>NC_057946.1:18127628-18447003 GCF_018555375.3 Anguilla rostrata
TTGCTAAACTCCACATGCATGAATTGACACCTGCTGAAAGCGCTCTTCAGAGCCCAGATGGCCACATGACAAAGAGGCTTATCTCCAGGCCCTACCCCCCCTTTCCACTCCTCCCATTTATTGCTCATTTATTCAGAAAATATTTAACCTAGCACTATGAAATTTTACTTCAAACAGTCGGATACAATTAAAACCGAGGTTGGTAGCTATGATTTTATCAGAGGTCCGGAATAATTGTAACAGCAAATGAAAACATACGCAGGTTTTTCCCGCACATACTAATGTTAATCAAGGAAACATAATTCCAGTGGCGATTTGAGACCAGCCACATCCTCAGATTAGGATGCATGGGGCTATGTTCATTAAAAAAGACGCGAAAACATGGACAAGCAACTTTCGTGATTTATTGTGACGTGAGTTGTGGTAACGGCCCAATAGATGAGGAAAGCTGCATTTGTTTGTTTCTTGTCATCCAGGTAAGCTTTTACTAAGCAGATAGCCGTAGGCCTATCAAACCATACAGACCAATCTGGTGTGTGCTTATTATAAATGCTTGTGTCCAGGTAGGTTTTTTTCCATTAATTACTTTGAGTAGGCTATCCAGAAAATGTCGACACAGCAAGCTAATTAGCAGAACACATTTAATATTAAACTCTGAAATACATTTCATCCATGGGTCCTGACACCTGACAAAAACCTGAGTTCACCAGAAATGGAGCGATACAACAATGTTGCTTTCCTGCCGTGTGCAAGACGCATCTTAAATAACGGCAGGAGAGGGGGTCGAATCATTTTGTGGCTGATGGAGGCCGCCAGTGGCCGCTGCAGCGGCTGGCGGGTCCTCCTGCCAGTCGGCTTCTCCCGACAGTGAGTATGGCGGGTGCCCTGGGATGATTTTGTGGCGGATCTTTGGCGGGTGTACTGGCGGGTGAACGAGTGGAAGCTAAGTTTTACTGGCTGTGGTGGGTCCTGCCAGATATTTTGTGGCAGCTCTGATCGCTGTCTGGTTGTTCTGCCAGATATTTAGTCTGCGCTAATGGGAGCTAGAGGCAGCTCCGTGAAGAATCCAAACAAGATGTTTTCGTGTGATGTCATATGTTAAATTAATTAGACAGTTCTTATCATGATTGCACCGGGAGGGTAGTGCCTGAAAAGCCCCACAGGCTCCGTGTTCGACTCATCAGTCCGGCAATTGAAGCAAATTTCTTAGGATTTAGGTTAGCCTGTGATGGTGTTTCATTGAACTTGTTTAATGGCAGGTATGATCTCCTTGTTTTAACTTATATGTTCCACTGTAAATGCTTTATTCTAAGGATGGAACCGAAATATTTTAAGAAGAACTTTGTTCAATTCCCAATTTTAATTATTTAATTATAAACAGCATAATACAACAGATGCTTGGTAATTGTTACTATAAACAGGTCAAAGATGTGAATATCCATTTGTAATGTGAAAAATGTCCTGTTATTTGTCTGAATAATAATCCATACTCAAAGCTCATTTGAAGGCCTAAACAGATTTTTGACTATAGTATCTCTTCGCCAAAGGTTGCACATGGTTTGATTGAAGGCTCAAAATAGTAAACTCTCTCATCAACCCCCAGCCCGGGTTTCCTGCCCTAGCATAGTGACTGGGAAAAGGTCTCAAATCAAATCAAATCAAAATGTATTTATATAGCGCATTTCACAAACAATATGTCAGACAACCCTGGCCTATTCTCCCACAGAAGCAAGCCTAAAGCAACAGTGGCAAGGAAAAACTCCCTGTGGCAGATGGGAAGAAACCTCGGGAGGAATCAGACTCTAGGGGGAGCACCCATCCTCTTCTGGTGGCTCAGGGTGTAGCTTGGTGACCAACATGGTCAATCCGTCAATGTTCACATTGATCAAATTAGTGGCAGCTAAATGACAATCCTGTGGTAGCGGCTCATATGATGGGCAGTGGCATTGGTGGGGAGTGGCAGGTGGAGACAGAAGTGGGCAGAGTGGTGGTGGCGACGAAAGGGCCAAACTGCAGTGGCGGGGGAGTCCAGATGACAATATTGTGAGATACCCTGAACAATTATGTTCATAACCAGGCAATATCAAATATATAATTATCTCTTTGAAGAATTCCTTTACCATTGAAGAGGATGTGTCTCTTTCTCTTTGTGTGTGTGTGTGTGTGTGTGTGTGTGTTCAAGTTCCTTTTTAGTGTGTGTGTGTGTGTGTGTGTGTGTGTGCGCACGTCCATATTCTGCAAGAACGGTTGAGTCTCTGTGGGGGGAGGGGTGTCGGTGGGGGAGGAGCGGTGCACCAAACCATACTGTGAGAATGTTGTTCCCAGGAAGGAAGACAGAAAGAGAGAGAGAGAGAGAGAGAGAGAGAGAGGATGTGTGTCAGTGTATGTGCGTGTGTGTCAGTGTTCATATTCTGCAAGCAAAATTTAGTTCCTGTGGTTCCAGAGGGATTGGAATTACTAGTTCATAATACAAGAAAAGAATTGTGCCCGAGGAGGAAGGGGAGGGTTGGGGTGTCTAGTCTAGTCAAATATGAATCAAATAACTATCCACAACTTTAAATCCTATGCCATACTATCAACAATCAATATTCTTTCCCGGGTCATATTTGACCCATAACACCACAAATGTAACTATTTTTTCAGAGACCTTCAGAATTGAATAAAATGGTGATCATTGGTTTTGTTGTGTTTATATAGCTGTTTTGAGGATATCATGAAGCCTTGTACCAATAAATTAAACTAGATGGTGTTTATGACATATCTTAACTCAAAAACGGGTCACATTTAACCCTAACACAATAGAACGGATTTATAATCAGAGGACACCGCCACCCGCCTCTCAGATAACAGCCAGACCTTAAATTCACTCCCATTTAAAGCAATGGGTAGAATTACATGATCGAAAATTATTGTCCAAATTCCAATCGGAACATTAATTTTGTATAATTTCATTTTTTTGCATACATTGCTCTCCAGGCTTTTTCTGTGAGTGATTTTACTGCCAAACAAAACTTCTGTGATGCAAAAATAGTCAGACCAAGGCTAGTGTGCTTTGGTTATGTTCAATTGGGAAGTTATTTGAATTGAATTGGAATTATTTATTTATTTTATTTTTTTTGACTGGGGTGTAGATTTCAAGGTGAGATACTGTTATAGAGGATATGAAAATTGTTTCCCCAAATTCCACCATCTTGTTTATCCAACTGATATGGCTTTGCAGCCTTTAAATGGTGGCACATGCACCAAAACTGTTTTGTTGAAGTAGTTTAATTTTTTTTTTGTATGGAATGCTTATATTGTTTGAGGGTTTCCAAACATTTATGTTTTAGTGTGGAGTCATGTTTGTGTCCATGCTTTTGGTTAGATAGTTGTTGTAATTGTTCCCTTATTTGTTCACATTCACCATCAAACCATTTTTCAGAGGTTTTTTGCTTACCATTTTTGTGGTGGTACTTTATTGTTTTTCCTAGGTTTGCCTTGAGTGTAGCTTTTTGGAAGATAGAGTTTATGGCTTTGGTTGCCACATTAATGCCTTCAGGGTTATTCTAGTAGAATGAGTTGTTGAAGGTGTTGATGGCACCTTCTATTCCATCTGAGTACAAAGCCGCCATCTGTACGATTGGGTTATGTGAGTACAACTAACTGGGTTGTTTCTTTGGGGTTTCACACATGTGTTTCTTATCAATGTTGATCAGAGTGGGGGGTTGCGTTCTGACTGTAAATGCATTAAATAAGGGGGGCTGAAAGTCTGTGATGACATAGTTGACAACACCACACCCAAGAGATGAACAGTAGGGGAAACATCCCGAACGGTCCCCTCTGATCCTACCGTTCTAGGAGTGACAGGCCAGAGTCCCTGCAGATGCACTAGCTCTGTCACATCCCTACTGAGTCTCTTATCAGGGTTGATCCTCGCTGATGTGGGTGAGAGGCTCAGAGATGCTTATTCATGTGTTCATTTCCTGCCTCATTTATGCAGTCAGGTTCTGAGTCTGTGCAGGCATTAAAGTCTCCACATAGAAGTATTGTACAATGGGCGTGAAAATTTTCACTTTCTTCTGTGTGTAGAGAACTGAAAAAATACTTCATCATGGTAATGTGACTCTGATAGAGGAAGGTATATTGCAGAGATATAGGTATAATTTTTCAAATGGCTGTATACTTATAGCCAAATGTCTGCAGTTGTGATATGTTTAGAGAGATCATCTCTGAGCCAGATTACTTCTCCTCCTGAATCTCTGCTGTGATGCACTACACTCATTTTAACGGAAAGCAGTATGATATCACTACAGCCTGAGGGACCCTGAGTAACTATCAGGTCAACACCATATTTCTTTAAGGATCAAAATATCAACGTTGTCAACATATCAACATATCAAAATCTGGGTCTGTGGTCTTAAGACCGAAAGTACTGGAGTATAAACCTTGAACATTTCTAGAAGCTTACAGTGACAGATTTCATGTGAGATAAATAAATAAATTCAAGCCAATTTGTAAATGTATGTGTGCACCTGCACATGTGTGCATACATGCATATATGCGTGTGCGTATGCATGTCTATGAGATGTGTGAGTGAGAGTGATTATGGCCATGGCCAAAACAGCTTACTCACCTACTATTTGGTATATAAGTTCAGTACTCTCAATCAGAAAGTTAAGTAGGCAAAATTTTTCTAAATGTAGTATACTTAAAATCTCTGGATGATAGACTTATTTCTGGGGTTTCGCTGAGTGTACAGTATTTGGGAGCACACTTTTCAAGAAGTACACAACACTTTTTAGGAGATCTCACAGAGAGGAAGAGGCAGAGCGGTTTTACTACAAGGGGGGAGAGGGGGTGTCTTTCGACATTTCCACAGTACTGTTATAAAATAGTATGGAGGATAATTCTTGCATACTGCACAACGCATACTAAAACAGTCAGCAGTATGTTTAGTAGACAGCACGTATTTTTAGGACACAGTAGTTAGGAGGCTGTTTCGGACATGGCTCTCATGTTGTTTTAATTCTCTGCTGCCCTCTGTAGGCTATGCACAAACAAAGCAAGGCTCTTCTCATTTCTAGTCCACTCAACTGCATTTATACATGCAGTAGGTCACATAAATTGATGCTGAAATTAGTTCAGATGTTACTTGTTGTACTTCTGAAATTTGGGCAGTGAGTTTATGAGATGTTTCACTTCCACTTGACAGTTCATCAGAATGAAGCAGTGGCTTCTCAGCCCTCTACACTACCTGGAAGACACCTGCGGAATGTTTCAGGTTAAATGAGAATGAAACATTATGTTCAATGTATGGGCGAACGTGCCCCCAAGGTACAGTCAAGCATACCATTATTTATTTCACTCTAATCACAAATGTAGAAATTTAATGGAAATTGTGGTTCAAAGGGTCAAGTGTTATTCTGCATCTTTTGCGAGTAAGACAAAAGGCTTTCATCAGTGATGACTGTAGATTGATGTGGTTATACCGAGACCTCTGAGGAAAGGTCTTCTGTTTTTAGAGCAGCTTAAAGAGCCTCATCATTTGAGTGTGCGCCGAGACTGTATGATCTGGCCATCTTCCTTTGGAGTTCACGCATGAAGAATAGTCTGAGATGAAACACGGTGCACTTGGAATAATCAGTTACCGGCTCCTGAAAATTGCCAATGAGTGGGTCCCTCAGGTGAATATAATGTCATGTATTTAACACACATAATGTGTGCAAAGCATCCGGCTGGGACAAAGTTTAAAAGAGAATGAAACTTAGAAAACCAAAAACGCATTAAAAATTAAAACTCAAACTTATATAATTGTACAAAGAACACTGGTTGAGTTTTAATAATATAATGAGTATGGTTTATTTTACAGTGAAACAGTTTTTTTAAACATCCTAAAATCTATTATTTATTACCTGAAAGTGTTACTCAGTCTTCACACTAACAAGGGATATGTGCTGTTGCGTGCCAGGGAAAGGCAGGGCAGGGCAAAAAGAAAGTAGTAGTGTTGTTCCTTGATGATGATGATGATGATGATGATGATGATGGTTGTGACCAGGGAAGGACAACTTGTTGTTTTCCCTGAGTCCGCAACATTTAGTGCCCCCACCCCCCCGTTTGATGTACCCTATGTAGGCTTTTATTTATATTTTATCGTCTTGTATCTATGTCTTGCTGCAAAACCAATTGCCCTCCGGGGACAAATAAAGTTGAAAGTTGAAGTTTAAAGTTGAAAGTGGCAGTGCTTCCCTGTTCTCTCTTTCTGACTCCCCACATGCAATTGTTCTCTCTGGCCTTCCTTCCATGGTGCCCCTGAAAAAGAGAAACACGTTCTCAATGGACCTTCCCTGGTTAAATAAAAGGATCCATAAAGGAAACTGAACTCTTGAAGTGTATTGCAGGAGAATGAAAATGGAGGTAATTTTTTCTTCCTATTCACTTAATAAAGATAAGAGTATGCGCCTAGCCTTGATAAATGACATTTAATTATGATACCACAAATGACCACATGATGGCAGACTTTACCACAGTAATACTATGGGTCAACATGTAAATACAGGCAAATATAGCCTAGTCCTTCGTGCAATATAATTAGTATTTCATTCTGTCATACATTTTGTCACATCTAAAACAGACTTATGATTATTGCAGCATTTTTCAGATGTTACATATGTTTTGAGTGCGTACACGGAGGTTTATTCCAAACATAGCCCAACCCAGCATTCCCTAATCAGAACTTTTGGTTTGTTGTCATTGCATTAAAGACGAGTAAAATTCTGGACAGGCTTGTTTAGTATGGATGCAGTGCCATACCACACAGTTCTCTTAATATTACTGTGATTATATGGTCACTTGAATTGCTGCCTAAAAGTAGCCCTCTCCTATCTGATGACTGGATTGAACTGGGCCTGGTTTTGTTGGTCAATACTTGAATAGAAACCCTTCCAGAAAAAAATAATAAAAACAGGGTGCTGCTAGAAGCAGTATTGTTGGTACACCATCGGGCAGTTTTCCCTCAGTGCAAACATAAAACCAGTGTCCCAATACAGTGATGTCCATGAGACACACTATTAGAATATAGGCGTTGTCTCCTTTTGGTCATTTAAGATCCTGTGGCACATATGTAGATTACACTGATCAGCCACAACATTAAAACCACCTACCTAATATTGTGTAGGTCCCCCTCGTGCCACCAATACAGCTCTGACCCGTCGAGGCATGGACTCCACTTCTGAATGTGTCCTCTGGTATATTTGGATTTCTGTACATATTTGTATCTACTGTATATTTGTATTTGGTATTTTGTATCTACTGTAAATTTGTATCTGATTGTGTTACTTTGTTGTCTTTGATGCTGCAACAGTGCAAATCCCCCCGGGGATCAATAAAGTACACTAATGCTACTACTACTACTACGACTACTACTTATTACATTATTGGTTTTTATTACATAAAAAATTTGAAATGGATTATTGGGAGTTACTACACTATTGGTAGTTTATTACATTATTAGTTGCTACAGGGCTATAAAAAGCTAAGATATTGTTAGAGGGTGAATTATTTCCACATGATTTTAAAAACTCTTGACGGATCAGAGCTGTTTTGGCGGCACGAGGGGGAACCTACACAATATTAGGCAGGTGGTTTTAATGTTGTGGCTGATCGGTGTATATCACTCAGGTATGTGCTACACATTGGTGGTGGCAGGTAAAGAGATAAGCACACCTATACACACTGCGAAGCGCTTAGGAATCCATGATACGTGATATACTGCAATCCATTATATTTTCATGGTATCATGAAGGAGAGTAAGTCTGGATGCATCCCTTGACTGTCTTCTAGATATTGCCTTTTCTGGAGGAAGAGGAAATCTACATAGAGCCCAAGTCCCTTTCTCTGGTTTTCTCTCTCCTTTTGAAAGGTGTATTCTTTGTGACACAGGGAGCTCTCTACCACACACATCATACTGAGCTGAATGTCACAAAGAAAAGCTGCCTCACACACACAGCTAGAATTGTACGTTGTTGGCCACAGCACATGCAAACCCAGTGTTTACAGGTTTTTTTTGAAGTAAAGAGACAAACTAAAACCTAGAATTAAGATACGAGCATCATGTAATATATTGTCGGATTATGTTAGTCATTGTGTTAAGACCTGAGGTAGCATGATATTTGAAGAA
The DNA here is from genome assembly GCF_018555375.3 of Anguilla rostrata. Taxonomy (NCBI): domain Eukaryota; kingdom Metazoa; phylum Chordata; class Actinopteri; order Anguilliformes; family Anguillidae; genus Anguilla; species Anguilla rostrata. The sequence goes on from NC_057946.1 coordinate 18,135,784, forward strand.
TGATTTGTTGTTGTTGTTGTTGTTCTTCTTCTTCTTCTTCTGTTTCTACTTATTCTTCTTATTATTACTATTATTACCATATTACACAATATACAATAATGCAAATACTATTTCCACTTCAAAGTAAAGTGCTTTGTGGTTGTGTAAGGCATGATATGTGATACATTTTATTATTCTAAATTTTTGTTGAATGGCATTGTACGTGGAGACCGTACAGTTTTGTGGTCTCCATAATGTATCCTGTGCACTGTTTAAGGTTTTATTATTTACTACAATGTCTCAATGTTAAATGTTAAAATGCACCCATTAGCCCTGTATATTATTATAACTAAAAAATTACCCTTTCCTGCTTCTGCTCTTCTACACCCTTTTTGAACTTGAAGCAACATCTGATTTCCTTTTCACCAAATGACAGTTAAACCCCATTGAAATATATATACATTTGCCCACCCATAATGACAATGCAAGGAAAAAAGTTTTAATCATCTTGCAATTAATATACCAAGGAAAGCCAAGCATCAGGAACCAATTATTTAATAACATTTCACAGCCCGCCCCCCTCAACCTTTGTTTTTCAGGAGAAGGCCAATGCGCGTATCTGTGTTGGAGTGCACTTCCTGTTTGTTGCCATGGTGCTGTTGGCTCAACGGGGTTGGAAGGGTCCAATATCACAGCAGTAATTGATATCAGATGCTTCCACGACCTCAGCTTTAAGTAACCTGGAAGCATTTATTTTATGAAAAAGATGTTTAGTTAAGTGCAGCAATGTGGCCTAATGAGTCTGGGTCCAGCCCTGTGATGAATATGATTGGTGAAAGCTCTGAAGGCTGGTGCCTGAGCTCTTCCTTCCTCAGTATTGGGTTACAGATTAGCAGACTTCCTGTCCAGTCCATGTATTTGCTTTCCAACTGATCGTTTTTGTGGGGTTCATCGTGTATTATTTCAGATGGTCTTTTTTGACAGAACTACACAGCCCTGGTAAGAGCTCCTCAGACCACATTTATAAGACAATGAATTAGATGCACCAGAATGACTTTTTTCTTTATACTGATAACTTATCATCTTAGCCATAGCCATAGCTACGGATAACACCGAGAGATGAAGCCATTTGTCTTGTGGGACAGTCAGCCTCACCCCAAAGGTTAAGAGGGTTATCCCTGTTGCAGCTCATCCCTCTCACACAGCTGTTTGACTGCTCCACAACTAGTCTCGTCTCCATGGAAATATTATACACCACCCTAGGACATGAGAACAATCTTGGTTTTTAATGCAGACCACTGACATTCAGGAACAATCCTTTGTGAAACACTGGAATGGCTTTGAACTTTGGTTTGATGTGGTAGAGCGCAAGTTCACATACAGGAATCGGTATTGGCAGTTTAATATCCTGCACAGGCAGAGAGTTATACCATTAGGTTCGTAATGGAGCATAAATAAATAGTTCACATTTACAATCGATATTAAAGACCAAATATGGCACAATATTTATGATTTGCTTGACACCGGTACGTTTAAAACGATCAATAAAACATTCTTTCAATTAAATGTATTTTCATCACAGAAATGCAGAACAAAAAGGAGTTACAATAGGAGCTGAAAACACATGATGAGAGATTTTCCCATATACAGTACTGATATAGCATATTGTTTTAATGTGTTTATTTCACCACGGTGTGCATAATGTCATTGATTAAAAATGGGCTGGAAATAATTTTGACACAAATACATGTAATAGTGTACACTAAAATAAATGCCTTATAATTCCTCCAACGTAAGAACATTCTGAAAATTTAAATTAATTATAATTTGGCCGATATATGTATTCTGTACTACTGTAGCAACATCCAGAGTAAAAAGTTTACAACAATGGACACCTCCATGGACGGCATTAATTACACCAAGGCTGGGAAGAACAACAGATACATGAACACTGTGCTGATGAAACTATTTCTGAGAATGTTTTTTTTTTCTCATTATTACAGAACATGCACTAAAATCCTAAGCAAAATGTTTATAATTTAAATACTTTATAATCATTTATACTGAGCATTTATACTTACATTGAGCTGTAAATCCAAATACAAATAATTGATTTATTTGTTACAAAATTGCATATTTATGTGCATTTTCGTACAGTGATTATGTCTGGGCCATTGTCAGTCTCTTTCACCAGCTCAAATCAGTGAGGAGGTAGCTGTCATCTGCACCTGCTACAGGCCCAAGCTGCCAGTACACATCCACAGAACCCAGCAGAACCCAATCCCTTCATGCTGCTGCATTACCTATGTCCTCATGGCTCTACAGCAGCTGATTCAGGTTCACCCAAGTGACCCAACATCCTTAGCCTAGCTAATTCCACAGAAGAAACATAGGCCGATGGAGGATCAGCAGAATCTGTCTATGCTGTTCAGACACAGCCCTCCATTCCTGGAATGAAGCAGCCAACCGCCAGAGGAGGAGTGATTACATGCAGGGAAGTGGAGGAGGAGGCATCAATAGTATTGGAGGCCATAACATGCCAGTGTCCCCTGGGCTCTTTATTCATCAGGTATCAGACAGTACAGTCAAGAGGGAAGAGCAGAAAAACACAGCTTAGACCCTGTCTCCTCTACTCACACTGGTATTTACACTGCCCCATACTGCCCCATACACTGACAATATCCTATATAACCAGGGTCTGTAACCCTGGTGCTGGAGAGCTGCAGGGCCTGCCGGATTGTTTTTTGCTCAGTATTTAAATGAGCTAAAAACAAAAAATTCGCTGACCCCATGGCTGTCCAGTTCCAGGGTTCTGTGAGCGCCCAAACCGATGGTCTGCTGTGCCATTGCCCCCTAAATATTGTCATTCAGAAAGTGCACCTGCAGGAAATCAGTAAATAACACAAATACTTATAAAGATGAAAATATGAAGACGAAGCAAAGAATATAACTAATTTGGATTTATTGTATTGTACTGTAGTCCAGCCTTTTTTTACCCTTCACTCGATTGACATTTTTTGTCAGTAGACCTCAGGTTGTTAACAAACCACTTTCGAGGACACCTAACGCACCAGATTCTTTGATGTGCCATTTTCCTACCTCACTGACCCAGGGAGCTGCCCACAGCTCACCATAACACCCCTCCCCACTCCAGCTGAGAGGATTTCCCAATTAAGCCTAACTGCCCGCGCATGCAGGACAATTAATGACGGACGTCCACCGGCTAACTGCTTCCACACTTCTCACCTTCACTGCAGCTGTATCGGGCAACTAAGCCCTAATTCCCAAACCAAACAAACGCTGGTGTTATTCTTACATTATTGGCGCTGCCAAATTCTCCTCCTTCCACACGTGAATCAGAAAGCGGTTTATGAGTGATGTGCGGAATGCACAATGTGCCTTGCGATCCTTCCCCTTCCACGGCCTGTCGTTCCTCAGCGCGCGTTTGGGGGGCCGCTGATTACAGTGTTCCATGGGTGCGAGTACGACTCCTCGGAGACGGGGGCTATCCAGTGCACAAGTCACTTAGGATCAATGCAGGGGCAGGAAATTGTGGCAGGCATAAAGCTAAATATATAATTCCTCCCGCGCCGGTAATCACAGTGTCCAGACGATTTGAATTGACAGCTTAACCACTCGTAGCTCAAAGACGCTCTGTTTGAGGGGATTGCTCTGTGACAGCGTGCATCCCGTGCACCCTGCCTTTACACCCAAGGGTTTTCCTCCAAGTGGGTGCACGTTTCGCCAAACTGGGATTGCACAGGTCACTTTTGCCGGATACAAGTGGCTGGAAGGAAACAATTTTCCTCCTAGAATTAGTTACCTGATTATGTAGTTGCTCCTACGCCCTCCCCATCCCCCCACACCCCACCGTGGCAGATGGGTATGGCCCTGGATCCAAAGCGCCCTGATGTATAGAACCCTGCCTTCATTGCAGTCAATGCCATAACCTTGCCATTTGCAATCATTTTCTCATTCATTTCACTTGTTATAGTCTCTACTATTAAATTGTAGACATTAAACATGCAATTCTCCTATTTCACATTAACAGTTTCACAAAATTGCCAATTTCCAACCATTTGTTCTTGTCTTTTAACATAAATACTCAAAAGACAAGACTTAGAATAAATAGCAATTTAATTTCATTTACACTTACTTGACTTCATTTATTCATCAGCAACAATGTACAATTTTTATATTAAGGTTAAATGTTACCATTTTATTTTGTACATTGTGCCAGATTATGCGTGGCTACTTCTCAGCTGCAGTCTCAGTGCATAATTAATTATAACTGAATATACCAGTTCCTTTCCAGTTTCGTCCTAAGAGCCTGCACATTGTATTGGTATGTTTCTCTATAGTATGTGTCTACCTTCCGTTTGACTTTCTTCTTCAGTCCTCAAATGAGCAATGAAGACTCACTCCCCCCATCCCACCCAGTGGAGTATCACAGAATATGAAATTCAAATAATTAATTTCCAGTTTAATTTACATATGCAATAATTCTGCCCTTATGACACACAAATATCCTGACAAAATATCTTTTCCCTCTGCATATGGAGGCCATTTATGTTCATCTTGATTGCATTCTTGATGAGAACGTCAGGTAGCTTGTACACTCCAGTGACGAGGATGTGATGGGCATTTTGGAGCCAATTCCACGCTGGTGAAGTGATTAAATGCGCACTCGAGTCCCCATAACTATCTGAACAGCGATGCGAGGATGGATGGTAATCAGTGCAGACAGACAGGGCAGCGTAATAGCCTGCTTCATTGTGGGATACCCCGTTGTCAGTCAAGTGCTCAGATTCACGAAACCAGAATATCAATATAACTCCACTGCCTTCAGCCCCAGAGACAGAACTGATAAATAATTCAGCCTGGAATAATCTGCATGTAAAATAAGCGCGGAGCCACTGAAGAGTTTTCCTGCATCCGTTACCACTGGCTTTTTTCAACAAAGGTCTACTTGCTTATTGTTCAAGCATTGCAATTCATGTGCTAATCACATGTGACCATGTTTTATTTATTTATTTACTTATTTATTTGGATCCCCATTGGCTGTTGCCCATACAGCAGCTACTGTGCCAGGGGTCCAGATGCGATTTACAGAATACTGCACGACATGTAAACAAAGAAAATGTAAAAGAGGAAGTGTTGCATCAGTCCAATAATACGACTACTTCTGTCTTCTAGACACAAAAGAAATTCACTTTTATCCTCTGCATTGGACAACAAAGTTGTTTGTTGCATTACCTGTAACTGGAAGTCCAACTTCATCTAGTTGAAGAGCACATTTCAAAGGCATACCAGATGATACTGTAGGCACAGATCCCACAGATGATGGTTATAAGATCTACTTCAATGAAGTTACGACACTTTTTTAATTTTCACAAAACAAGTTGATTGAGACAAAGGGTGTTTTTAAAGGTTTAAACTTCTCACATTACCTTACATTCTGTAGGGTGCAGGGGAATTTAAAATGTTCAACAGCAATTTGCTGATTTTGTTATCAGGAACGGTTCTATTTAAATCATTACTTCTTATGATTGGGACCATTTATTCTAATGAACCTTGACCGGCTCAATGGTTTAATCTGTTTGCGGTCTCCATGGTGCATTTAGCTGCACTGTGATTGGATGAGAGAGTGACAGCTATTTGATTTTAAAGGGAAGCCTAAGTCATACCCGGCCCAGAATGATGTTTGAAAATCAGTGAGCTTTTGGGAACGCTCTAATGGACACCTTGAAACAAACCACTGTACCATGGAGAGGGAAGACCATGTGCTGACATTTTCTTAAAAATTGCATCGTATAATTAGCAAATTATCATGGATGTGCAGATCAGTGGTCCTGTTAGACCAAATATTCACAGGTGGAGCCGTCCGAATGTGCCTCCATCCTCTTCCTGATCTCCAAATACTCTCACTTCTCTTCATTTTACTTTGAAAACAACAATTGAAGGGGGGAAGCACTACAACAGGATCCCTGAGTGCTCTCCTGAGTGCACGTGCCCTGCTTCAGCAGCGTGTATTTTCTTAGAGTGCATCCGCTCGGAGGGCGCGTGCGCTTCCTGAGTGCATTTGCTCTGGTACCACTCGAGCTCGTCTGCATCCACGGCACATCCGCACGCATTTATCTTTGAGCCCAGCGGTTCCAGCCAGGGGTCACTGGAGCTGGCACAGAAGCCACGCAACTCCGTACACAGCCAGAAAGCAAGCCGCGAGCGCTCAATCAATTAGCATGTTTACAGAGGCCATTTAGTGCTGTGTATTTTTTTCCAGCCGAGGAAAAAAAAATACATTAAGTCCTCCGTTTTGCATTCCCTATCAGTCTCTTCGCAGTAGTAAATAGGTGGACGTACTGTAACACACTTGATAAATGTCAACCGAAATGAGGCTATCAGCTGAAAGCAATTTGCAGGTCTGCATTCAGACCAGGGACTGATTTTCACTGCTTCATCTATCATGAGCCGCTGTTCCTGGCCAAGATACACAATGCCCTTTAATTGCTGACATATGGACCCAAAGCACAAGAACACTGCCATTTTCCCCTTTTGCTGTACACGAACGCCTGTTTATTTAATGACCGCGAGTATTTTTGTCCATCGGAAATAATGCTTCTGAGAAGGGGTCCAGCATAATGTATGATTTCCTGTGTTTGTTGAAAGGACAGCAACGGTGCCAGGATTTGGGGGTCTTGATCTGGGAGTACACCAAGCCACAATCCCAAACTGAATGGAGTTGTTCAAAGTGTGTCTAGAATCACCCCAGGGACTACAGTCTCAGTGCCAACACATGTATTCAAGATACACTGGCAATGATGTTCACTTCAAATTCAATTACCAATGGCATGGAAACCATAAACTGTCCTTGTAATGTTTTATCTTCTCCAGACCAATATTCTATTTTCTCCAAACTAATATTTGTTACTTTACTATTGTACTAGAAGTCAACAAACAATTGCAAATAAAAGCACTAGTTATGGTCAGCCCACAGACAAATGGCCATTATGTTTCTTAAGTGGACATCAGAAGGATGCCTATACAAGACAGTGCACCATAGATACAATGGCCACTACTATCTGATATGCATTGGGAATGTTACTTAACATGGAGGGAGAAAGGTTAATTATGGCCAAAGTGGTAATGGTGTCCATATATAATGTGTGCAGTGTACAGGGTTTATAATAGTAGCTGATGTATTAATCCATGGATCTGGGAAGAAGGATTTGAGCCAACGCACTAATAGCTGAAATCCCACAGAGTGGTTCCAAATCCCTCTCCCACTGAGTTTACATTCAGTGTGGCGCTTTCACTTGATTAACAGGAGGACCCAAAATCACATTAAAAGTCCATTTTTTCCCAGGTTGTTTAAAATGCACAGAGAAAGGGGCCTACAGATCCTGGCATGGCTTGCCTATACACGTTTACACGAGTGGAGCACACAAACATTGCTCAGCACCAACCTTGGTCCACATTTTATATTCGAAGACAGCAAATTGTCAACTTGCTCGAATCTTGTTTTATTTCAGAATTTCACATTTTAATATGTTGTGTCCACTCAAACAGCACACATGGAAAAAGCACACACAGTAAGAGAATCTCCAGCGGATATCATCCCAGAAGCTCCTTGGACTTGCTGGCCAGTTGCTTCTCTATGTCAGCTGTAAAACTGTCTGCCATTTGCTGAACCTGGCCAATAGAAAGAGAGACAGCTTTTTATATCCAGATTTATAAAATATATGTTTTAATATCCAGCTTTTACTGGATAGTAAATGTGCACAGATAACCATATAAAATGTGCACAGATAACATATAGATAACTATATAAAAAATATCCCATAAAAACATAAGTAAACTTGTAAGCGTATTATAGCATGTATATACTTATTTTCACTGAGTTTGGATTAAAAGTTTAACTGCATCCCACGCAGTTCTCTGCCACAGAGAGGTGGGTTCACCTGCTTCTCTATTAAGCGGATGGTGTCCTCGGAGACCCGGTCCTTCTCCCTCTTCAGCTGTGTGACGGCACCCGATCGCACCCGGCGCAGCGACTCCTTGGCCTTGTTGCTGAACTGCTTGGCCAGCTTGGCCAGGTTCTCCCTGTGCTCCCTGGTCACCCTGTGGGTCAGACACGCCCCCATTCTCAGGATTACACGAAGACAGAGACAGAGATTATAAAACTAAAGAGGTCCAAAAACGTTAGCCGAAAAGGGCCAGTTCACACAAACTAATAACAGCAGTGCCTGCTTTTGGTCCTGACTCAGGACAGTCTAATTGCCCAGTGCTAATTAAAAGAACGGGTAAAGCCTAATTGCTAAATAATGAGACATATAGATAATGAAAAATAAACTATCATTCCATAAACTGCAGTTCTTAATAAAACAGTAATACACCGTAATAGTCCTGCCTTTTTGTTTTCTGGATAAACTGTGTTCAAAACTGTGTGCATTTGCAAGTCACCATTTTCCCCTCATTTCTTATTTTTTTTATTTGCTGGCAGCATACCAAGTTTTTAAATAATGCATCTGTAACGTTTACATGGGAACAGGTCAGAGATCTGGAAGCTGTCAGACAGTAGGGGGCGATATAGCAGGGTACGGATACAATGGCTTCCTATGGGAGGAAGTTTTCATACGAACTGTTGGCCGGTAGGCGAGAGTGGCAGTATAATCCAGGGGTGGTGTAGAGCACCGTATATGCAAGTGCTAAAATACTGTAGGTACAAAAAATAATACAGCAGTCTTTTTTTTTTTTTACACAAAGAAATAGACATTAAACCTTTATATTTGGTTGCAGTATCAAGGCAACAGACTTGCAAGCTGAGACTCAACTGCATTAAATCCTATTTTCTGCTAAACTCAGAGGCAGGTCAGCAGCTGGAGTCAGACCACTCAAAGGTGCGTCTGAAAGCAGAGATTACAGACTCCAGTTCGGAGAGTTCAGTGATTCAAGGGACATATAACAGTGATCAATCTACGTTATAGAGCTTTCCTACAAACAGCAACAATTTTACACACACCTGTATATGGCAGAATCAAACACAACAACTGATCGGAGTCTCATTGAAAAAAAATTTCACCAATCCCACCCAAATGTGGAATGTCCAATTCACAAATTACGCACACAAGATCTGAGTCCCATTTTGAGTTTCCCACTAAAGCAATTGTGTACTTGCATACAGGTTACATAACCTTAAAGGAAGATCATTAGTATACGAGTTTAACCTTTTCAATAACATAACTTTACATTCTATTTTCAGGACTTTAAAAAGTTTTGACTGCATTCAACAATTAGTTTTTGTTGGCGCAACAATTTTTCTTTCATTTGAAAAGCCAAATTCCATTTGCAAACAGTCCGTGAATAGTCCCTGTTTACTGCAAACAATAACCGTAATTGCTCAACTCAGGCCAATCAAGCGAGCCACTCTCTTTGGAAATGCAAATGCTCATTCCTGCACTGATTACTGGGCCAGGCTTCGATTTCTCTCTGCTCTGCAAACACCTGCTAGAGTCGCTGGGCTTCAAAAAAAAAAAAAAAAAGGAAGAACGAAATGTTTCCTGGGTTTAAAGCGTGCGGTCAGAACATCAAACTATTTGGACTGGCACCGGTGACTGCTTGCATTCGTCCTGCTGGACCTGTGACCGCAGCGGATTGGGTCTCTGAGAGAACACAAAGGCTCCAGCTGGATCAGGGGGGAATACCGCTATTAACTCCATTACAGCCCGAGCACACCAATGCCTCTGGTCACAGATGCACTTTTAATGACATCTGAAAAACCGGAGCAATTAAAAAAAAAATTTAATTTCACAATATCGGCTTCCTTCAAATTACCACGTCTAAATTATGCTACTTGTCACCACACTTCAAAAACCTTTCTATTTTTATGAAGGATTTTTGGAGCCTGGAATTAACTTGTCATGTTGCTGTTATGCTATGAGCTTCAATGTGTATCACTGCACAGTGGTAATTAGGTTTCTAATCCGTCATAAATGTTCTACATCTGCTTTTTAGTGGTGGCTTTTTCACGTTCTGTGCTTTTTTAAACATCACAGCAAGATGGAGCCAATATCACATTTTAAAAGGGTTGGGAAGAACACAGCGCTAGCGCTGCCAAGCAGCTTGAGGCAACAGGCGCTGTGGTGTGCGTGCTACCTTCACACTGAAGCCACTGAAGCGCAGGCAGAGCCAACATGGCCGCCGGCACTCTCACTCACTTGGGAATGGGCACCCTGATGATGGTCCCCTCCACCTCGGGGTTGAGCCTCATGCTGCTGTCTCTGAGGGCCTGGGCAGCCGCCGCCGTGGCCTGTGGGCAGATCAAAGACAGGGGCATTAGGGGTAATGGCTGCCAGCTGAGGCGCACTTACCTGCCTGCACTGCCAAACTCGGGCGTCCTCCCACTCCCCCCCCCACCCGCCCATTGTAAGAGCACCAGGGAGAGGGGCTGGCCCACTGCCTTTGATCCGATGGGAGATTTTGAGCAGGAGGACTTGAGTAGGGAGAGTTTGTGCTCTCTCCCTGAAGAGGGGCAGCGGAGAGAAGGGAGGAAAAAGAGGAGAAAGAGGAGAAAAGGCACATGTGGGGTGGAAGTGCTGGAGGGGAGCGTCAGACCCCCCCGTCTCCTCAGGCGCAGTGCAGGGGCTGACCCCTGATGACCTGGGCTCACCTCCTGGCTGCTTCCCACAATGCACTGCAGCCAGGGTCCGCAGAGAGCACAGACTAAAGACATGCTTCAGATAAGTTTTGTGTTGAACTGAAGAGGTGCTGGCGGTTGTGCTTTAGGGCACTAGCAGGGACCTCTTGAACGTTCAGCTCACAAACCTGCTTCAGTAGAGCTGGCCAACAGTGGACAATATGCCTTTGAGTACACAAGGTATGAATATGCAAAACACATACCAACTCAACACATAAGGGAGCGTACTGAGCCCAGCACAGACACTTTTGCACTTTGTAATTTGCACTCCATAAAGCAAATGGTCAAATAAGAATGTCAGAATATTTTGTACATCACCTTCCATACAACCTATAATGTGATGAAGACAATGGGAACACCTCAGGAATACCCCGAGTATCATAAGTGTGCAAATGATGCCTACACATTTCTCAACAGTTGATTATGATATTTATTTTACATTTACAAAGGGTGAAAAAAAAAAACGTTTTATATTTGTGATTAATAATTTTTAAACCTCTGCCGACATCTGTGCAGACTTCAAAAAGAGCGAAATATCTAAATCTCTTGTTTCTTCAGCACAATAAATGCACTTCATGCCACGGTTAGATTGTTCCTGAAATTCAATCCACACGGTTTTCACAACAGCTCCGGTTACTGAGGCCGCTGGGAGACTCTGCAGTTTTGTAAACACCAGACATGTTCTGGTTAATATGTAAAAAAAAAGGCCCACAGAATTACCCTGGAGTTGATTGAATACTGCAGGTTCAAAGCGAACTGAGACTTCCACATGTAGCACTGTAAAAACACCTCCGTAACGACATGGATGCCACACACGGAAACCCTGCGCTCTCAGAAACTGCGCTGTAATTAATGCCCTCTGTAGACGGGTGTAACAGCCATAGGCTCTGAGTGGGGGGTGTACATTTGGGTTTTATTTGATTTTAATTAATTGCGGGAAAACAATGCTCTCTCCAGGGGATATGTAATGGATTAGAATCATTATGGGCCTGTTTGGCTTTGCTGGGTTTTGGTCTGGTTCTGCAGGGATGTTGGGTAATGAGGTGCTGTTTCTGTACCGTGCTCCTGCCATTTGAGGGGGTATTCTGACCTCAGTGTCCTAGCCTATGAAATCATCACACGTGATTTAGGTCAGAAGTAACAATTCATAATGATATTAAACAAAGACAGTCTTTAGAAAGGTTGACTTTTCAAGGTATTCATATTATTTTCTACATTTTAATTGGCAAGAACTGAAACACTATCATAAGCAAATCATGCACCTTACTTAATGGAAGGAATGAGATACATATAGTGTGTTTTAACTGTAGTTCACAAACTGCAGTCCTGAGCTCACAGAACATGTCTGGCACTGAGGTAAAGCTAAAGACCCTAAAGAACAAAAGATGAATATTTACTTTCATAAATTCAGGAAAAGCTTAAGTTTCTCTTCTTAAAACAGGACCCTATTCTACAAAGGAGGGGGGGGGGGGAAACTATGTGAGAGACCATTAGATCCCCATTTTAGACCAACCCAACCAAACGTGGTAACAGCCCACATCAGCAGCTGCGGAGGACGTTAGCGAAGCACGTTAGCGGAGCACGTTAGCGGAGGAGGCATGCGGAGCGGCGGCGGCTGCTTGTGAAGTGCGTGCCTGTGGAGAAATCGCGCTGGCGCAGCCCTCAGCTGGAGGAGCAGAACCCGGTCACTTCCTTCCTCTCACAACACGCAGCAGACTCTTGGCCTTTGTTTCAATCGCTCTTCAAGAACAAAGGGGCTCCCAAATAATCAATCAATTTGTCTGAAGCGAGGCGAAACAGCAGATTCAGGTTTCAGCGGCAGGACGCTACGGACCGCTCTGCTCGCATGCGAAGGCTGGGAGGGCGTGCGGATGTTGAAAGAGCTCCGCTCTTATTAAGATACCTTTCAAATGATTTTTTTTCCTTTACATCCTCCTTCTCTCCCTGTTTTGCACATTTCTCTCATTCTAAAAAAATAAGTGGCGGCCGATCATCAGGTTAACAACGCTCCCGTGTGCCTCTCAGGCTGCAGCATGATGTAATTATATGGCATTAAGTCAAAGTCATTAAGTCAGCAGCATTAAATCAAATAAAGTGTGCAAGAACCTGAGCCTGGTTGTTGCCATGGATACCTAGTTAACAGAATGGCCACATTCTGAGGTAACCTGTGGTCATGGAAATGACCAATCTGGCAGAAAAGTGGACAAGCTTACAAATAATATACGTTCTGGTGCACCAGCATAATTAAACTGCTCATAACTCGTCAGGCAACACTGTGGTGGCTCCAGGGGGTTTAACACATGGGGAAAAGCAGTGTACCTCTGGGAACCCGGTCATGTTCACCACAATGAGCTGGGGAGACTTCATCGAGATCTGGCCCAGCTGGTTGATGGGGAACCGGCCATCCTTGGTGCTGACGGTGATGTGGTCCAAGGCTCCTGAGGTCAAGAGAGACACAGATTTTGGGGTTTCGAGTTTAAAACGAACAGAGATTCAGACGCAACCAGAACAACTCAGGAGAGCTGGAGTTGAGGCCGGGCACGGCCAGAATCGCGGTGGCAGAGCGCTGCTCGCTTAGCCACAACCCCGCCGCAGCACAGAAACTGCTTTGTATCCGAACAAATCCTCAGACCCATTACACATCCTAGAGCCCTTCACTGCGCCCTGGGCTGCAGCTTATGGGGAACTCTGCAGTGTGAGTCAGTGCACAGGGCTCCCCTCCTCCCACGGCAGAGAACCAGACCCACTGCCAGCATGCGTCTGGTGGCCTCGTCTGGTTTAACTCAGGGCTCGTTCTTTCCTCCGTCTCTGTCTAATTTCATCATTCCTCCTGCTGCCGCTGAAGGGAGAGTACGCTGTGGGGCTCGGTGCGCTCTTTTGCCAACATACTTTGTGCACTTTGATCTCTTCTGCCGTTTTAAAGGGGAAAAGGTCTAATATAAAACACCACACAATGTCAAATATTAGTTTCTCTAATAGTATTTGAAAACTGAAGAAAAAGTTGGCCGATTTATTATTTGCTTGCTATAAATCTTAACAGCTCAGTGCAAGTGTTTTAGAATCATGCTTCCATCGGGAGTACTGTGCATGTAAGGACCTGCTCACAAAGAAGCAAGGAAATCCTACCCCTGGCCAAACAAAGCATAAACATAATAAAGCAATTTTACTCCTTAAATTAAAAAAGAAGCAGTGCAGTGACACAGGGGGAGGGGCTCTGTAAGGGTGCGTCCCCCCCCCCGGCCTGGGCTGTGTGAAGAGCCCAGTCTGCAGCCCTGCTGCCGATGTGTGACCCAGTTCTGGCACTGCCATTACCTGAGCCCCAGTCCCACCACACATCTGCTAGTACTTGCACCGGGGATACTGGTACTTCCCCTGCCTCATCCAAACGAGACCCAGCAAGGAAACGATTACCCAAATGGGCTCTTCCTGGTCAGGACACGACCCTTTCTCTGTCATATTTTTTTCCTTAAACAACTTTGCGCCATTTTTCTTTAGACTCTAATTTGGTATGCCCTGTCCTAATGTAGGCCTATCCCACGGCTGTCACGCCCTCTTACACAAACCTGCACACTTGTACAAAAACGTGCACAGTCGCGCAGGAGCATGCACACTCATACAGGATTGTGTCATTGCAGGCATTGCTCATGCAACTGATTCAGGAGGACCACCGGTACTCTATTAAGCAGTGGGATCAGAGAGCAATGAGGAGGGAAATATACCGAGTGAAACTCCCTCTAGGTGTGGCACCACAGAAGAACAGGCACAGTCAGGATATAATCTGTAGTGCATCTCTGCCCTGAGAGCTAGCCCCTCAGCTGGCTATACAACCTAGCAGCTTTCTGTTTTCTGAGATCTTTGGAGATCCAGTACTGCACTATGCTCAAATGAGAGCTTGGAATTATACAATCACTCCGGCTGGGGAGGGGTGGGACGCTTGAGCGGGGGGAGCAAGGGGGGCGGGAGTGCAGGGACACTCACAGGTTTCAGGGGCACTACGGACCCCCCGTCTGCAGAAACTCTCTGACGCTTCAGCTGCGTGCTTCCTCTGGCTCACATCTGAGCTCAGAGACCACCTTAAGTAAATGGAGACAGAGGCTGCTTTGGAGCTTCACAGGGGCTGATATCAGAGATAGCTGGGGTTTGTGTCCCAGGCACCCACAGTGAATCCTGCCCTCCAGCTGATGGATGCGCTTACGGAATAATATCCTCACGCTGCAGATGAATCCGGGCTCCGGTTCAACATTGCAGCTGTCTGAGGGGCTTTAGGTTCACTCTGAAAATCGTCTGCAGTTTCCCTAATCCTGTAACCGACAACCTGTCACAATGTGGGCTAGCGAGTTTAGGCCGGAGGCCCCAGATCAGTCTTTCCAGCGTACGGCTGACTCCTGTCAGAGTGAAGGACTGATCCTGGGTCAGCACACTGCCCTCAGCTGAGGTGTCTTTCAGCTCCCCTCTACAGTAAACACAGCAGATAATGAGAGCCAGATGAGACTGTTACCAAACCGTCCATCTCCTGAATCTGATGTCATTTTATTCCTGGGGTCTTCCAGTTCTTTTATTGTTTTGTTAAATTTACCGTCAAGCCAAATTCTTCCGGTTCCATGAGTAATTCTGCATCTGGACCCAGAACAGAGGAAGCAGCGGACAGAGATGAACAAAAGACCCAGGCTCGAGTTCAGCGCTGCTCGAAGAGCCGTGTGGGCCCAGCGAGCATCCTGCCGCTCTCCCCTCCCGGGCTGCCCACAGCTGAGACACGCTGACCCGGAAGTGCTCAACAAAACAAGGTCAAACCAGACCTGCTCTTCATGTGGCTTCAGTCTCGATGGCCAGGGTGGGAGTTGGAATACAGTTTGAATATGAACTCTGGAGCGATGAGGGTTTGCTCCCAGGAAGAAATGCATCACATGATCTGCTACAACATGTAATGGTCATCTCCCGCCAGAATAAACTGCATTTACCCTTTGTACTCCTCAAATATTGAAACGGAAATAATTAAATGAATCGCAGTTAAATATTCCATAATTATATCATTTTTTAATTAAACAAATCACACAATAGATAGAATTGAAAATTATTTAACATAATTTTCTATTAATTATACCACATTTTATTAACTACATAACAAGTATAATAGAAAATTATTTCATGACATCATGTAATTATGTCTACCACTATTACTACTATTACTATATTATAAATGAATATAACTGAACTAGTGACGGAGCAGAATCAGAGAAGTGCTCATGGATTTTCAGCAGCTTCCTGTTAAAGCCCCAGCCTAGTGTAGCAGATTAAGGGAGTGTGCCAGAGGACCCCGGGCTGGTTTACAGCTGTAAACAGCGGTTGCCAGATGCAGGCCAGGCAGGGTACGGTGCCCATAGGCCAGCGGGCCGCCTACCGGGGGAGGTGCGGATGCTCAGGTTGCGGCTGAAGTCGTCCTTCAGGGAGGTCAGCACGGCGGTCATGTGCGCCTTCACCTCCTCCAGGTCGATGATGTCCTCCACCAGCTCCGGGTTGATGTTCACTTTCGCCTGCTGCCCCTTGGATTTGGCTGGAGCAAAGAATCGTACGCAATGCACAGACTAAATACAGTACATGTACAGACCGTATCGTACACAATGCACAGACTAAATACAGTACATATACAGACCGTATCGTACACAATGCACAGACTAAATACAGTACATATACAGACCGTAGCATCGCTGCTGGCCGTTAGATCAATAATATAATTGCATTATGATCTACACAGATAAGCACAAAGTCTGTCATTGTGTGAGGGAAAGCCGTAATGCTCATAACTGCAACACTGTGGCATGATTCTGGCGCATTGCTGGAACTGAGGAATTTGAACTCTTTTTCCACCCTGAGAAGGTTCCCATTCGTTTGATATGGAGAGAATGACTGACTTCTCAGAGAAAGAACACATTTCACAATGTCAGGCAAAATGAGTGATCCAGACCTCCTGCAATTTGAAAGGGGTGCTGATGACCCAGCACACACTCCATTTTCCAGCATACTGCAAATTTATATTTACATTTAATCATTAGGTGGATGTCCTTATCCAGATATCCTGACAAAAATGCATGGACAAGGGTAGAGTCGTTGCCAAGTTATCAGTGTAACAACCGACCGTCACATAAACCTACAATATATGTAAGTACCAGAGTAGGTGAAAGAGGGAGAGCAGGGCAATAATGCTTAAAATAACATGGGTTTGGTGGTACAGTGTTACATTTAGCATAATGGGGGCTATTCAACTCAGAGTGCAGTTAAAGCAGGTGAATTTTCAGAGTGCAGATCAAAGAGAGTGACAGCTGTCTGGATTGCAGTGGGAAGCTTGTTCCACCATTGGGTGGCCAGAGTATGGAAGGGTCATGAGCGATAAGAGGGACCCTTTTAGGAAGGGGGGAAAGGAGATTAAAGGTTGGGGGATACAGTGTTTGGGGACCAGGGCGGGCTGTTTTTCAGGCAGTGTGTCAGCTGACTGTGTACAGCCCGTTCAGGTGTTTCTGAGAGGTAAAGGAGGGTTGCTGGTTAGGACTGCAGGTGTCCAATAAGTATGTGTTATTTGGGCCTGCTTTAATTCACTGGGGACACAGTGCTCAGGGAGTTGACCGGATAGGGGACGAACGGCAGAAGTCTGGGAGTAGAGGAGAGGGGACAGGGGACAGGATCAAGCATACAGAACAGTAGCCCTACGGCCAGTGGAATACGTAACGTTATGAATGTCTGCAACGCTGGATTCAAAATATGAAGTGAAGGCGTCTACTGAGAGAATAGAGGGTGGTGGAAGGATGAAAAGAGAACAGAACACAACAGAAGGTAGCAAATAAATTACATGGGTTTGTAGCAGCATTGATTTTGGTAATTGATTAGGCCAAATTACTTCTTAGCACAGACATACAGACAGGCCAGACGGAAAAGACAGAAAAACAGACAGACAGACCAGACAGACAGAACACACACACACACACACACACAGAAGAATCTAATCTCTTGAATCTGAGGCCTCTTTAAAAGGGACATGGAAATGAAAGGGACAGACCTGCATGCAGGTATATGACTCCAGCCATTAGTAATAAAAGCAGAGCAGAAACCCAGAACAAACACCTGCTTAAGAGGAGAAGAGAGCCAGCCGAGACCCCAGGACTTTAAAACAAGCGCTGCACAGAGTGCCGTTATAGCAAAAGATCACACACCGGCCCCTCTGCTACCCCTATGCGCGGCTCTGAGGACGGCTGCGTGCGTGCGTGCGTGTGTGTGTGTGTGTGTGTGTGTGTGTGCAGGGCAGCGGACGATGAGCCCAGTGCTCCACTCACCTTTACTCTTCTTGGTGGCGTACAGACGGGCGAGGGAGGGTAGGGGGGCCATCTTCTGCCTGGGCAGGTTTTGGAGCCCTGGGGCGCGTGTCGCAATCACCCCCAGCTGGGCCACGGATCGGCACACCAGAGGCCGGAGGAGACAGAGCTGACTCAGAGCCATCGCTGCGTCACCCGTTCAGCGCAGTCTGAGACGCGAGAAAACAGTCTGAGCGGCTTTGTGTACCGAGGCTCAGGTGGCCTGTGTGTGTGTGTGTGTGTGCGCGCGTGTCTATGTGTGTGTGTGCATATGGCTGAGTGTGCGTGTCTGTGTGTGTGTGTGCGCATGTGTGTGCGTGTCTGTGTGTCTGAGTGCTGTGTTGAGTTGAGTTTTAAAGCCAAGGACAAGGCTCAAACCTTAAACATTTTTCCAATGGGAGATAAAATATCATATTTTGAGTGTATCGCATGTCCATATTAGCCATTCCACAAAACCTATACCTGGAAACGGCATCAGGAGGAACACCCCTACCCTGAGGTCTAAAGTGTACCAGCTCACACAGCATCTCGCCGTGGGAAAGAATATGACCCACGCATGTAAACGCACCAGAACTCAAGAGGACATTGAGTCCAGGCTCTCTTATGAATCACTCACCACAGAAAGACCAGCTGCTTCCCACTCAGCCGTGACAAGCAGCAGGAACATGGGGATGAAGGGAGTCTATTTATTATTCTGACTGAGCTGCATGTAGCATGCGAGTGCTTGCATGGTTCTCCTTAACCTATTGCTGGCAGGCGAGGCGGCCCATTGGAAACGTCCTCCAGTTCTCAGTCGTGAGATAAGTCAGCAGCTCCATCAGACTTCTCGTCATTTCTTTTTTAGACAGATTTTTAACTCGTCTGATGTACTCATCTGTGAGTGGTAAGGGACTATTTTCAACCCTACAGACCACAATGTAGCAGGACGCTAGTGTCAATCAGCAGAACTTAGAGGGTTAAATCAAGGGGAACTCTTTTCTGTTCTGCACACTTCAGACAATGAAAGAAGAGCTTAGCAAATGAGCCATTCCAGTTCTGCACCCATTCACTCTGTGGAGGAACAGAGAGCATTAGAAAGCAGACTTACTTTCTTCTGTGTAGCAAAACTTGGAGAAACTTATAATCAACTGGTGTAAAGGAGGGGTGCTTCTCTATACACTGGGCATAAACATTACAAATTCAAGCAAGGTGCTGGCATAGGTGGACAGACACAGTTATTTTATGTCAATGTAAGCAGTACTGCTAGTCAAATCTGATCCCACCAAAAAAATGAAGACACGACTGGTACCTACAAAATTTTTGTATCAGGGAGAAACAACTACATTAGTGTGACAAACACTGGAGTGCATGTTAATAAGACTAAACTATAGCAAGCTAATGAAATAAGACTTGCATTAGAAAAATAACTTTTAATGAGCCAGTAGAGGGCACTATGCTTATCCTGCGTAACTCAGCTCTACGGACAAACATATTCAGCAGACATCACTGTAAGTCTCTGTCAAGCGTGTTTTTGGAAAATATTATTAATTCAATGAAAGAAAGAACTTTGTACCATCCAAGCAGGTACTTTTCCCCTACGGGCTTTCTTTAGGGAAACCCCAGAGGGACACTGGGGGGGGACAAAGAAACCTCAGCATCACCCGTGCATATCAAAGACTTGGTGAACCTAACTTTTCATTGCCAGTGGGTCTGAACAAAGTCAATGATGTGTCTGACAGCAGAAGACGTCCTCCTTTGTGCACGGAACATTCACACTATCGAGCCGTGTTGAGTAAAGTCACGCTGACGGCACGCAGGTGGACACAGCACCACCCTCTCTCTCTCTCAGCGCCTCCGCTTTACATCTGGGTGTGTGGTTTGAGCCTAGTCAAAATACGGCCTCGCTCTGTATCAACTGAGCCTGCATGCGCGGACGCGACCGGGCTACCGTGTTTACTGTCTGCACTGTATCGGTAATGTATAAACAGCGCGGGCTAACTGTCGGCCCAGTACCGGCATCTTTTCTAAACAAATCCGATAATATTGCGCTAAACAATGCTGGGAACAGGTCCACTGACAGACGGGCCGGATATTCATATATGCGTTTATTTATTGATTTTTTTTTTAAATGAAACACTGGTTTTGTAGCTGTGTCATCGAGCTGAGATATTACCATCAGCACACAGTGTGAAAGCAGGCAGAGAGAGAGAGGGGGATGGAGGACGTCTTTGGAGCGGAGGTGAAGCAGAAAACTGTTACACAGGTGTTGGGTGTAATACTGTATGCACGCCCCTCTGTTTGGATCCAAATTTAAAGAGCCGGGCCAGCTGGCCTGCTTGTGTCTGTGATCCTATCTCACTAAAAGCACACTCTTTAAAGATAAGCTATTCTAATATTTACACTAAAAATGGATGTCTACTTATCATTGCTCCCCATCACCATTGTTCAGCGATGGATACACAGTTGTTGGCTTTCAGTGGGTGTTGTATCCAGTTAAAGTGGTAGGCTAGTTCTGGGGAGTGTTGTGGCACCCCACAGTCTGGAATTGAATCTGACTGTGCCAGTGCTGACACTGGCCAGACATCCTGTGGGGTGAAGCACTATCTCCCAGTGTCAGCCAGAGAGGGAGGTTTCAGCAAGCAGGGTGTTCTCTGCCTCGTTATGTAGTCATGTAGTTAATAGTTGCATTTTGATGCACTTTGATAGATAAACTGCAAAAGTATATCGTAATCTAATCTAATTCCGTTGTGAATGTGATCATTTCCCCCCATTTGAATACATTTGCCACCAGACATTTTTCATGCATATGTTAATGTGCCAGATGGCAAACCATACATTTTGTATTAGTATCCAAATAAAATAATGAAACCACAACAGTTTCAGTGAAACTCACATGATATCCTCCAATAAGTAAAACATGTGTCTGGATAATGTCACTCGGCACCACTTTTCTTGCCATTTCAACACACTTGCTTAGTATTAGCCCATACATCATATTTATAATATGAGGTTATCAACAGGACATACAGTCTCACTGTATGTCTAATGATACAGAACTGAATTCCCAAGGGGCAGGGAAAATTGTCTGCAAAGTCTCCATGATATTGCTGCGTTAACACTAGGCTGTCTATAATTGTCACGAATGGCTGCTGTCAGAAATATTAACAGTTGCTCCAGATCAACTCCAGATTACCTCTCCTGTTACATTGCTGACAATGCATTTTAGAGGACAACTGTGTTAGAGTATAAATTCCAAATTTACAGAGTATGTATCAGTGAAGAGATGGGCTTATGTTAAGAACTGGGTTAACTAAATGGGACAGCTCACTTTTTATCATTGTAATGTCAGACAGTATCTTACTTTGCAGATGACATACTATATTAAAGAAGCATCCTTCACCTCCACATCTACATAAAAACAAACGTATACGCTAATGACTGAATCAACAGGATGCAAGGAAGGCCTAGGCTATATACTGCATATACCATTAACGGTCCAATGACACCACTGTGGCTTCAGCAAAAGTCAACCTCCTTATACAACAAAAGAAGCCAACATCTCTGAATGTCCAATTTTTTTTTTTTATATCGGCAACCTTTGAGCTGAAACAGACATGAATTTTAATTCTGATCAGCCTCCAACTACTTTGTACAAACTAGAATGAATTATTAATGGTGGTCAGAGAGCACATTCATCCCAAAAATATTTAGTTTCACTATGTCTATATGTTCAGGGCTCGAACATCAACTGTTCCAACCAACTGCAATCTGATGTCTTCATGTTGTAGTCTTACTGCCAATGGATATGAAGTACGTAACTGACACCAACCCTACTAAACCTACTCTTTGTGAAATGAATGTGTTGCTACATACATATAAAGCTTTTATAATGCCTTGCCTTTATATAGCGCTTTTCTCATCGGTCAGTGACTCAAAGCACATTATAGAGATGAACCACCTCCAATGAGTAGCACCTACGTGGTTGATGCATGGCAGCCATCTTGCACCAGAATGCTTACCACACACATCAGTTGAGGTGGAGAGGAAGAGAACAATTCTTAGCTAATCAAAGGGGGTGATGTTTTGAGGGCAGGTTCAGTGAGCCAGCTTGGGAATTTAGCCAGGACACCAGGGAACTCGCTACTCTTTGCGATGAGCGTCATGGGATCTTTAATGACCACAATAATAATAATCCATCCATCAAAACATCGATTTCTATACCCACATTTCCTGGTCAGGATCGTGGGGGGGTGCTGGAGCCAATCTCATCATGCATTGGGTGAGAGGCAGGACGCAGGAATAATAAAAAATAATAATAATATTCTTTCAAATGGAACAGAAATGTACATAGGCCTAACCATTACTTTTATCACTCTTGGAAAACACTTCCTACAATATATATTAGGATGTAGAACTAAGCTGATATTACAGACAAATGATTAAAAATCCAAACTAACTCAGCGCATTGGTGAAATGAAAGCAAGAATTGTCAGGAGAAACTGGTGGGTTATAGACAAACCAATATAGACAGCTAGGAGCAGGGAATACTCAAATTCTGAAAGCTAACGTTAGATAAAGACAAGGAACACGCATTTATAGCCAAAATTAAGTATTCAGCCAATGCATGCCACACATATTTTGTCACTGATAAACTAATAATGAACCAATATATTCAATCAGTAAATAAGAACGCGCACAAGCAGAGGGTCAGACAACTGGCTACAAAGCTCTGCAGAAGAACCATTTACAGCAATTAAGGTCGATGCTAAATCACGTGAAACGTCGAGTGTTATGAATACCAGACAGATTTGACATAACAGCCTTGAGAAGGTACAGGTAATCACAAATATATACAAATTAAATGAATATGCGCAAATACATTTGTCAGAAGTTGTACTCACAGAGCTAATATACCCCAGCTGAATCAAAGCATGTCTAGCTAACTCTTGAAGTAGTTATTTGTGGTCACATCATCATAACGCGACGGAATTGCTACTAACGTCATTAAACGCGCAGAAGCTCTGTCGACGATGTGTGGATAGTGTCACTCTGTGGCGACTTTGTTTCTGTTTTGTAGTTTGTGAGCTATAAGCTACATACGAAGCTAGCTAGCAACATTAGTGTAAATTTCCCCTGAAGTACCAATTTCCTGAATTATTTACCTTAATTTGTGAACGGCAGAGCTGTGGACTAATTCTTTATCACAAACAGGCTACTCTTCAGCCGACGGTAAGTGTAAAGCGATCTTAAAAAATAGTAAGCTAACATGAGCTACTTTGCTTCAGTGGGCAGTCTCTGTTTAATTTTAGCCAATGAGCTAGGTACTACTAGCCAGCGTCCTGGCTAATGTTCTCGATCTTCAGTATTCGATCTATACTGGCCCAATAACCACAGTGTTATTGAGAAACTGACAAATAAATTGTCTATCTACTTAGATTAGTAAAATAACCTTAGTGCTAGTTACCAATAATACGTTTTTTGGCTAGCTTACTTATGTTGCTAAGTAGCTAGCTCTAGCTTTTCGGCTTGCTAATTTTGGTACTAGCTAAATGAGTTAAGTAGGGAACCCGATTTCTCCGTTACGTAAGTTAACGTTACAATGCCGTTTCAACTTGTAGTTTGATTACTGCACGCTGGTGAAATGTAACGTTATATTGTTCGCCGCCTAATTTGACCGTTACCTAATTAAGGTGTCGTACATTATACGTAACGTTAGGTATTTACAAATAGCCCACTTCTCTGTTGCCGTTAAGTTATCGACTCAGCACTGAAAGTTAAAAAGGGCATTTAAAAACAATTTTACCAAGTAATGCTATTCCTGTCATAATCTCAATTCACTGCGCTATGTGGAAATTATATTTCAACCAATGCTGTATTTTTGAATTTGGAGGATTCCACTGGCTCACCCCTAATTTACGATGTGAGGGGCATAGTAGCATTACTGACCGAGTGTCATAGCTGGTCTGTTTAATTTATCCCTGTGTTAGTGGGTCTATCTAACATTATTATTAGCCTACATTATCTTACTTTGTTATTACATCACATTTTACATTTATTAACCTTGTGTGAATGACTCTGAGGTGTTTAGGTGTATAGTGCTCTTCTATTGTGGCTTTGTTAAAACTTCAGCGTCCACTCTCCTGCTGAATGTATTTACATTCTGTTTTGTAATGGACAAAAAGAAGTACAAAATATTTTTTTCTTCATAGAGTTTTCAATATGTAGGTTAGTTTTACCTTCTTTTAGGTATGAGACTGTTGGTAGAGTATGTGCTGAGTTTTTTTTTCATAATTGTTTTTTTAATGAAGGCTCTCCCCTTCTGATTCACTCCAGAAGTCCATGCAGTCAGCAGCAGAAACTTTGGAGAATGCCTCCATCCTATCGGAAAGCTCGTCGCAAGAGGGACATCGCCTGTGGATCGGCAACATTGACCCCAAAATCACAGAGTGAGTTGCTTTTCTGGTCGGGGTTTTGCTGGAATCCCCCCCCCCCGACCCCCACCATTATGATTGATTTAACTGGAGTATAAGCACATGTCTGAGGTGTGTGATAGAGCATGGAAACCCATTCCACTGAGGACCCTGGTTGTTTTGTGCCCACCTGGAGTGTTTACTCTGTCAACCTGTTGCTGCCATTAAACACAAAAAGAGGGAGGGGAGAAAAAACACCACACTCTGAGGTTACCTAGTGGACTCCTGGAAAATGTAAGGCTTGCTTGGACCGGTGTCTAGACAGGCGTTTCCTTCCCTCCTCTCCTCTGTTTTCTTTAAATAACCTGGTATAATAAAAACAGCAGGAATGCCTACAGGCTGGTGATTGGTAAGATTAATTAGTTCACATGTTGGGAGTGTTTGTTGTAGCAGGCCCACTTCAGATCTCACTGAAGGCAACAAGCAGCAGAAGTCCTGGTTCACAAGGTCAGTGTTCTCCTACAGGCACTTTCCAGAATGAGCAGAAACTCAGGGGAGCCAAGCTAGGGGGTTAATTGAGAGCAGTAGTTTGGTTCCGAGGTGAAATGCGTCTGATTTCTATGCTGTATTTCATGTAGATTCTTTGTCTGGAAGATTAATGGCTATGAAGGGCATGATGAATAGGGAGGCAGCAGTTATTGCTGGGATGTTTATTTGCGGTGATTGATCGGTAATGTCAAAGGACTGACATAGCCAGAGAACAGCTCTGTGGTCACCAGGTGGACACCACCAAATCTATGCACTCAGCGATCTAGAACTTGTGAACCCAGAATGTGATCTTTGTATGCTAAAACCTACAACTTTCTCTCTCTCTCAGCGATTCAAATGGCTTGGTCATGTCTTTATGAGCAGTACTGCAAGGCACTAATGAGTCCTGCGTAATGATCTTGGGCCTCTTGCCACTTTCTTGGTCATGAGGGAACCAGCACTCTTGAAGTCTTGCAGTGTTTTTGACGCCTTTGAATGATTACATGAACTGAGCTCAATTTCCTTTTTCTGAATAGTGTAAGACTGTAGAAGGTGGAAATGCTACAGCAAAACAGGAAGAGGCGTTCGTGTCCAATCTGTATAATTAATCAGCTGGCAGAAGACAATTTTCTCCTTCATCACCTCTGAACTGTCGAGTAGCATGAGCCTTTTTTCTTTCTCTCGCATGCCTCCTCATTACCTAACCCTTAGTAAGCAGTCAGGGTCATTTCTCGGTGCAGAGCGCTGGGTTTAGTTCCCTGTACGGGTGTTCTGTGCCTGTCCTCTTGTGAACACCAACTTTGGATGGGGAGAAAGTACCCCCCTACTACTGTGATACTAACTATGCTAAATCCTGCATTGAGATCTGAACATATGAGGGTAATATTCTCCACTAAGTGCGACTACCTACTGTCTGTTTAGGGCTGGGTGATATACCACAACAATAATTTTCGAATGCTGTAATGGCCTTCACCACCATATGGTGTGTTATGTTTCTTTTTCATCTTTTTCTTTTTGATTATACCTGAAGCAGTAGTAAACAACCAAATTAAAGATTCTTTGTGAAATGCTTCCAGACAAAAAAACTGTAACCATTGTTATAGATTGGGTGTTGGTAAGACAGCCAATCAGCAGCAAGGTTATACAGCTTTCTTGTGATCATGTGATGTGCTCTTGTCTATCTCATGGAAGCTACAGGGCTTTGCTGCTGATTGGCTGTCCTATGTTCACCCAATAGATAAGAATGGTGACGGGTTTTCCGGAAAGCATTTTGCGTGGCCTTTGAAGTGTGGCGCTTTACTGCCGCATCAGTTATAATTGAAGAGGAAAAAGACAAAAAGGAAGACAATACACCACACGGTGGCAATGACTGTTACTGCATTTGATAATCATCATCACGGTATATTTCCCAGCCGTATCTCTGTTGCCCTTTCGTGTGAGATGAAAGCATACCCCCCCTTTAAAGTAATCAGTTAACGTGATGCTTCTCTTTCCTGTTGACTATGAGACCATGTATTGTGCAAAATGTATGATGATAATTGTCGGAAGTAGGGGCACAGCAAGTGGAATGTCTTTGATGCTCCCTCACGAATTGTGTCCATCAACGCACGACACCTCTCATTTGAATGTCTGCGCAGTCTGCAGGTGTTTTCGCAAGCAGTTTAACATGTGCTTAAGTGCTTGTAAGATCTTTGCAGATATTAGCGCATCACTTAGTGCACGAGTGTGACAGAGACACGTGTTGAAAAGGGAACATTTAAACAACAACCACCCCGTCCTGGCAGGTTTTCCGCAGGCTATATAGCCACACACAATGCCCCACCCATCAGGTTTACACAGATCGTGCTGTAGACGCAATAAGGTGCTGACACGTTGACCCGTTGGCGTTCCACAGGGGCCCATTTTGGGCGGTGATGGTTTTAGCATATGCTGCAGGTTGTTTGTATTACGACAGGGCCTCCGCGGCGCATTGTCCAGTTGGCCGGGTGGTGAGCGGGAAAGGGGGGTGCCCAGCGGAAGGCCAGAGGAACAGGAAAGAGGAAAGTCCTGTGGAATTCTGGGAAGCTGGGAAATGTGAGGCCAGCGTGCTCCTGGCCTTGTTTGTGGACCTGCTTCACACCGCTGCCGTGGTTACAGTGCGTGCAGGAGCCGCCCACATCTTTATGTTAACATAAGCCAGCGTGATGCCTGCTATTGATCTCACCCTCACCTTTGTCCTCCCGTTCTCCCTCAGTGCTGCTAAAGCTCCCACCGTTTCATAAGGGGAGCTAATGAGCAGTATGAGTGAAACATGTAGCAGTTTTACTAATGTGATGAATTTCAATTGTTCAAAGATTTAATTCTGATATGTAAAACAATTGATGTTTGAAAAACTTCTGGGTGGGTTTAATGACTAAAGCTCTTGATGATTCACTCCAAAGAATCAAATCCTCACTGTGCCAATCCCAACTGTGGAAGAGAGTCTCATGGTGTGCTGCGTAATTGGCCATAATAACCTCATAACTCCCCACCTCATTGTGCAGCTCAATGCCCAATCAGGTGGCTGATGCCTGCTTTCAGCATGGAGAAGTGCTGGCTGGCTGTACATTATACAAAGGAAGCGTTTACTGCACTGCACCCTCTGAAATCAGTGGCAGCAGCGAGGCAGGCCTCCAGTTATAAGCGAGCATTCAAATCTGGGGAAAAATAAAAATGCAGATGGAGTGTAGTTAAAATGAAAGTAGCTTTGCCGTTTTTTGCCTGTTGCACTGCTGTATCCTCTGCACGTTCTGTGCGCCGGTTGTGAGTGACCAGATGATATCAGGACCGTGTGTGCGCAGGGTTAGCCTCAAGGCGACCGCGGGAGGTTAAGCTGGGCTGCTCCGTCTGCACCTTGGCACATGGCTGCCTTGGCCCGGGCCCACGCTTTCACAGAACACCCTCGAGTCAAGAGGCCACTCCTCCACACCAGTCCTTCAGCTGTCTTAATGGGCCCCTCGAGAGGCACATTGTGGTCTGTTTAAAGCCAGAAGTGGATTCTGTATATCAGGCACTATCAATTCCTCAATCTGCACCATTACAGGAAGAGCTTCCATTCTCGGCTGGAGGGGTGGAGTCTGGGAAAGTGAGAAATGCTCCTTGGAAAAAGCCCCAGGGATGCGAGGGGAAGACATTAATACAGCCTCCAGGACCCCCCACTTCTGCCGTTCATACCTTTCCAAGATTAAAAATAGCCTCGGCCAAAACAATAAGGCAATCCCAGCGACCTCTCCGACACTTACACAAGCTAATTCCCAGGCAGCCTCGATTGTCACTCAGGAAAAAAAACAAGTTCCCTGGATTTTTGTCATCGATCGGTCCCTGCTGTCGAGTCAGCCCAAGGTCACTTACTCCAGCTATTATGTTATGCACTCCCTGTTCAAGGGGTAGTCCTGGCTCAAAGGGATATTTATATTATAGATCTAATTAGTCTGTTTATGTTTGCTTTATATCGAATTGCTCTGTTAAATGGATCAGTTGATAAATCAGTAAGATCACATTTCCAGATCAGTGTAGTGTAGTGTGTTGACCTTTTATATGGTTGTATTCACTTTATCTCTGGTGATAAATTGGTCCATGTGCTATTCATTCTTTTAAAGAAGAGCTTGACTGTGGCACTGAACTAGTGGTCAGATTTTTACCACAGGCCAGTTTGCTGTATTCTGCTGGCCATACTACACAATGAAAAAGCTTGTTGTGTAACCATGACAAAGGCTGAAGTTGTATGAATGTACGCTCTTCCTCTGTCTGTATTGGTGGTTGTGTCCCGGGTTGTGTTCACTCTGTTCTCAGATAGGAGAGCCGTAAAGCACGCCTGTGTAACGTGTACCAGCATACAGGCTCTGCTTTTCTGCGTGATCAGATACATTCTGTCATGCTCTGCGATGTGGCCTCTTGGCCTCATAGCAGGGGATGTCTCTGCCATTCTTGGGCAAGTCCTGTAATTTGCAAATGTTTTTTTTCACATTGCTGTCCACTGGTTTCCTCTGGGCAGCATGCAAGTAGTAAATCTGAAAAGTGTTGCGCTGGCTTCTCAAGCAACCTTCCGCTATTAATTGATCTGAGCAGCGTCAGAGCTCAGGGTTGTGTAATGCTCCTCAAATGCTATGTTGTGTGGCAGGAGTATTTAGGGTTGTGTAATGCTCCTCAAATGCCATGTTGTGGGCAGGAGTATTTAGGGTTGTGCAATGCTCCTCACATTCTATGTTGTGTGGCAGGAGTATTTAGGGTTGTGCAATGTTCCTCAAATGCCAATGTTCTGTGGGAGGAGTACGTAGGGTTGTGTAACGCTAACACTGTGTCAAAGTGTTCAGGATCACCTCCGGCGCTGGACCGTTTCCATTCCTGCGTTTCCCTGATACTGCGGGGGAAGTAAACAACAATACCGCGCGCAGTCAGGATGATTCCAGAACATGTGCGCTCATGTGCAGTCATAGGACGTGTCTCACGGGGGAGCACTTCCATATTGGGGTGTTCAGAGTATTTCGTCGACAGTGAATGGTGGCTTCCAGGGTGATGGTGGCGGGCAGAGGGGCGGGCATGTTTCATTTCCCACGAGTCCTATTGGCTGGTGAAGGCTGTTGTGGTTCTAATGCAGTTCACAGTTGTAAATGTTTTTCTTGAATTAAGCTCTGGTGGGAATTCTCACTTCCTCTTCTTTATTTTCTCATTGTCCTCTTGCTGTATCCTTCGTATTGTGTTATTAAAAGATTTATTGCTGCTCAAAGGTGTAAAGACCCTGTCATGCCAATTAGGGCTTGACACATGGAGAGAGGAACGCCGTTCCATATTGCTGAATATCTCAATGCCCATTGTACATGAATAATACATTTCTTTTTATAGTTTGCTTATTGTTCTGAATAGCTGTTTGTTTAATAAGAAACAGAGTGTCATCAGCAGTGAAATTGAGCAACATATCTGTGGATTGAGAAGTTCTGTGTTTTTCTCACAGGTACCACCTGGTGAAGCTTCTGGAGAGGTTTGGCAAGGTGAAGCAGTTTGATTTCCTTTTCCACAAGTCTGGCCCCCTGGAGGGCCAACCCAGAGGGTACTGTTTTGTCAATTTCCAGACTAAAGAGGTAGGCGTGTATATCTGACCTCTTAAAGAGCTTTTAATGGTATTGTGCATTCTTGTCTTTTATGATATTGTTTGCTGCAAAATGTGTTTCTTGCCTTTTGTTCTGAATAGCATGGAGATGCTAACTGTGATGCGCAGGAAATTTCTGTGTGCAACAGACAATGAAGCTCTCCCATACTAAAAGCTTCCAGAATACACAAATCTGTTTCTCTCCAGTATTTAGTCTAAAGAGGCACAGTGCTTAAAGCAGCTTCATACAGAAATGAACATTTCCGCTCCATCTTTAAAAATCTGGCAAGTAATTAGATTAGCATGCTGGCTTTTGTTCCAACAAATTCCGAGTTAATTGGTCCAATTTTCTCCTGTGCATTTCCTAAAGTACATTGCACTGGAATATTTCTTTACTGTAGGGCAAAAGTATAATCTTTGTATGTGGTATGTAGAAAAAAAAATGTTCATAATAATTGGGCAAACGGACGTTATAAGAAGTAGTACAGAAATCATCATGTGCACAGCCAGCTAGTAAATGAGTTAGGGAATCCCCTGGGTAGGGAACTGTATGTTTCAGAATCTTCGTCATGTTCATTTGAGACTGCAGTCTTATGCAGAATCACCATTGGCGTGGTGCTCAGGTTTTGACATGCTGTTTTCTGTGAGCTGTGACTTAGAGCCTGACAGCAAAGCCAGTTCAGAGAGACTGGGTTCTCTGCATTGCCATTCTGTCATTTAGATGTCAGTCTAATCATCTTTCATGGCACATCAAACAGCAGGCTGCGATTTACCAATGACAAGTGACACTGCTAGACGGTGGCTAAAGGAACTTCTGTCTCCTTGATGGGCAGGCCTCTTCTGAATGAGGCTGTGGCAAATCCCGCAAAAAGGTCTGGGGTATCTGTGCCAATGCCACGCCCACTGCTGCTGGCAGCCTCTCGGGATGGCACTCAGTCATACCATCTCCCAGGGACGGAGGGTGGTAATCGGTGGGGAATTCTCTGCCTCACTGCTCACTAACGTCTCCTCTGGCACTCCTGCGCCCCCTGCAGGCCAGTCCTCTGTCCTCCCGAGGCTGTGCAGCTTCGCTGCTGGGCTGTACAGTGAAAAGGAGCAGTTGCAGGCTGAACATTCCTCAGTGCACATATTCTCAGCTGTGCTGAGTTGGCAGAGGACATTGTTTGGCTTCTCATTGTTACTGGGCATTCCAAATTTTTTATAAAAACGGAAAAACATATTATGTAAAACGATTTTTTTCTTAGAATTGACTGTGTGCTGGTTATTAATGATGAGGATTATGAGGACGAGAATGATGATGATGATGACAATGCCAACTCCATCCTGCAGGAGGCGGAGCGAGCGATCCAGTGCCTGAACGGGAAGCTGGCCTTGTCTAAGAAGCTTGTGGTTCGCTGGGCTCATGCACAAGTAAAGGTAAATATCCCGCAGGTGTCGTTAGTGTGCGGGGCACTGCTGGCTCATCCTCCTGGCTAATCCTCCTTGCCATCACTGTCCATTCTGATGGCTCTCAAAACAGCCCACACTCACATACGCAGAGCTGCACATGCGCTCTGACAGATCTCACTGCACACGGGGCTCTTGTTGGTTTTATGGGTTCCTTGAGGACAGTATGAGATGAAATCTTTTTAAACTGTGTGCTGTATTAGTTAAAGATGCCTTTATTAGTCTGGTGAGTGAGTGATGGTCTCTGCTGTCATCAGTGGAGGGTTTTAGTGAGGGTCTGCCTCTCATTGTTAATGTGTGAGTGAGGATGTATAACTCATCAGTACGGTGTGTGAGTGAGGATGTATAACTAAGTACAGTGTCATAATGAGGATGTATAACTTGAGTAAGGTTTGTGAGTGAGGATGTATAAGTTCAGTACGGTGTGTGAGTGAAGGTGTATAACTCATCAGTACGGTGTGTGAGTGAAGGTGTATAACTCATCAGTACGGTGTGTGAGTGAAGGTGTATAACTCATAGAGTGTTAGTGAGGGTGTGGAGCTCATAACTGCAGTGTGTGATTAGAGTAAGTGAGAAGAGTCAGGACAGTAGCCGATGCCTCTAAGAATAGGCAGCTGCCGTGCTGAGTGAGGAAATCCTGTATGGGCTAGAATGACGCCCCGCTGAGGCCAGCGGGACACCAGACT
This sequence comes from Anguilla rostrata, assembly GCF_018555375.3. NCBI lineage: Eukaryota > Metazoa > Chordata > Actinopteri > Anguilliformes > Anguillidae > Anguilla > Anguilla rostrata. The sequence continues at coordinate 18,167,952 of NC_057946.1, forward strand.
CAGGTCAAGGTTAACAGTGCAGACTTGTTGACAACAACAGGCAGCTGCCAATCCTGGTTCCAGCCAAACACGGTTAAAGCCACGTTTCCTAACATGTCTGAGTGGTAAATAACATCTGCGTGGCTGCAGTCTACGGCCTGCATCTGTCTCAAGGGCTTCCCTGCACTTGTAGTTTTGAGAGCGTTGTCTACCTCATCTCTGCTCTGAGGGTTTGTGCTCTCAGTCCAGTCTGTCTGTTCATAGAGGGGATGGTCTGAAATCTCGCCATTGGTTGGCTTTGAGATTTTTATTTTAAGATTTTTTTTTCCATTAAGAGCCTATCCAAACCCCAGCGGCCTCCATGGTTACGGTTTTCAGTGGCACTGTGTCCTGTTTTCTCTGCACCACCAGGTCAATCATCTTACAGTTTTTCCTCTGGGAGCGAAGTAGCTCATTTGCGTAGTCAATCTCCAAACATTGCTGGCAATTCCCCTGCATTCCTGAGTGTGATCTTCCAGCTGACTCTGACCTGTGTGATCTCATCTTTACTGATAAACAAGGCTCAACCGAAGAGTAATGTTACACAGAATCATATGTTTTAATATTTCAGGCAGCTCAACCCACAAACATGCTTTCCCAATTAATTCTGTTGCTGGCGAAGGGGAGTGAGGGACTTGCTGTGTTCAAGAGCGTCATTTTTTTGGAATGTTTTCATAATCCCGATGCTGTTTGTGTGAGGGCGTGTGTGTGTGTGTGTGTGTGTGTGCGCGCGCATGTGTGTATGTGCCTGTGTGTGTGTGCATGCCTGTGTGTGTGCCTCTGTGTGCGTGCCTGTGTGTGTATGTGCCTGTGTGTGAGTGTGTGTGTGCGTGCATGCCTGTGTGCGTGCCTGTGTGTGTGCGAGCCTCTGAGCGTGTCTGTGTGCGTGCCTGGGTGTGTGTGTGTGTGCCTCTGTGTGTGAGTGTGCATGTGTGTGTGTGTGTGTGTGTGTGTGTGCGTGCCTCTGTCTGTGCCTGTGTGTGTGTGTGTAAGAGTTCAGGCAGGACAGAGCATAGGCCGGGTGAGTTTGTGCTGCTGCAAAGACGTGTGCGTGAAACAGCCAGGAGCAGTTTGCACTCTGCTGCTGAAAAGCAAGAATGAGCATGTGCCAGAAACAACAGTTCCCAGGAAAGTTGACAGGAGAGGAGGCATGAAAGGGGGTCTGAGAGGGGTGGTTGGAAAGGCCTTGTCCTGGACAGCAGCTGACCCTTCACAGTGTTGAACTTGTAACTCGTAAGTTCATTGAATTGTCACACGTTTGATTCTGATTTCCCTGGCAAATCAGTGTTGATGTGTAAAGTTTGAGCAATAATATGCATGTTATGTGATCGAACATTAAAACTAAGCATCAGAAAAAAGGAGCCATGTTTGTGGCAATATCAGGGAATAAATATTTATTTCTAATGCTTTACAGGATAAAAATTGACCGTCTGTGTGAAAGTTATCTACGGAGGCACGGGTGAATAATGTGTCTTGTGCGGAATTAGACTTTGGCGAGTGCTTCTCTTGTGGTATCCGTGTTTCCTGCCCTCCCAGACTAGTGCTGCGCTGAGAGCCATTCCAGTGGCCTTTCTGGGGAAGAACACTGGTGTGTGAATGTTGTGCAGTCGTGCTTCTCCCACATGCCTGAAACTGGGAGGAGAATTGGCCAGAGGCAGCAGCAGCAGCGGTCTCTTTTCCAACAAAATGACCGTAAGATGAATGAACGAAGCCCAACATCTGTGGCCTGCGCTGCTGATCTGGTTTTGAGGAATGGGTTCCGATAAGACTCCCAACAACACGCTCCGCATCGCAACCCCTTCTCCCTTCCCTCAGCCGAACTTCAGCTTTCCTCTTTGTCTTCCTTTTGCGTTTTATTTGTTTTTATTTTTAATTTTAATCATTTTGTCTGTAGAAGTTTGACCAGTTCCGAGGGGACAAAGCCATGCCGGCCAGTCTGGAGCCCTCGTCCAGTGCAGAAGAGCTGCCCACTTCCCTGAGGTCTGTAATGTTACTCCAATGACTGTTGTTTTATTTGTGTGTGTTACATTTCATCTTCTTATCTTTAGAAAGTGTCTTTGAGTTCCCTGAAAAGCGCTATATAAATACAATGTATTACTATTATTATTATTATTATTATTATTATTATTTTGTTATTAATAATGCATCCAGCCAAACCACCAGCTCTTTTCCTTTGCAAACTAGAGAGCAGAAGAGTTTTAACGTAATAAGAATTTGTCTATGCTCACAAGACTGGAGGGCAGGCCCTGTTCCTGCATAATGTGCAGTGCAGAGGAGTATCATGTAGCGTTTTTATTTTCTGGGGAAGAGCAGAGAGAGCAGTCCCAGTGCCCCCCCCCCCCGAGCAGCAGGCCCGTGTTGAGAGCAGCGGCGGAAGATGAAAGTGCCGCGCTTCTCAAGTGGCTTTTCGTTTCTCCCTGTGCTCTTTCATGCCGGTCGGCAGCGTGAACGCCAAGATCCGCGCCATCGAGGCCAAGCTGCAGATGATGGACGAGAAGCCGGACGAGGAGTACTCCGGCCCGTCGATGTACCTGTACAACAAGCCCCCGGAGAAGAAGCGCCCGGCCCCCTACACCAAGTTCGGCCGCAAGTTCAGGCGGTGACACGGCCCGCGTCGCCACGGTCACATTCCGCTGCGCGCTCGCTGTGAAGGACTGTGCCTTCCTGAGGCCTCCTGTGTTTGAACCCGCAGGACCCGCGCATAGAGTGCTCACACTGAAACTGTCTTCTGCTCCGTGATCACGCTGTAATATATGAGGTTTGTGAGAGAGGAGTCGGGCCAAACACCCTCTGATCGTCTGGCTCTGGGTGTGTCGGTCGGCCATCACAGGGCTCTAGTGCTCCCCTTTTAGGGGCATTTCCTCCTGAAAGCTGATGTGTGCTAACCGGATGCATCAGTGTGCTCGGGAGCCCCTGTACCCCTTGGAATAAACGTTAGCGTAGAGCCCTGCATCGGGCCACATGTTTGGCTCTGATGCTAGCAGAATAACGATGCTCGCTTTTTATCGGTGAGATTTTTTGCCTTTCATTTGTTACATGTGGTCCTTTGTAGAACCGTTTTTATTTTTAGGATGGTTTTTGTATTCCAGTTTTGTACCAGTTTAGCTGGAATATTTTAATAGGTATATCTTGCTATTCTATGACATCTTTTCCATTGCCTAATCATTCACATTTATGAGCGCTTGTGCATACTGATTTTTCCTAACTTTAGATGATCTGGAGTGTCTGGTTTATTTTATCTGCTTTTTTCCTGGACTAATCTGCTCACTCTGAAGACACTGACGAAGCAATGGACTTGTTGGTCTGTAGTGAAACAGAAGACATTCTCATCCACAGCATTGAATTATGCACTGCAAATAGAGGAAATCAGGGTGACTCAGATGGTTCTTAATGACCCAGAGTATCAAAATATCTTCATCTTTCTTCCCAGAGTCTCAGTCCCAAATGGGTAAACATCATTAACCAGTGTGATTAAATTTGCATTATGAAAGGATACATTCTGTTCTGTTTGCCCAATGCACGTCTCACATGTTCTGTACACTTATGTTTCTTCTCCTTTTGGCCAATGATGGTGTCTCTCAATGTGTTGCAGTAGTTCAGACTTAAAGAACAGCTTCTGTGTGATGTTTGTGTCCTGCTTCAGATTCAATGCACAGTATCTCCTGACTACCGGCATACGGTCATATTATAACCAGACACTCACGCCGTGATGCTCATCACTTTGCTCAACTTCCTGTTTCTCCTGAAGGGCGGCAGTGGAAACACGGTGCCGAAACACGCTCGTAGTTACAAATGCGTGTGGTTATCTGGATATCAGTGGTCAATGGAAAGGCTTGACAAAGCAATCATCATTCAATCCAGATGCGATTGCTGTGGTCAACTTGACAGCGAAAACGCTCCATTGCAATTTTGCCTTTTGAGTTATTTGGTAATTGAATTGAATAGGAACAAATAAATCAAGCAAGTGAATGTGTGTTGATTTCTTTTCCTTATGTGGGTGTTCGGCAGCCCTGTTCACTGTTTCAAGGCTGTGGTTTGTACTAAGTAATCATATTATATTGTTCTGTGAGGGCTGTAATGGCCATGCATATTATAGTTTCAGGTGCTGCAGCTAATTTTGCCATCATTCAATAAATCACATTGATTGGAAAGGATACCAGAATTTAATATGTGACCCACTGTGTTCATGCCATGTAATGACATGTTCAGCCATGCACTCATGCCTGATACTTGTTGCTCTGACATATTTGTCAGGTTCTTGCACAGTGGACTAGCAGGTGTTTTCTACTGTGCAAGGTAGTTTTGCATGTGTAGGAGTTCTGTGGTGCTTTGAGCATCATGCACACTTGTCACATTTCACCTTTTTAAAATCTAAGTGTGCGTTTACACATGCAGGCTTTTCACTGAAATATTCATTTAAATTCCAGATTGGTGCAAAAGCATAGTGTAAATAATAAATGGAACCCTGAAAGAGTTATCTCAGTGTTGTGAACATATTTTATGTTAGCTTTAGTTCTGTCACTGTCCTCTTTAATTAGCTTGGTATAAAATGACAAGGGATCTAGAGGAACACATTAGGTATGCATGATTTTAATCATTTGAAAATTTAAAGATCATACTCCATAACACCTTTATGGCTTTTGCTAATGGATTCTTTAGAACCGTTCTTAGATTTCTGTGTTGGGAGATGGAACATGAGGCACAGCTGTCAGTAAATTCAGGCTTCATTTTGTACAGTAACGGGACAGCAAGCAAGCATGCAATGTTCTGTAGCATTTCCTTTGCTGAGATCCATGTAATCTATGTCCTCATTATAATGGTGTTTTGGATATTATCGTTATTTTCATTAGCATGACCTCTAAGTCCAACATTAATGAGATTTCTATCAGAAAAGAAATAAAGGCCAGAGTTTTGTATCATGAATGCAAATGTTTATTTGTGTCATTCTAATAGAACTTGAATTGGCTATTTTAAAATTCCTTGTGACTTCACTTACATGGCCCCATGGGTCCCTGTACCCCTCCCCTCCCTGCTGATATAGAGCCTTCAAGTATTTAGTTTCCCTGTCAGTTGGATGCTGTAACCTCCGTCCGACACATCCCCGTGGGTTAGTCATTTTCCTGCTTTCCTGCCTCTGGTGTACTGACGATGTGCAGTCCTCCAGTTCACTGCTTACGCTAGACTGTTCTTTTAATAGTGAGGTCTTAATCTGCATTTTAATCTGGGTTTTTTTTTGCAAACGAGTTGTTCAGTTGACCTCTTGCATAGTCTAAAACATAGGACTGATTATGCATATTGGGTTGGCTGCTGAAGCGTTTGTCAGGGATGAGATACAAATTGTCTTTGGGCAAGAATTTATTTGTTGTGATTCTTTATACATTCAGAAGCGGTTGTAAACATACTTCTTCTTGGGTATATAGTGTGCTTGTTTTCTCTTGTGTGAAGATCAGAATCAATTTTTATTTCAAAATATGCACATATCGGAATCAATTCCTGTGTGACCTTGGATAACGAGCATATGTACTGTGCTATTTTATTTGTAACAGTAGTAGTATATTTGATAGAGTTGTCTGTCTGTGTTGCTTCTGCAATGATGTCTTATCTTTCATGGCTGTTCATCTACTAGTAACAGACTTGACTGAAGCAAACGGTTACAATGCCTACTTTTGGCCAGCTTACTTGAGACCAGGATATGGCAACTACTCTTGATGAAGAATATAACACAACAACATGGGAGAATATACCCTAAGCGTTAATAAAGCTTATTCCCTACTTCGTGAAAAAATATCAACTACCTTAAACCTCAAAAATGAGGATTTCATTTTACAGGGAAAGTTTAAATAAAAAAGGAATAGTGTTTTTGTTTTGTTTTGCAAGGTTCCATTCGTTTCTGATGGACTAGAATACACATGACTGTAGCCAAAATGTAATTATTATACCTGCTTTTATAGTTCTTGAAGTACTAAATCTGAATTTTTGTAGTCATACATTTCTTAAAATGACATCAAGCTAAAAGTTTGTGTAAAATAAGTCAAGAGATACACTAAAAAAGATCCATCACTATTCTGGTGAGTTTGAAAGAATATTTTTAACGTAATGCAATGCACCTCCCATAATCTAACTCTGAGAATCTGTAAGAGATTCATAGATCATAGCTTACATAATACATACCCATGTGTTCAGATAGTAATAATAATAGTATAACTGTAACGTGTCTGTAAAAATGTATGTAATTATTATAGACATGCTATTTAGGGGGTGGAAGTATGTGGAATACACTTACAGTTTTTTTTTTTTTTACTTGACTGACTTTAATTGAACAGATATGAATTAATAGGGTGATTTATTGTTCTTGTAAAAATATTTGACATTGCAATAATTCATCAGATGTTTGGACATTAGTCATAGCATATAATTTCAATTTATTACAATTTACAATGTAATATTTTACAAATGCTTTAGCCATATGTACTCACAAAAGTGCATTTCACATGATAAAGGTCTGGGAATCACACTGTAGCAACTGTTGGGTTTAAGGAAAAATATAAATCTGATCAAATTAAACCAACCCATTATTATTTGAATAGAAAAAGAAACATATACAGCGTTGTTATTTGTAAATATGTAAATTGCTCTAATATTTCACTGTGTAATTTCTTTTACATTATCTTTCGATTTTCTTAGACTGACAACGGCTGTTTCTCTAAAGTGGCATTGTATATCAATATGACAAGCCCCTTCTAACAGCTACACCAATTACATTATTAGACCTATTGTGACATCATTTGGAGGCAGTGTGATGCTTGTAGCGAATTAAACCAGCATTGACATACACTGTGCTCTGTAAGAATGATATGTAGGCCACTCCATACATGTAGTGAATGGAGTCTGAAATGCTCCAGGTAGAAACTGTGAAGATTTTAAGGCATGATTTGCTTACAGTGCTCCTCACTTAGGGCCTACTGCAACAAGATGTTAATGCAAAAAGTTAATGCAGTCTTGTGAGTGCCAAGAGACTGACTGAGAAGAGACCTCAGAAGAGTTTTGACCAGAAATTAATTAAAATACACAAGAGCACTTATGCATATTTAATCAGACATAACAAGATGACAGGCTTGAATAATTAAAATGTAATCTTGATAAATACATTTGAAAAAGAAGAACATCATTTTGTAATATCTTTCTTATTTTTAACATACTCAAGTAAAACACAATTATTTAACTTCAATAAGATTGTGCCATGTACATGTCATTGAAATGCTCTCTTGCAACAGCACTTGCAATTTGCACTGTATAGTATATACATACAGTAACTCCTGTACAGGTGACACTTTCACCATCTGTGAAAGATACTTGCAAGAACATTTAACGGATATTCATTGTGATACGGTCCAAAAAAGCGTGCTGCCCGTAATGCCCCTGTACTTGATCCATGAACACTCCTCAGGTGTCTGGCGGTTGTGCTTTTGACGGGTATCCCAGTCTTAGGGAAACAAATGAGGATGCAGCTCCTCTCCACTGCCCTCTGCAGTTGCACCTGCATATGGACGTTCCATATCTGTGCTAACATCTCAGAAATATTTGCACTATGAGGGATGTTACAGTTTTAAAATGAAATAAAATGTGTATGACAGTGAAGAGTATTTTCATGGAATCTGCCTTAGAACTAACGAGGAATGATGGCTGGCAGCTATGAAACTTGCTATTAAAACACTACACTTGTGCACTTCACAAGGAAGAGAGCCCACAGTTGATACATTCTTAAGCAACACTTTAAGTGTCCACTAGCCGAAGAGCAAATGGTTGATTCTATGGTTCAGACTGGGACACACCTCATTTATAGGGCAGTACTCTACCACCATACCTGACATTCTTGTGAAATAATGTCAGAATCAACGCAAGCCAAACTAAATAATTGTATCATGGCGATAAATAGCATAACAAATAATAAATTATTTAACAGTCTAATAAAATAGCTATTTTTGTAGAAGTTTAGCTATACGAGTTCTGGTTTTGTGTCATGTCGGCCGTCTCTTCTGATATAAATTCAGATTGTGCAAGCCAAAGTGCATTGGAACGATGTGCATTCATACCTGTGTTCTTTATTTATGTAACTAAATCGCACTAAAGGTGGTGGGTGCTCTCATGCATTCCGTATTCCGAGCGAAAGCACTGTAGAACCTCTAGGTCTTCGCATTTCATTTGTGGCAACATGCGGAGCTCTGTTGCAGTTGGAAACAGATTCAATGATTATCCCAAAAATGACGGCCCCGTAATGGCAGATCAATTCCGACTTACTTTTAAAAAAAGCATGTTTTATAATTTGCATTTATTTGTTGGCTTATGTGCCCTTCAATATTGTTAATATTAGGCTATACAAGCATTTGGTATCTACTGAAATTATGAGAAGTGAGTAGCGTCTAATATTTATACTTTCATTGGAAGGTTGGATTCATTTTTATTCGAGTTTTGTATTTTTAAACCGATAAAATGTATAACCTTGAGAGTGAAGTACTGCACAGCCACATTTTCCGTTTAACTTAAATTTCAGTAGGCTATAACGCGAATTATATATTAAACAGCCTAGTGCCCCACTTAGGATTCAAACTCTGGAACATCCATTTGAAGGATGGAGTTTCAGGTTAAATGGCACATAATGATATTTCTATTGCCTATTCTTCCAATGGCATATGCGTGCCTTCTTAATAGCAAAATAAATTCGGATCACATAGAAACACTTAGGCTTAATGAAAATAGTCTAGTGTAGGCCTAAAACTATTTAATCGTTTTAACACAGAGTTCATTGGTGTCCATTATACTGACAGCAGTAGCCAGTTCAGAAAAAAGCATATTACATTTAGAAAGTAGGATTGAAATTTTACTTATTGACTGGTGGGATGTTCCGTCCAGCTCTGTTACAGTAAAATGTTCAGTGTTAAATCAACTCTTACAGGGTACATATGGTCCTACTTTGGTCCCTTTAGGACTCATATGTACTCTGTTAGATTTTAAGTAACACTGGACATTTTCTTGTGTACTTCTTTGGCACGACATATGTTCTTGTCGCTGTCATTCTCATCAAATGCAGGTTCTTAATTTGGATTGAAGTCGGCGAGAATATGTGGAACAACCGTTTCAGGTAATATTAGTAACCAGTGTATGCTTTCTTGTGCAATTTGTCGGAGAAAATTAATAGCCTACTTGATATCGTTCATCCTGTATATAGACGTTTGACTAAACCGATCTCAGTCATTTATGAAATAATGATCCGCACAATGAAGGTTTGTTTGTGTTTGATTATTATCATAATTATTATTAATAGTAATAAATAATATACGCTGAAATGACATCGAATTTGATTATTATTATTATTATTATTATTATTATTATTATATAAGCACGCAGGTATGTATGTTTGTCCTCTGTTAAGATTTGTGAATGTGTGCGCGCGATCAGATGAGGAATATTTGCTTATCCACGCGCGCGCGCACACACATATATTCGCGCGCGACTGTTAGATAGAAAATACATAGGCTATCTTTCACTTCGGTTTTTTAGAGACTGTATAATGTTCTTCCTCAAAAGCTTGTGCATTGTTGAAACTAAAGACGATGTATTTCCTTATTTCGACCTTCGAGGATTTGACCTGCACAATATAGCATGCCTATTGCAACAGAGTGACTATGTTCAGATCGCATTGTCTTTATTGATAATAGCATTGGTAAGATTGCATTTTATGGTAGACATTGCAGAACCGCATCCATCAAAACTTATCTCTCATACCAAGAGAATTTGTTGTTATTTTGAATATCAGTAATATTTTGTTCGATCTGGTATTTTCCCTTGTCAATTGGACTATGTATGGGAACTTTTCAAAATGACATTTATTTTGTATAGCCTAGATGTATTACAAGGCCAATGTCACATAAACGTCTTAGGTAAACGGTCTTCAATACTATAGTTTTCTATGAGGAAATCTCAGCAGTGAAGAAGAGACGCTTTAGATAAACAATTTGTACGCCAATAAATCATAAATGTGTCAAGCACCTGTGATTTGTATTTTAATAGTCTATGCAACACATACCAGTACTTCAGTAAAGATTGCATTTTTCTGTCTGAAAATTAACTTCTAGAGAATTTGACCTTTTCAATGTCATGATTGCCGATACCATACACATGCTTGATAGAATAGCCTATCAATAGTGAAGATCATGCTGCGCATAAAATGGATTTTAAAATTAAATGTATTACCTTTACCTAATTAGAAGCAGATGAACAAATTGATACTCAGACTTAAAATAAGGTCATCAGTTGAATGTTTAATTTAAATAATTTTGATGTTTAAATAATCACGCGCAAGAGAGCAGCTTCTAGGTTTTAATTAGCCTGCCAGAAAAGCAGCAGTTGTGTTGTGGTTTAAAATATTCAAGTAACAGTAATTACAAGTATACAAATATTCAAGTTTCTCTGTTGTATTTATAGGTTCGTAGTATAAACCATACCCTCTTACACCTATGACAGGACTTACCCTCCCCCATCCGTCGAGGGGCGCGCGCTAAACTTTCACTTCAGAAGCACAGACGTTGGGTGCCCTGCACTGACGGTCTCGCGCTCTCCAGGAGATTGAGAGCAGACCTGCCAGCCCCTCAACTCCACTGACTTCCTGCAGTCAGCAATTCCATCCCAAAAGGGAAAAAAAGTGGAAGGAAGAATTTTACAAACTGTTCTAAATAAGGCGCTCTGAACAACAACCCCCATTTGGCCGCCTGCTACCCAACCCACTCGAACCTCGGCGATTGCGCTTAGCCTTCCCTTGTTAAAGAAAGTGTGTCTGCAAGTTACCACTGCATATTCTGGAGACGAAAATGTGGTCTGCATTCTAATCAAGTTTAAAAGATATCCAGATGCACGAGAAGATCCATAACACAGAGGATACAACTGTCGCTTATCGTTCTGCATGAACGTTAAATTAGTGTGGCACTATACAGAACCTGAAGACAGCTGGGCTACTAACTTCGGTCTTTCCTGGACTGTTGCATTTTCGAGGTCTTTTTTCATGTATTGGAAAAATGAAGTTTTGGCCCCTCTACCTGAGGGAAATAAATTTCTATCCGAAGGAATTCCAGTGAAACAGGTAATGTTGTTGCCAAACTCCTGATTTAATTCTGTACAAATCGCCGTACATATCATGTTTTTGCTTCTTTAAAGATTTTTCGAAAGGTGAAGTAGGCTATGTAACAAATATTTGACCAATGCGTACCGTTAACTACCAGTCGTGAAAATAAACACGTAGTTAAGTCAGAGAAAACACATTTGCGTCATTTTTCTCAAGAATTCTACATGAAAATAAATAACATCAACTTATGAAATACATATAAAAGCACTGTTACGTCGCTTATAAGTCCTCATGAATACTGTCTTAATCGCCAAGAACGTGTTGCGTTTTATCTTTAAGTGATGCATTAAGAATCGCTCTCGTTCGTGTGCACTGATCAGCTGCGAGCTCTGGAAATTGTGCTTTTTATGAATAGTGTGATTTGCAGTCCAGCCTCTTCAAATGGCAATTCTGCTTGGAAAAATTCGATTTTAATTACTGCCATTAAAAATCAAATTTGCAATTCTTTGGGTGGCCCGATGCCTTTTCTGATTGACAGTTGAAATTGACACTTCGGGTCCCTCTTATCCTGAGCATTTCAAGCTATTTCTAATTGCAGGTAGTTTATTTTTTTCAGTGCCCTGGATTGCATGGGATAGACGATTACTTTAAGAGGCACGGGTTAAGTGCAGGGAAAAATCAATCCAAATTGAAATCGCTTCATTAAAAAGAGCTTTTGTTGTGAGGTTTTAAATACACAGTGGAAATACTTATTTATTGTTTTGGACAGTTTATATAGGCTGCTGTGCAACGGGGAGGTTTAGTGCAACAGAACTCCGTCAGTTGACTTTGCTGGTATTAAATCTGTTGTAGGTAATTTCTGCAGGAACACAGAGTACACCAGGAGCTTCGCTCTGTTTGGAAGCCAAACACGCGCAGATAATGGTGAGTACATTTTTAAGCGAATCACAGAAGAGCCAGGCCAAGCAACTCTGAGACAAATCCGCTAAAATAAACCATACCATAAATGTATATATGTATGTTGTGTTACGCATTTTTATTTACCATTGTAATTTTCCTTTTAGATTCATTTTTGCATTTATCCCTTCCTTACTTAGATTTTTTTCTTTTTTACTTATTACTAATTACTAAAAACACACTAAAATGCTTAATCTGTGTTTTTATTGTTGTAAATTGGCTCATATTGTTAAAATTTGAATTGCAATTAAATTAAATCAGGCTAATGCTAAATAAAGCCTCAGAATATTCCCTTATGGTTTAAAACGCGCTTCTCAATATTGCTACTTATTTCTTTTCACAAGTCTAATCTACTGTGAAGATTACCATAAGTAATCGGTAAATAGCCCTGGTTAGGCAATTGCATTTGATTTTGATTTGCGCAGTTTTAAAGCGTTTTCAAGCCATGCAAATCCTGTGTTCCCAGTTTGCATCGTTAAACCTAAGGACATCTGCGACCTCAAAGCTTGAAGTTTACTGTATGCAGGGGAAATGGCTTCAAACAAGTTGATATGTTGATGAAAAACGTATCTGGATGAAATAACATCATATTTAAAATGGTTTGGTGCGTAGCTGCCTTAAGTGTTTCTTAATTCTTGCCATTTACAAACCTTCCACAATACAGTCTCACTCCGATGGAGAATCTCACAGGTCGAATATGGAAAAGGACGATGCACGCTCTTCCCCGAGTCCTCCGTCAACTCCGTCTGTATGCTCTCCTACATCATCCTCGTCCTCTGTGCCGTCCACTGGGAAGAACGTGTGCGCAAGTTGCGGATTGGAGATTCTGGATAGATACCTTCTCAAGGTATGAGTGAGTGCATCGCACAAAGACCGTAGAAAATGCGTGACTGACTTGACAATGACAGTGAATTTTTAATCTCCGTTCTGGGGAATAAAACATCTCGTACTCAACGTGAACTAATGATATGCTTTAGACTAGACAGTCTGAGACCATAACATTAAATAATAATATAGGCCTAATTACATAATCAAATTAAATCGTAAAAAACAAACAGATATACATGCGGGCTCGCGCGTAAATAAAATGCATAGGTTACCATTTCATTGCATGTCATGAAGTCAATCATTTGCAACCACCCTTTGAGAATAAATATATTTACTTGTAAGCCTACACTATTATAGTTATGATGTTAGCAGTAACAACTCTGTATGCATAATTTAAAATGGGTGTAAATCAAAATTCATACAGGGATGATCCATATTGTATGTTTAAGTCACATAGGCTATTTTCTAAAATTTCTGTCCGCGAGTTCTTCTCCCATTGAGCTCTGTTAAATAAGAGTGAAATATTAACAGATTAAACAAAACAAAAATAAAATGACTATTCGTGAAGCAAATAGGCCTACGGTATAATATTTCGAATAATTTATTTTTAAGCATGTAGTGTACGTCGAATAAGGGTGAAGAGAGAATTACGATTGATGGCAGAATAAACTGTTTTTAAATCATTCTCACACTGGACACAGACTGTCGTTTCGGATACTCGCGTTTTCATGTAAACACAACAGGGTGTGTACTGGAGGATGTAGGTCTCAAGTATTGCACGGAAGCTTTACGGAAAGGCTTTTTCCTTAGGGGTTCCATCAGGACCTGAATGTGAGTAAAGGACGAAAACTGTTTGAAGGGTGACGGTCGTCTGAATGTTGCATGGCATGTTCTAGCGTACATTTATTTTTGACATTGGACATATGACGACACATTACATATGACGACACTGTAATGTGAATCTGTAGTGTGAACTAAAAAGTTGTTTTCTTATTATGTATGGGAGACTTCCTTGGAAGACGAAAAACACAAAAACACCACTGCGAATGTTACAGGAATAGCATTCTGCCACTGTATCAGATGTTCAGTTTCAGTAGTGTATATGGCTTTGGGAATCGGCGTTATAGCTATGATTCCCAGGTGAAGCACAGCCACTGCACCCTCCAGCAAAGTAATCGGCCTAATCTGACTTTCTTCAGAAATTCAGCTGTATGAACTGATAGCATTTTAAGACTGTAGAGTGTGCAGTTGCCTCCGTATAACAGCGTCTGCTAAATGCCTCAGATATAAAGGGTACTATCATCTTTTTCAAAATTAGAATTTGAATCAGCAACTCACTGGCTTTGAAATATCTGAAAATCACATCTACGCGGATTCGTTGTTTTGAGATGACATGGTTGCCATTGGCTGATGAACATGAAGGGGGTTATATCTAATTCGATATCCTGTTGATTGAGAATAGTGTTTAGATATCTAATCACGATATTACTCGATTCTGTAGTCAATTACACCTGTGATACAATTAATTCCTGAATGATCGGAAGCCTTCTGTCTGTTATCTTAATTATTTAAGGTGAGACGTCCTCACCGTGAAAATTCAGCAGTGTGACTTCCTAATACTAGATTAAATTAGACTTACCAAGGCAAATTAAGCACTTTTAAGGAATTCTGCAGGCAGATTCCGAAGTACAAAATACATCTGGCAATGCAACATGTAGACATGCAATACATGAAATGCGAAAAGATTTTAATCCTATTCGAAGTTCAAATGAACAGATAGTTCCTACATCAGAGAAAGTGAGGTAATGGCGTATTTAAACTACTAACCAGAGATTTAACACTTTTTGCAAGGTTATAGTTTTGAATTCATTTGAATGAAAAATGATTCTCCTCATTTTATCTTTACGCGAACGTCACGTGGTCAAAATAAACGTCGAATCCTGGCACGCCTGTGTGCCTATGTATTTAGTAGGCCTTGTGGCGTGCTTTCTGTTAGTATGTGTCCCAGCTCTGGTTTCTCAAGAAAATAAAAATTTAAATATGAATAACAGAACTGGTAAAGCGAAAGATTAATGAAAATGAATACAATAATTAGTAATATTACAACAACCTCAAGCTCTTCAACTATAGATACGCACTACTACCTCAGCAGCAGCAGCAGCAGCAGCAGCAGCAACGACAACAACAACAACAACAATAATACTAATAATCATCATCATCACCATCATTATTATTATTATTATTATTATGATTATTAGTATTATTATTGTTGTTGTTGTTGTTATCCGTACAAATGACATAAAAACGAATTTTTATATTTATTTCGGAATATTTAATTGTTGTTCTTAATATATAAGCTTTTTTAAATCAGTGATTACTGTCTGAGTTTTCGGAATATTTTGTGAATAATTAGATTTTCTAAAAGGCGTACATCTATTCACCTTTGCATGTCTTTGTGAATTCTTTCTCTGAGAAGAAAAAAAAAACTGAATTTAAATCTCAAAGCGGTTGGCCTCACCGTCGTGTAAAAAATTGAAGGCACTCGATCTATTCGTACTATGTACTAATTTACGTTTACTTCAAGCGTTAATATTTCGGACAATGTTCAAAAGTTTGAACAGTATTTGTAGATTATAATATAATATTGCACTGCATTAAATGTCACAAAACAATACAGGACAAAAACACTTGCGCCGTGATAAAATCCTAGGCTAATTCTCCATAACCTCTCATCATTTTTCAACTTATATTAAATAACAGGTTTGGGAAAACATTACGACAAGACTGTACTGTACTGTACTGTACCCTGACGAATAAGTCTCAATCACAAAAATAGTGCTTTTGCAGTAATATACCTTTTTTTCGAATGAAAAAAGCTGAGGGGTAGATAAAGTATAATGAAAAACGATAGATAATATTGTACAGTTTTTGCGTAATATCAAATGGCAAAAACGCGTTGATGATTATGATTATTATGATGATTATTATTATTGTTGTTGTTGTTGTGTCTACCTTTGAATCCTACCCTGAAGTAGGCCGGTTTGATAGTCTTTCTCCTCATATCTTCTCAGGTAAACAACTTAATCTGGCACGTGAGGTGTCTGGAGTGTTCAGTGTGCAGGACGTCGTTGCGTCAACACAGCAGCTGCTACATCAAAAACAAAGAGATCTTCTGTAAAATGGACTATTTCAGGTAGGGTAAGTTTTGCACTTTGTTTTAAAAATATCAAAAAGACGGTTGCCAGATCCAACATCCAAACCATTTTCTTACTGAATGGTGTCCTCACGTAAAATGCGGTCTGTCTAGCTGGGATTTTCAGAAAGAATTTCAAAACATAGCTGTGTTCCATGGAACATTATCCTACTGTAAATACATGTTTCCTTTTATGATACTCTTTTGGCTTCTTCCACTCAGAATTCTTATCTTCACACTGATAATTAAAATAAAACAATATCTTAAAACATAGGATACGCAGAACAGGTCTTTTGAAAACAGTCCAGGCGAATCAAAAACACGAAACCTCAATCCAGTAGCAGCAGGCTGGTATTGTCAGAACCTGAATCTGCAGGTATTGTCAGAACCTGAATCTGCAACAGAATATACGTCATATTTAAAGATACCGATTTGTTTTGGTGTGTAGCTACTTTAATGTAGATTTAAAGATTTAAAGATACCGATCTAAAGGTGCCAATTTGTTTTCATTCGTGGTTTCACGAAAATATAACATTTATCATCCGTTTAGATTATTGGCGGATATTTTCAACGTTTAACACCATTCAACGTTTAATAAACTATGTGTGACACATATGTGTATAATACATGGTTTAGAATGGTGCTGGTGATGGTGGTGACGAGTAGGTTTATGATAATAAGGAGTATGATGGTGCTGAATTCAATGACCATTACAATAGTTTCAATACATTAAGACATAGTAGCATATGATTGCATATGTTCAATTAACTGTTGTAATGTCGCAATAGTCGCTCTGGCTAAAAAAATCATATACTAAATGATTAACATGTGAAATGTAAGCACAATTTGTCATAGATAAAAAGAGAATGTTTATATTGTATAGTAATATTGTGATGATATCATTTATAAATATTTATTTTTATAGTATTTTCTTATACTTTGCGCATTATAAATTATTTTCTTACTCTGCCCTGTAATGTATAGGTCTATGTATTTGTTTGCCTAAAACATAGTAAAAAAAAAAAAAAAAAGTAATTATTTAGAGTGAGCCTCACTGAATAGCACACAGAGAAAAAAATATTGGAAGCGCACAGCTGTTTCTCTTTTAGTTGTAAAAGGCCGGAATTCAATCGAAACTTTTACTTTCCCCCTAATTGAAGATTACAAACTAACCGCCACGGGCGGATTTTTACTTTTTTGATGGCTCTTGGTTCTACAGAAGCTGCTCTTGGTTTTGTCATTTTTGTTTAGCAGGATGGTCTTGGTTTGGTTTTGATTCCGTCCATTTTTAAGGATACTGAAGTCATTTTGACATCCTTTGTTGATTAGTCTATGGATTAATTGAGCGTTAAGAAGTATTCAGGTACGTTATTTTAATCTATATCACTATTTGATACGTTTTTTAAATACCACACGAAAAGGTGGAATGCATTGCAGTCAATTCAAGGTAAACATAACGCATTAAAGTATAATTTTTGTCCTATTATTCTTTCGATTTTTGAGATAAACATAGTACGCCTAAACATCATGCATTGGAATTATATAATTGTATAGGCAATCCACTGAGGTCTCAAAGTAGATTCTCCGCAACTCTACAAGTTCGGAGAACACTCTTCACAGACTTTCAATTGAAAAACAAATTGCTCAGCCTTCCCTTTTACCCTTTGTCAATCTGAAGTGACTGGTCCTTTAAAGTTGATACTCTGCTTAGGAGCTCTGCTCTGGAGGGTTATCGTACACTTGAGACTTATAATCCAAAGTGATGCTTAACAAGATGTTTTATCAAAGCCAAATGCCTGAGCAAGTGACAGCTGAAAGTGTAAATCAGCCACATTGTGAAGCATTCTCATATTGTTGAACAGTTTGGATAAAGATGGAGCCCTCCATGTAGTTGAATTATAATTTGATTTGCACATAACTTCAAATATTAAGTTTGAACAAGTGGTGTTGCAACTGAAAACACTGTATTCTCGTCCATTTAATTAAGCTGCCACTAAACCTATCATGTTGTGCAGAACATGAAACGCTTGCTTTAATGTACAGAATCCCTCAGAATCGAGTTCAAAATGTAAATGCACTTGCTAATGCAATGAAAGTCCTGAGAATATATGTGTGGAACCAGTGTGGATAAAGGCACTGTATGCATTGTAATAGTACTGAAGCAACGGCATAAAAATGAAAACATAAACTTGATTGAAAATATAAAAATGGAAATGAACATAATATTGCTGCACAGACAACATTTTTCACCAGGCTTTGGTGAAAAATATCCGACCACTCCAATTCACCAGCCATGTTATCTCTGAGACCGATATGGATGAGAAGTCACCTTTTAATTTTATTACAAGAGTTTTTTGTTCAATGAAAGTTATAGTTGTGGTAGTCTTGTTATGGTTGTTTTAAGGGTCACCACAGTAATATTTTCTTGGTTAAAAAATATTAATTTCCTTGAATTAATTTTTTTTTTTTCAATGTCCCTACATAGTCCAGTTATTAGAATGTGGACTTTCTTCCTTAAAATACATAGACAATAGAAATATGCCTGATCTTCTATAGCACAATGCGCTGTTAAGGATCATGCATAAACCAATAAACATAATTTCAAATAGTATATTGAAGATACCTGTATAAAAATAGTCATTCAAACTTTCCATGTGTATAAATAATTCTTCCGGTTGCTGTGACCATCACATTTGGAAAAAGATGTTCTCAGCTGATACACAATCATGTATATTTGCGTGGCTCTTTTTATTTAATTTTTTATTTAATTTTTCTTTTGTTTTGTCTATTTTGACCAAGGCAAAGCTGTTATTGACTCCCTCATATATTTTATTAGACGAGACTAGAATATTTAAAAGTTCCAAGCTTGCAAAAGAGCCTAGCAGTTGGGTTCAAATGCATGGAGAGAACAGCCTGAAGCCAGTGTGGGTAATGTTTGAGAATTTATAAGAGAACACATAGGAGGCAGCCTGGCTATGAGAGTGTATCATTGAGAACGAGGAGAACTGTGCTGGATGTTGGTGCTGCGATAAAGGTGCACCAAATAATTGGTCTCTGTGGATCTGTATCTCTGTGTTGCCTCAGTAGTCTGAACTCAAAAGAAGGTGCAAGTCATAACCAGATACAAGGTGCTAGTTTGAGGATTATAATCTCCATAAATCAGAAGCAGAAATCAGCATCACTGTCAGCACAAATTGAATATGTGTTCAGTCACACTGTAGAACATTGTACATCTTGGATAGTATGCGTATTAGTGCACACATATACACAAACATATACAGTATACACGCATATACACACAAACAAATGTGTACACGTACACACACACACACACACACTGCCAAGACAAAAACACACACTTGCAAACAACTGACGTTTTGACTCATGTGAGCTTGGTTTTACTGCAAGCAGGTCAACCATTTTAAATGTATTTCCACTGTGTAAAGTTGTTTGTTCTCATGTTATGAGTGATGTGGGATACATTTAACATTAATACTGCATATATGGTTAAGGAAGGTTTAAGTTGTGCAGGACATGGTGTGTTGGTGACTATGAATGTTACAATGTGTGGTTTTTGTCGGCGTACACGCAGCTGGGGGGATATAGCTGCACTGTAGAATAGGTACAGTGTATTACAGCCCTAGTGCTTACGGTCAGCCATAGCAATCTGTGGTTTTACTGGAGTCAGAACATGGACAAGTTTAGTATAACTCCTGAAGGAGAGGCACAGGCTGAAACATGTTTTTCTGCATGCTGCCCAAACCAGTAAAGGTAAATAAGAATAATAAAAAGTATGAATAGTGTTGCTAATTGCGAGTGCTTGCTTTAAGCGTGCCGACCAGATCGAAACTGCTCTTTACTTCGGCTCAAAAGGATATCTTTTGAAAGATGCTGTCTGATTTGTACCAGTCTCTCACCTGCCTATACTGACTGCCCTCCTAATGACAGAATCACAGGAAATAAAAAACGGTTCAGCATGTGCAGGGGATGCAGGGCATGGAGTAGGCACTGTACTGCATACTCTCCGGTTATATGACTATAAACCACTGTACTGCATACTCTCCAGTTATATGACTATAAACCACCGTACTGCATACTCTCCAGTTATATGGCGATAAACCACTGTACTGCATACTCTCCGGTTATATGACTATAAACCACTGTACTGCATACTCTCCAGTTATATGGCTATAAACCGCTGTACCGCATACTCTCCGGTTATATGATTACAAACCACTGTACCGCATACTCTCCAGTTATATGGCTATAAACTACTGTACCGCATACTCTCCAGTTATATGACTATAAACCACTGTACCGCATACTCTCCAGTTATATGACTATAAACCACTGTACCGCATACTCTCCAGTTATATGGCTATAAACTACTGTACCGCATACTCTCCAGTTATATGGCTATAAACCACTGTACCGCATACTCTCCAGTTATATGGCTATAAACTACTGTACCGCATACTCTCCGGTTATATGACTATAAAAAAATCCACCCCATACTCTCCGGTTATATGGCTGTACGGTATGGCTCACGTGGGAAGTGGCTAAAACAGCATATCGCGGGTACCTGCTGACACAGAGATGGAGACGCATGCTGCTGCGCGTATTTCATGGGCAGCATAATGGAGCCACTTGATTGTCGTATCCTGCCATGGAGTACCGAAGCTCGCCAGGTGTACGTGTACGTTGTGCAGGTTTCTAGTCACAGATTTCTATGAGGCTCTCCAGGGTGGATGTGAGTTTCACAATGTCAAGTACCAGAAATGAGGTCATAGACTACCACAGCCTGGGATTTGTGATATATCTAATCACAGGCGCAAAACCCCATGGCTGAAAATTCTTAGACAAGATAGAATAAAATTACCTGCTCTTTATAACCTCATATAGGTATTGAGGAGGCTTAAGTCTCTGGTGTCGTTTTCATTATGCGTATGTACACATATTGTGTGAATTCCATATGCATTGTTTTGGATGAATGCACTATTTCTGTTCTGTTAACATCAGTCAGGGAAGCTGCAGGGTCACCGTGAAAGAGCAATTCAACTGCTCACTCAGTCGTCAGGAACGGCAGCACCGATACATTGCTTTCTGTAATTTATGGAAGCAGTTAACCTTGGTGGTACTGTCATGTACACTGTATTCAGAGAGAGCGATAAAATAAAGTGTTTTCAAGAGTGCTTAGACCGTGGTCATTGGAAAATAGACTCTTGCAGCACTGCTTTCCCCATGCAGCTTCACTGTTAATGCAAAAGGGAGAAAATATATGATTCTATTTTAGAAATTGTATATTTACATTTTACAAATTTTTCAACAACCGACAGTGTAATCTGTAAGGTTTATAATATAACAATATAATATTCTCATATTCTATTTAATTATAGCATGTGTAGCATAGCATGTGTGAATATTAAAGTAGTAATTATGCCCATGGTGAATGTGTTAACAGAACATACAAGTGATGAAACAGTGTTTTCTGGAGATGGTGGGGATTTTACACAAGATTAAATAATTCCCTGAGGATATCAGAATGAATCCACAAAACATGCACCCCCTCAAGTCATTATTTTCTACTGAAAGCAAATTGCGGTGGAACTGGAGAATCACTGAAGGCAGGCTCTTTTTTAGTAGGATACCCCACCCACAAAGTCAGTTACTGATGGGTGGATAGAAATGAATCCAGAATAAATATCAGGTTTTAGTGCAGAAGTGCTATCAGACACGCTACTTAATGCCTTCCTCTGTACAACATCCAGCAGCACTGGTTTTGAACCAGGCCGCTGAAAGTCCTTACTTAGTCACTTAAGTCTCAGTTTTGACTGATGTTGTGTGTGTACTATTAGTAATCTGAACTGAGAATCTTAAACGCGATTTCGGAGAGGCCTATGTGGGCTCGGCCTTCAACCAAACGCATGTCAGCGCAGCAGTGCGTGTTGCTGTGTGTCGTACCGGTCCGAAGTGAGAGCAGACAGGGGGGAATGCACAAGGGCAGAAGCAGCCCTCAGGTGAAAGGGTGGACATGCAGATAGAATCAGTGGACAGAAATGTGTTTGGAAATCACAGACAGGGGCCGCAGTCTGTCTGGGTTTGTGGGGAGACGGACATGAACGACGAGGTTCCTACGCGTGCAGTGACTCTGACATGGGCTCCTCTTCTCTGCTTCACTGCAGCTTAGACCTCGGGGCCCATGCTCACATGGGATACTGCCAAATCAGTCTTCCCTCTCTGATTGCCCCATCCCCCCATGCACCCCCTTCCCCCCTTTGGGATAGTGTTTATATTACACTGTTTATAGAAGCTCTTTCTGTGCAAAGGAGATGGGGGTGGAGGGTAGAGCTATAGTAGCAGAGATTCTATTCACCTCCCTCTAACTCTTGCCAGTGGATTATGGGTAGCCTTCCACTCAGTCCATACTGGCCTTCAGACCTGGGCTGGGCCACTCCTGTTCTGCCACCTATCCCTAATCACAGCCCGAACTGGGCATATAGGAAGTATTCAGCTCATAAATATGTTACACCACTGGAAACATATGTGTTAGCTTGTCACTTGTACTTCTCAGTGGAGAGGTTTCATTAATCTGAAATGAAAATGCCACAAAATGTAAAATTAATCAAATATTCAGGACCTCAGCGGTAAAAAAAAAAAAAAAGTGAATGTCAACGTCAAAAGGAAAGTTTTTCTTGGCATAAACTTCTCAGGAACTCCACGCCAAGAATTTCCGCAGAAGTGTCTCGTTTCATAACGTAATAATTCTTCCTCCTTTCAACTTGTGAATTCGGTATGCACATGAATATTCATGGGAATGGTCATTAAGTGCTTTTCAGTGAGAGGTCACATGAAAGGAAATGTCCTTGCAGGTGGTTTGTGTTTAAAACGTGACTTCATCGCGGCTGTCAGCTGCAGCTGGGCTCAGGTGATGTGCTCGAGATTGCTCTCAGTCTTCCATTGCCTCCACGAAAGTCCACTGCTTCAACAAGGGACTGTCTGTCAGACGTTCGCACGTCAGTCAGGAAATTGCAGGTGTTGGTTTGTTTGCATTTAAAGCTCCGCTGGCAGAAGGAGACATTCCAAGGTTATCTTACGTGAATTGCTTCAGTGCTGCTGCTTCCCCCAGGAGAACAGATCTGAAGAATTTCAAAACATGAAAGCGAAGTACAATTTAAAAAACATTTCACCATTAACTTGATGAAGTTCTTAAATTGATTTGAAGGAGGAATGGCAAGGGAGGAGAATAAACTAGTTTTGAAATATTATTACTGTTTTGACAATATGAATTACTGGGGGTAGCGGAACCTTTTCACCTGTTACTTGAACCCCCTCTCACTCTCTTCAGATCTAAGCATCACAGACTCAGGGTTTGGTGGTTTGGTTTCAGGGTTCCTTTCCAACAGTTCTGCTGAATGTCCTTCTCACCCAGACTGCTGAGTGATATCAGTTTGCAGCAGAGTGTTGATGTCCCAGACCCTCTCTTTCTCACAGTAGGTTTGGGACAAAGTGTGCCCGCTGCGGACGACAGATCTACGCCAGCGACTGGGTGAGGCGGGCAAGAGGCAACGCCTACCACCTGGCCTGCTTCGCCTGCTTCTCCTGCAAGAGGCAGCTCTCTACTGGCGAGGAGTTTGGCTTGGTAGAGGAGAAAGTGCTCTGCAGGATCCACTATGACACCATGGTGGAGAACCTCAAACGGGCCGCAGAGACCGGTGAGTTCACCCACAGGCAGAGCTGGCTGCTGGCATAAATGCTCTGTGCAGTCATTGAGGGCCACAACCATCCATGGGCCACACACTTAAGGTTTTAAATGGCGTTTGTTTTTAAAGATATTTTAATTGTGAACCACTATTACTAAGTTAACTCTTAGGGCCGCCAAAATCCTAGAGCTGGCTCTGCCTACAGTTCAGCTTCTGGTCTGAGGGTCATCGCGTTAGACTAACACATAAGACGGTGGCGGGTGACCAGCAGGTCATCTCTTTCTTTTCCTCCTTCCTTCCTGGTCTCAGGAAGTGGGATCACTCTGGAGGGTGCGGTTCCTTCGGAGCAGGACAGCCAGCCCAAACCAGCCAAAAGAGCGCGCACCTCCTTCACTGCCGAGCAGCTGCAGGTAAACCCGCCTTCTATAGCACAGCACAGACGTGTGGGTGTGGCACAGAGGTTATGGGGGAGGAGTCTGAACCTGGTCACCTGATGGGGAGGACGGATGGGTGGAAGTAGCTGACTGAGTCAGGGATGTGTGCAGGTGATGCAGGCGCAGTTTGCACAGGACAACAACCCCGACGCCCAGACGCTGCAGAAGCTGGCGGACATGACGGGCCTGAGCAGGCGGGTGATACAGGTGCGTGGAATCCCTAGTGCTCATTCGCACGGAGTATGTCCAGGAAGTCAATGGAAAAAGCTGGTTGTCTGGTGGTCACATACCTGCTGGTAACATTGCATTTTCATAGGTCTGGTTTCAAAACTGCAGAGCAAGACACAAAAAGCACACCCCCCAGCACAGCGGACCCCCCCAGGGCCACCCTCAGTCTCGGATGCCCCCCTCCCTGCCGGACGACCTGCATTACTCTCCCTTTGGCAGCCCTGAGAGAGCGCGCATGGTGGCGCTGCACGGATACATCGAGAGTAAGCGTCTGCCGGGCACCGCCGTGGCCCCTTCCTGTTCGTCCACGCGCTCCGTTCCTTGTCTTTAGGGGCGGATCTACGGGGTGGCCCGGGGTTGGCAGCTGCCGCCCCAAATGCCAACCCCACCTTCCCGGTCCCTAAAAAAAATAATACAAAAATTTCATTCAGCACTATGTGGCTAAAATAGGCAAGAAAATATTGCAAAAATATTGTAATGTAGACATGCCACTGCACAAGTCCTCTGTGCAGTTGCTCTCCCTCATTCCATGCGAATTCAAGCATTCAATGAATTCATTATGGATTGAATTCCATTTAGCCTGTGAATGTAAACTTAGACAGCTAGCTTATTCCTTAACTTGTTAGCTGAAACTACAAAGGTGATGAATGCACCGGTGTTCTGATGATTTAAAACACCCTGGCTCTATTGCAGCTGCACTGGAACTGGTGCGTTCATCACTGGAATGCGCTGGGGTCGAGATTCTCGTCTTTATCAGTTGTTTCAATCAGACGTTTGACAGCCCCTGTCAACAGTGTTGACGCCCAGTGCTCCTTCCCCCATCAGTGACAACAGGCGCTCATCAAAGACTCAAACCTTGCAATATACAACATATTGTACCAAAACAAAACTTTAAAGAAATAATAATGGACACACGGTAACCGTGTTTTATTTTAGTGGTGCGATTTTAGCATGCTCTATTTTTGACGACGTTCAGTTAATATAACGGACCAAATTAAGCAATTTAATTGCTGCAGCCTGTCTATGTGTTTAACTTGTGGCCTGTTCCTAGCAGCAACCGTAATTGCCTGTCAATTTTATTTAATTTTTTAAAACTTGTTACTACAGTAGCACACGTCATTGCAATCGTTTACCACTGCTGCGCAGGTGATTTAATCTTTTTTTAAACTATGATTTCTTCCACCTTTTTTTAGTTTTTCTTGATTTTCAACAACTTTGCAGTGACTGCTCCATGATTTCAGCCAGCATTTTCACCGATTAGTAATCTGTAGCACTTCCCCCCTTAGAATTCAAAGTAAAGTTACACCCATGAAATGTCCAGTGCATTGCATTATTCCTTTTCATATAGAGCCAGCCATGTTGGATGCTGTTGCTTTTTGATGTTTGTTTTATCAGTGATGAAGGGCTATATGGATGGCCCATATATATGATTCTGTATGTGACATATGACATCATATTAAAGGTAACTCTTGATATCATATTTATGGTACATCTTATAGTGATGCTTGTGTTGTGTGTGTCCTTTATTAATTCACTAATTTACATTGAGTCAAGGTGATTTTTCTTTTGGGAATTAAAAATCCACACCCACTCCTCCCCGCCAAAAGTCGCTGCAACCCCTTTGTTACTAAATTTTGTTGATCTGCCACTGCTTGTCCTCTACCGCTTTTTCACTGCTGTCATGGTATGAGAGAGTGGCTGTAAAAATCAGCTCTGTCTTCTTGCCCGGGCTGCAGGCCAGAGGTTTTCAGAGATGATGTTTGGGACAACAGTGACATAGCTGTCTGAGTGTCCCTGGTGGCATCCTGATCTGACACGTGTGTTTGTGCTCCTGCAGGTCACCCCTTCTCCGTGCTGACAGCACAGACCCTCCCCCACCAGGCTATGGCTTTGCCCCAGCTGCCCCTCAGCCGCTAGCACCACCCAGGATGTACCCTCCCCCAGTCCACCCCTACCCCTGACCCCTGGGTACCAACTTCCCTTCCCAATCCAGCCCTGACCCCAGGAAACGGAGGGCATCTCTGGCTCAGTGATGGACAGGAAAGACGTTCCCCACCTCTGGCTGGCCCCACGCACTGGGTATTCCCCACACACACCAGGGCTCTCCTCTGCACTCAAGCTTAGCAGGACAGGACCTCTTCTTCCCACATTTGGGCAGACTGGAGGAATTCACACACCACGTCTGCCTTTGGTTTCACTTTGGAAGAAATGCCACTGGTGAAATTGGGACTTGTTAAACAAGGCCAAGGAGTCTACGCATCCACGCTGATAATCACCTTTCTCTTGCTGTGCACGCTCAATCTGGGATTCTTTTCAGCATCTTGTGCTCTATCCTCCTCTGACTCTGGTGAGGAGAGAGGGGACACACCCACTGACAGTGAAGATCACCGTTTCAAGTGAGCTGTCAGTATTCTAACAAATGAAGAGAAGAAAGAATTGTGATGACACAAGGCTCAGTTTGGCTCAGCGTTGGACACAGGTAAGAAAATGCCCCTCTCTTTCTCTGGAACAAAATGCTTTTTGATGGAACTCGTTTTTGAGTGTGACAACATTGTTAGAGAAATGTTGAGTATCAGATTACATTAAATGTTGCCTTAGACATCAATGGGACAAAAATTCACCTGGAAATAAACACAGTATGGACAGAACACAGGCTTTCTTGTTTATGTATAATATAGTGCATTGCCAATGTAAGCTCACGTTCCCCCACCACAGGACACCTCTGTCCTTCGCTCACTCACAAAGCTGGAGCCATCACTGATGCTGCACATACTTATCATTAATAAGTCCCAATATTTTTTTTCTGCACTGGAAAGGAAATGTTGTTTGGTCCGATGACAGTTTGTTGAAGGTATTGAAATTTTCTATTTGTAGGCAGGTAAATGTGGGAACAGAGGGCACATTTATCATCTGTTTTCTGTTCAAATGAAATCTATTTGGCATTTTCTGTATCTATAAATAGATTCAATCTGGTGGCAAATCCAGACCTATGATTTGAAAGATCGGGACACTCTGCAATCCCTGGTACCTACAGAACAGCACTGGATTTTTAATTACTTCTGCATTTTGCTTAAAAGTTAATTTTCATATTTCAAGGTACTAGGGACCCAGTCTTTTCTACTTCCTGTCAGCTGTTTTCTTCTTGCAATCAGTTTCCATCAGAGGGAAACAAATCTAATTAGCAAGTTAAATAATTTGAGGTTCCTGTGGTAATCAAAGCAAATGACAAGTGACTGCAAAGATCACTAAAATAAAAAAATTTAAATGAAATATTTAGCATGCATATTATGAAATGGATTTGTTGGTCAAAAAATACAATAAAATCCAAAGAAAATTAACCCCAGGGTTTGTGGAGCCATGACCAGAAAAAAAGAATAGAATAGGAAGACCTAACTACAGATTGTATGAATGCATCACATGCTAATGTTGCAGAAAATTATAAATCTTGGTCTAGAAACTCATCACCTTTTGTGCTAAGATGTCTACCTTCCAGTGTATCACTTCATCACAACCAAATGAAGCCAACTTACAGATAATGTGAATAAATATTTCAATGGCAAATATTTGTCAATTTACTTTTGTTGGTTTTTCACTTATGGTACATTTCATCAACAAGGCTAAATGCAAACCTGGTCAATAACATTACACGTATCTTCTGAACTGTCTCCAAGTCAATTTGTTTATTTTATTGTTCTTAGTAGGAAGATGTCCTGTGTCTAGTCATGATATCTATGAAAATTTAAATTTTGCTCCTTTGATTTTATTCTATTGTAAAAAAAAAAAAAAAAAAAAAAAAACTGTAATGGAAAACAAGGTGTTTTACTCGCTGGACATCATAGAAAATGCTAATTAACCGCCCGTTATCATTACACAAAGCTCTTAAGTGTCTGAAATGAAATGTTGTGTATCTGTGCGTGTTTTTACATGTGTCTGTGCACGCACTTGTGCAAACAGAGTGCAATTCACACTTAACAGAATTTAAAGTAAATCAGATTTAATGTCAAGTCTCAATGCGGAGATTGCTTGTAATTGTTTAATGTTAAAATAAAACAATGACCAGACGGAGCAAGCTTGCAGTGAACAATTTACAGAAAAATGGCAGAACAGGGGCAGCAATTTCATCTCTGAGAATATTTACCTCTCATCATTTTAATTTAGCTATATATTTCAATCATGAGAATATGGTCGACAGTGTTTATATTTACAAGGTCGAAAAAGCAGCAAAAACGGGAACCACAGTAAATATGATCTAAATGCATTTACTGTGAAATTATCAGCAAAATCTCTAGCTAACAGATGTGGCCCATTATTTGATGGATGGACTCATCAGTGAAGAAAATTATTGTTTCTGAGAACTAGGAGTGAATCTTCTCAATATCATGTATTCATTAATGGGAGAACCCAACCGAAATGCAAGTTAAGCATTGATGTTTAAATGGTCAGTGTGGGCATTAGGCTGCTGCTTGCTGAGGATTGACCAATCTTTACAAACTGCAGAAGTTCTTTACATTGTTGTGATGCTTTCAAACTAGGACATTTTGAGTGCCTTATTTATTAAATTATTCAAAAACACATTCTATTTGTTTGCATCTTTGAATTAACAGCAATGGACTCCATACTAGCATGAAGCACAGAACAATTATGAAAAGTAATATATGTTTACATAAATATGAAATCACAAGGATTATCTATTTTATGTGTGAAAATATGAGTCATTTATTAAAATATATGAAGTGCTTAATTTTTATTTAAATTAAAACATTAAAGCATTACATTATGAATTTATTATGCAGTGAATTATAATTTTACAGTAACAGATACTTGTGAAAAGTGAAATATGAAATTAGCAATAATTTATATATATTTAATACTTGGCTCATATTTTAACATGTAGTCAAATGAGTCATTAAACTATTATATTTATTAATATTAAACATATGTTACTTTTGATTTGGGATGAATTTGGGAGTACAGAGATCCCATCTCAGAGAGATCTGCGCAATGACAGTGAGAAACTCCATGAACATGCTCAGTCACAAAGAGAGAGAGAGAGATACGGAAAGAGAGAGAGACTGAACTCAATATAAAATAAAGCCTTCCTTCTCACCTTGTAAAAATTGATTGAAACCCCATTGCATGTACTGTTACATGTAAGGCATTATTTTATCACATCACAATGGCTCTTGTTAATTTATGTCTTGGTGGGATTTTGAATCGGTAGTTCCCTGAAGTGTCTTTCCTGTATGCTTCATCCCCAGTGGGGAAAGTGGTACAACGACGGTGGAGTGGGGATGTATATAGATGTTTATGGCAGTCTGTGTGCCAGAGGAACCGAGTTGTGTGAAACTGTATCATTGTGTCTTGGCTGTGGAGTGGGAAATATGATCCTGTGTTTACGAGGGGAGACCAGGCCTCAACGTTCCTGTATTTATTGAGACTGAAAATAGCCTGTAAGCACTTTTTTCCACAAATGTCTGTTTTGATAAAAAAAAAAGGTAATTCCATTTATTGTGCATTATAAATGTCTTTTGTGTACTAAATGCAATAAAATTGAATTTAAAACTAACAATTTGACTACATTATTCAGAAATTTCAGAACAAGAATAACAGAACTACACAAGCACATACAAACACATTCTGTGCTTCAAGCTGGAACTAATCAAAATTGGGTTGTTTTGACTATTCTTTGAGCATTAACGTTGGAGCAGTGGCAAATAATAATATTTTTCATGTATTTGTGTCTGCGTATGTGTGTCTGCGTGCGTTTGTGTGCATGCGTGTGTGATTACGTGCCTGTGTGTGTGCCTGTATGTGTGTGCGAGCGCACGCGTGCATGCATACGTGTATGTTTGTGTGTGTGTGTGTCTGTGCATGTGGCATGTATAAGAGTATGTTTGCATGTGTGTGTGTGTGTCTGTGCATCACTGCATGTACACGTGTCCATGTATATGTGTATGTTTGTGTGTGTGTGTGTGTGTCTGTGCATGTGCATGCAAATGTGTATGCTTGTGTGTCTGTGCGTCTGTGTACGTGGACGCGTGTATGTATATGTGTATGTTTGTGTGTGCGTGTGTGTACATGCGCGTGCGTGTGTGTGTGTATGTGCGTGTGTGTGTGTACGTGCATGTGTGTGTGTACGCGTGCGTGTGTGTGTGTACGTGAGTGAGCATGCGTGTGTGTGTGTGTACGCGTGCGTGTGTGTGTACGCGTGCGTGTGTGTGTACGTGTGCGTGCGTGTGTGTGTGTGTGTACATGTGTGTGCGTGTGTGTGTATGTGTGTGTGTACGTGTGTGTGTGTGTACGCGTGCGTGTGTGTGTACGTGTGCGTGCGTGTGTGTGTGTGCATGCGTGTGTGTGTGTGTGTTGGTCTGTAATGCAGGCCTGGCACAGGGCAGGAAGTAATCACAGGCCGATAGCTGCACTCCCTGACGCTTCACGGGTCAGTGTGCACATTAATGACTGCACCGCTGATCCTGCTGCCATCACACACAGGAAGCTACTGTCAGCTTGCATCATGGGATTGATCAGGTACCCAAGGTTTCAAAGGGAAACTGTGAGTACTGACAGTGTGCATACATACACATGCATGGGCGCGCGCACACACACACACACAACCTTTAATGCACATTTCATAAAGCCAAATAACTTATATTATTTGCCATTTAAGAGTAATATTTATAGATGCCATTATGGAGTACAGGCCTAATGGACCAAATTTCCTCTTTATGTGTTAAATGGGAAACAATTTCATATCCTCGTATTATCCTTTTGGACAATACAGCACATATAGCTATTGCATCGACCAGCCACTTGGTTTGCTTTCAGAAAGCCTTTAAAAGAAATGATCTGAAATTGATTACACTGAGCGGCACCACTCAAGACTGTACCTTCACTGTGCTGAACAGAAGAACAAAACAGATAAATAGAGGACTCTCTACCCATTAGAAGCACATGACATTATTTTTGCTTAACTGATCAATTTCTAACTGGTCATTTTCACTCTCCTTTCAACAGTATTTAAGTGCTTCAAGTGCTTCATCTCTTTTTTCTGTTACTTGCAGCATAGTATATTTATAGTGAACAACAGGTAATGACTTATCCATTAGTCCAGCCAAGGCTAAAGCAAATAGAACATTAAAGGTAGGCTTCATAAACAAATAACAAATGTACAGTCCAACACAATACAGCATATTTTATCTTATACATCATAAACATAAATGCCATTTGTGCCTTTGGTTCGTAGTTGTTAACATTCATCTGATACGTAGGTCACAACTGTTCTGTATGCATTTGCTAAAATTTCTATAAACTCAAATCTACTCATATCTTTCACCCAACACTAGATGGTTATTTATTAAAATATGAAATCTATTTTAAAGGTGTGGGGCCCACTACTACGCAGTTGACACATCTTAAATAAAAGAATCCCCCTTTCATGTTGATTATATGTGTTGATTATTGATCAAGTGTGAGGCAGACATCTAAGTAGTAGAGCAATGTTTCAAAGAGCTTACATCAACCACACAATAACATGCTGGTGCTGTTTGAGGACCAGAATTTCATTTCAATGCATGAAAAAAATGCACTTATGTTTTTTTTTTTGCAAAGGTAAGAACACATTGTATGAAATATTTTTTTTTTCTGACATTTTTAACTGGTCGCACTATTGTCAGTGCTCACATACTTGCAGTGTGATACTACTTTAGTTTTTGCAAATCAACACTTGTAAAGTCTGTGAGCCTTCAATGTTGTATTATATAATAAATATTTGTATGAAGTGATAAAAAAGGGAAATAGCAGAAGCATTTATATGCATTTTTCAGTGCCACAGAAAGTCCCAGATGCAAAAACACATAACTCCACTGTTGTGAATAGCTACTAAACATCTGGAACTAAATCTACACATAAATATTGTATTACATATATTTAACTAAGATCAACCATTATAGATATAATAAATTGCTTGTCCCCTGAAACCATTGCTAGACAATTGTTTAATCTGTACTCTGCTTTTTTAAAATTACTGAACCAGATGACGTTCCTTAACGGTGATGCCAACCATACTGTCAAAAAATGTTTTCTGTCTACATCAGCGCATCTGATAAAGCTGCAGCCTGCCGTGATTGGTTGGAAGATTTACCTAACTCCATACTGTAAACAGTTTATGCCTTACTGCCCTTCAGAGTGGAGTACAGGCCTTGCAAATAATCTACATGAAACAGAATCCAAGGAGGTTGTATTATATACTGTACGGTGTCTTTGTCAGACCACATTTAGTGTGTTCCGTTCTGGGTTCCACACTATAAGAATGGAATTTTCAGTTTTGTTCCCCCCCACACCAAAGCATTCCGATTTACCGTCAGGAGTTTTATTACAGTGAGGGCAAACCTCTTCTGCGGAACATAGCTGATTACCATTGAAAAGCACAATGTCTATTTGTATGAGATCAGAGTGACGCGGTCCCGCTTTGTCATAGGTTCCCTCAGCTCTCAGGCGTTTACTTCCTGGACGCATGTCCCACAACCTCATCCCAGCCCTTCCGACAGGTCCGAACAATCCACTCATGTTCACCATCATCTGCAAGGAGAAATGACAAAGAACATCCAAGAATTTGTTTATTCATTTACTGCTGCTTTACCGAGAACTCAATTCTTATTTGTAAATGTGAGAAACACACATTTTGTCATTTTTTTAAAATTGTACAACAGTGTAATAAATGCTGATCTTGCCATTGCTATTCTTACAGTACTTCCTCTTCATAATAGCAGTTAAAAATAGCAAAACATCACCAACTTGACTTTCTAGGGTTTACTATTAGCTCATTTAAAGTATGTATACTGTCTACTCTAACCAAACACCTTCATATGATATTTCGATCTAAATCTGTGGTAACAAGAATTATTTGGGATGTAGCCAATCCCGACACAGTGGCCCTCTGCACTTAACAAATCAATCACCGGGAGAACCGAACAGTAGTTTCCTTTTGAAGCATGATTTGCGGAGTAAAAACAGTAGATAATACTGTTTTTCCATAGTTAGCACTGAAAGGAGTTGCTAATTGCAGAGCGAGAGGTAGGGCCTTTCTGTGGGGCCTGAATCGCAGAGCGCAGCTGCACGCACTTGAGCGCTCACCCCGGGTACAAGGCGGACTGCTCCATTGTTGCGAACAGGTCTTAAGCTCTTCTCTGATTGTCAGTAATTGCCTGCGATGGCCCTAACTGCCTCTCCACTCGCCTCGCGCCACTCTACCTGGCTCCCACGTGCGCCAATTCAAATCACGGTCTGCGAAGCAGCAGCTGCATGCTAAGTCGCTAACGAAACGTCTCGCCATTCTGTCGGGCTCTCTGCCTCCGAGGCAACGAGGTCACGCTCAAGAAGAACATTTCATCACTATTTTAAGCCAATTAATACCTCTGCTTCCCCTGTCGCTGGCCAGCGTCTGACCGCAATTACCCAGAGTGTGCATGCTAATAAGCCAGATCGCATTTTCATGCATTTTTACATTCGCTATAATCGGCTCCACAAAAAGGCAGTGATCGTTTTATTCTTCTTTAGAACCGAAATACAGCTCAATTTATTGAAGCTTACATATGATTCTATTTTGTTTCGTTTTTTTTTGCCTTATTCCTCTGGATTTAATCTTAATTAGGTAAGTAAAGCTTAAATGGATATTCTGTTCTTCTAAATTCTGTAACATACTGTTTTCTCATTCATTCTCAATCAATAAAAATAATAAAGTAATTCCTTGTTTTAATTAAAGAGGTGGCACAGGATTTTGTCGAAAAATCTCTTAAGTTTTCATGTAATGCATGGTTATAGAAACTAGTAGACTAGAAACTAGTAAAAAAAAAATTAGTAATTTTTATGTTCTGAGAGCCAACAAAAACTGGGCCAAAAAGCAGAGACAGACAGACAGAGTAGCAGGGGTAAGTAATGTAAACCGGAATGTGACTAAGACTAAAATCCAGTCAATGTCACTAGTCAAATAGAGGACTCAAATAGATCTGACTCTGACCCCTCCGCATGTTAATTTGGACCACATTGAGACTAAGACCAACTGGAAATTAATTAATTGCACATACGTGCCAACTGGCACATTTTAGAACACAGTACAGGAAAATGGTAACGTTGCCTTGTTAAAACACGTTTATCTTAATCCCTTAAATACATCCAAAAGGAAAAGTGCTTCCTTCCAAAGCAGGACTGTTCCTCCTTTAATGGAGCTGAGGCCACCTTGCCCATTACTATTTTTACACTGACCAGAAGATTTGTTTTTTGGGATCACGTCGTGAAAATGTAAACCATATCACAAGCAGTGGACTTTTGTAGAAAGTACCAAGCTCATTTTCAGCAAACAAACAGATTATACTGATACTGCCTTTTCAAAATCTTAATTTTGACTCACAATAGAATTGCCAGGGCTCAAGATTTGTTGGCTGTGAGATATTTTGAATGTGAAATGAGTTTCAAAGGAACAATTACCTAAGAAGCCAGAAGCCACAAAGAAAACACAATAATAGGTCGTCCAGGTACTTAAAGAACTGATCACTGCTAAATTAAAGCGAGACTGAGGATCAATGCATACACAGAAACACTGTCGTATTGAACAGAAAAACAAAATCCCAGCCTTCTCTTTCTACAGGGGCTGCTGCGCTGTACAAGGTCACCAGTAACAGGGCCATTTTTCTTGTTGATGTCATGCACACAGTGTTCTTTCATGATTTGCGGGCTGAATGAATTGCCTCGATATTTACACTAAGACCACTGTTTGTATCTCAGGTCTATTTCCTGGATACAGCATGATTCATTCTTACAATGGTTATTCACGGGAGGTCAACTGCTAAATTCAACAACAAAAAAGAAAAGCATGCTGATCTTTGCCACCGTGTCTCTTTGCGGTTTACTTTCATGCAGGATATTTTCTGAAATTTCCAAAGTTCTCCTTCTGATCCTCAAATCCCTTTCAGTATTACCCACAGCTAGGATAATGGGAGGGGCTTGGCTACAGCCATCTTCAAGTTACAAGTTCTTTGGTCTCTGCTGTTTATCAGGGAAATCATCCATCATTCTTCCATAAGATTCTCAGAGAAGTGAAACGCAGAGGTCTCATTTTACAGTTTTCAAGCATGTTATTTATATTTTTTATCTTTTTTTTTTCTGTTTCCAAATGACATCATTTGTCGGTGTTTTGGAGCCCAGCAGCAGAGGGGTGAAGGTTAATATGTGAGAGGGTGAGTGGGAGGAGACTGAGCTCAACGTCCCAGTGAGGCCGCTGCATGCGTCCCTGGGCAAGGGGCCAGCTCTCCTCATGGCCCCGCGCTGCCACTCCCAGACCTGAGAAGGGGCCGTGTCACTTTGGCCTAACCCCTCTCCCCACGGCTGCTGTGTAAAGAGATTCCTGAGGGCTTCCTCCCATCTGCTTTTGTTGCTTTTCAGGACTTGGCCCACAGCCTGGGCATTTCCTTGGCCCTTCCTGCCCAGCCCAGGAGCTGCTCTCTGGGCCGGCTCCCTGTCATTCCCTGCCCCTTCCCCTCCATTCCTTTGTCCTGCAGCTGCGGCCAGACTCTTCCTCTCCTCCCCTGACCCCCCCCCCACCCCAACAGAGAAACTCCTCTCCACCTCCACTAAGCGTTGTTCCCTTACACTCTCGCTCAGGAGGGAAGCCACTGGCAATAAATCCTTTCTTCACACCCATTTTGACAAATGTGTCTTCAGCAAAGATAAAAAATAAACCCAAAAATAAAGAGTGCTTTCAGTACAATGGGATGCAAGGTAATATCAATGTCCACTGAAAACCCTGACTCATAATCTGAGATTGCTGTATAATTGTTCAGGTTCAAACACCTCCACACTGAATGCCATGGAATATACCTTTCATCTGACAGTTCTGTGCTGCTACGTTTGTGCATCTGAAGTTCCTGCAGCTTGCTTTCGGCCATTGGGGGGGGCAATCCAGCCATAGACCGTGTCTTTTTTATCTGATTTGTCTAATCTGTCTGGAGCTGCAGTGATTAAATGCTCTGTGATGGCTTCTGATGCTACAGGGACAGCATGCCCTGACTGCTTTTGATGAAATATTTCCTGTCAAATAATGTAAAATAAAGAAACTAAAAACAAGATTTTATATGCATCTTGGCACTGTTGCTAATAATACAGCCTCTCTGTCTTTCCACCAATAACAGCATGGTGCCTCTTCCAAATCATAACTGAACTGTACTTAACCAATGGCAAGTGATGACAAATCTTCATGCATGTATTTATTTTTGATATCTCTTTAGAATTTACATGCTTCTTTCTTGTTTCTGGCCTGTGCAAACTAATGCATTAAATACGCTTAGTCTCTCATGCTGAATTGTCTGTGCTGTCAAGTTGTGCTCTGTGTCATGTTGCAGTTAGGTAGTCAGGACAGGGTTTCCCAAACTTTGAGGTGGTGGCCACAGTTTGGCTGCCCACTCACTATGGTGGTCCCCAAAGCCAAGTAGAAATTTAATAAAGTACTGAATGCTAATCACAAGTTGATATGAGTTCATATATGTACAGAGAGAATATTACAGGTATGAGAATTGTTGGAAACATGTTTGTCCTAACAGGTGGGTTCACGTGAAAGATTTGAGGGACAAAGTATACTGTTGTAAAAAATAAATGAACATATTTTTACAACAGCAAAAAATTTTCACAAATCATTTTTGGTATCACTTTCTAAGAATAGTCATTCATAAGACCCTGGTCATACATAACTTTATATGCATGCCTAAGAACCTTCATATGGATGACACAGATATTCAGAAATTCTTATCCTGCTGACACCTGGAAGAAAAAAGTTTACATATTTCATTTTTTGACACAATACAAGAGTTTTGGGTGACAAAAACATACTGCAGTAAATATATTTTCAAAATATTGTTTATTTTATTTTTATTCACTGTCTCTTGGAGTATAGGTTTCAGCATATGTATATATATATATATATATATGATTCTGGATATTAAGATGAGAGACTCAAAAATGAATTGCTAGGCTTAAGGATGTTAGGTGAATAACTACAAATTGAAATTTGGTTGTGTCATGGTAATGTCACTTGCTGCATTAGTGGCAACACAACACAGCATATGCCTATACGTTTACTGACATGTTTATGTAGTGTGTATGAAGGTGATATTTACTGCTTATAAAGCTATTACATTGCTCTTATTAAGGATAATTCACAGAAAGTGTCACCAAATTTAAAGTATATTAAATGTACAGATCAAAATAAAGATCAGAATTTAAGTCCATCAAACCTAAGTAACTGAGACCTCACATGGAATGAAAACTAGCACACAATAGGTGTTCCCCTAGGAAAGGGGCGGGGAAAACACTGCTTTAGACTTTCTGCGCATAGCACATTTACCGTGGACACAATACAACCGGAGATTCCCTGCCAAACCCCCAGAGCCATTGGCAAGGCCTGGCAGAGCTGCCCTCCTGCCTGAACCCGCCCCCTGCAGGCCCTCACAGCCAGTGGGTCCAGTCCCCCAGCGCAGCTGCAGCGGGCAGATTAAAACCGCAGCCATTCCTAATCCATGACATCGCCTGGCGCTGCGCGGCTACGAAGCGCTGGCATCCAGATCAGAATTCCTCTCTGAAAACCTGACAAACTAGATTTTCTTCAAATCAATGGTCCCGCGTTGGCCATTCAATGGGGGGAAATGTGTTTTATATTTTCTTTTGAAAAAAAAAAAAAATCTTTAATGACTGCAGTACAGAAGCATGCACAGTCAAGGGAGGGCATGAAGCTAAATTGACATGAAAGAAATCTCGAGTGGCATAAGTTCTATATTTCAATAATTTCCTGTTGGGGGTACTTACCTAATACATTTATACCTCTGGAACACTGATCATACCTGTATTTTTTCCACGTCATGCAAATTAAATCATAATACGTTCCTTGGCCCTTAATGAATGTAAACCATAAGTATGAAAGGAATACTTTCATTTTGCTTGTTCTGTTTCATGGTTTTTGTTAAAAAGGGGGAACTGCAATCACCATACACTGGGAGAGAGCTTGTTCAAACAGTTGCTATAGAGTGAAACTGAGTCAGCTTTAACTCAAACAGCAATGAAGAACCGGGTCCTCTCACCTGCATTCCTAAGGAAACTGTGTTTGTAGTCAGAGATGACCCGGGTCTGGGGATTGTAGAAGCCATCTCCACAGTCGTAGCAGCCTTCGGGGATGACACGTGGTGGGTACAGGTTGGTCAGCTGGGACTCCCCTGCAAGGCCACGCAGGAAAATTCTGTGTTAAAAAGTTACCTTGGGGCTTCCAGTTCTTTTCTATGCACCCACATTCATTTTCACTTTTTGATGGAGCATACTGTGAGATTGCTCTATACATGTTATGCAAATCATAATATACAAGAAGCATTTTGAATATAGAAGAGAGAACAGCAAAGATAATATTGGAACACTATAAAACGATAAAAGCATGAATGAGGTTAAGACTAGGCCTATCTGGTTTGGGGGTAAAATATTTCTGTGACCTCACCTGCTGGTTTCAGTCCATTACACACTTCTGTGTAGAACCGTCTGTCACAGCCATTACAGTACTCCCAATCACTCTCCTGGTACTCCAGTCCATCAGCAAAGGTGTATTTCCCCTGTAGCCAACACATGCGCTGTTTGCCCAGCAACACAGTCTAGAGTGCATTATCCAAGAGCTCTGTTCCTTATCAACATGGATGTTCTAATAGATTGCAGTACCTCTGTGACAAGGTATGAACAAGCTTCATTCACACATTAATTTTGGTGTAGTACATTAGATGCTGAATTCTATTATTCTATTTAAAGGTGAAGCAAGTTGAACGTTTGCAGTTAGGGCACACTATAACCGATCCTGAGGCAGACCTTTTTAAGTTTCACTAAAAGCTTGATAGGCTAGTGGGATGAATTTCGTGTGTTTGGCTATGATCATTGAAACTTTTTAATGGACCGCAGTTATAATTAGTATGGTTGACTGTGCTTAATACTAACCCTAACCCAAACCTAACCCTAACCCTAGATGAAACCCTAACCCGAGCCCTAGCAGTCATCCTAAAATTAACCCTAACCCTAGCTGTAACCCCAACCCTAACCCTAACCCTAGCTGTAACCCTAACCCTAACCCAAACTCTAACCCTAACCCTAGCTGTAACCCTAACCCTAACTGTAACCCTAACCCTATCCCTAAACCTAGCTGTAACCCTAACCCTAGCTGTAACACTAACCTTATCCTTAGCTGTTACCCTAACCCTAACCATTACCCTAACTCTAACCCTAACCCTAGCTGTAACCCTAACCCTAACTGTAACACTAACATTATCCCTAGCTGTAACTCTAACCCTAACCCTAGCTGTACCCCTAACCTTAACCCTAACCCTAGCTGTAACCCTAACCTCCTAGCAACCTCCTAGAACACCCTAGCAACTGCATACAACACCCTAGCAACCATCTAGAACACCAGAGCAACCTAATAGAACACCATAGCAACCAGCTATTAACTCTCTAGCAACCCAACACCCTAGCAACTGCCTAGAACTCCACAGCAACCACCAAGCAACACCCTAGCAACCACCTAGAACACCCTAGCAACTGCCTAGAACACTATATCAACTACCTAGCAACACCCTAACAACCACCTAGAACACCATGTCAACTACCTAGCATACGAAACCTGAAATACGTTGTCTTTTTCCAAAATAGTAATACTGAATACTTATATTGTAAGAATAATGTTTACATAATGTATAAAGGTCTGTTCAGCAGTCGACTTTGCATTGGCGGCAACCAGACTTCACAATTTCTGCAAGAATTGTCTAGTTATAAAAATAACTGGTTGTTATGTTGGCTGTAGCATGCATTAATTCATTATTTGAACTGTAACAGAACAGGAATGTCTTCCTCGTCTGGATCGCACTCATCTGAGGGGTACAGGAAATGAAGCTCTGTGGCTCTTGAGGCTCTGTGGCATATGAACAGGGATCAGATGACATGTCAGCCAGATGATGGGCTGCTGTGTTAGACCCCAATCAAACACACACGCAGAATGCACACCGCACACCTGCTTTGATATTCCTTTTTCCCATGTTCCCTCGTATTTGCTTCCATTGGGAAAATACAGTACTCCCTTTCCGTGGAATGTACCATCCTTCATCTCTCCAACATATCTTGTCTCGGTTGGCAAAGTATACTCTCCCCTCCCTTCCATCCTGGAAAGGAGAGTGGTGTCAGATAGTAGAAGGGGAAGTCATATAGAGGGAAGAATAACAAAATTGAAAGTCCATTTTTGTGTTTCCAGGGACAAATTATGATGGGAATGTAAGCTTCAATGTAATGAAGTGATGTAATTGCCAAATTCAAATTAAACTGATTCCAGATCATTTTACCATATTATTAGCATTTCAACTAATATTCCAATGGCAGAATTCATGCTTTTCAGCTTCTCACAATTAAAAATGAATTCCCACTGGGAGGTGGTCATCACTCATGGCAGCATAACGAGTTGTTTCACACTTGAAAAAAAATATAGCCAATATTGGGAAAATAATTTCTACACTTAAACACTGTCTTATAATCAAATGGTGGAAATGGGAGTGATGCTCACTTTTTAACTTGGAAAATTTCCAACAAAAACATGAAGTAGTCTATCTAGTATAAAGGGCTAGATCATAGACTGCTATAATTTTGTATTTGGTGAAAAATACAATAAAGAGGATGTCCTGAATAGTAAGCAAACGTTAGCCAGTATCTGATACAATTTTTCCCACAGCGCGCAGGAACTGGCACCATGGGCTATGCATGGCAAATTGTGGTCACTCACTCACTCACTCACAGACGACCTTTCAGGGACGTTTTTCTGGGACGTTCTTCGTTTAGTAGGACGCATGCGCGGGTGGTATGGCAGGACATTTTTAAGTACAGCTTTATCGCCTAACGTTACTTTAGCTAACCCTAACATGTTCGCGTTTCGCCTACTTTAGCTAACCTAGTTAGCGTGTATGGATCGCCTACTTTCGTTAACCTAGTTAGGGCGTATGGATGCTATCCTGCACGCATGAGTAGGAGTTTAGTTTATGTGCACACAGTAATTTTTTTTTTTTTAAATACAACAAATAAAAGCAAGTAGTACATGTGCAGGTGAGATAAGAAGCTCAAAGAGATTATATCGAAACCTCACCGGTTATAAGATGCTATCCTGCACGCATCAGTAGGAGCTAAAGACACACAGCTACAACCACCGATACAGATGCATGGACACACGGAGGACAACAAATAACGTTAAGGTAAGGACGTGCCCTAGATAGCTAGCTATATAGTACAGAGGGGAAAACTGAGCTTTAGAATCTTGCCAGCAGTGTATGCGCGTGAGCTCGACAACACATTTCTCATAGAAAAGGTAGTTTGTGGCCTTTTTGTTCACTACAGTGGTGGTACAAGTGACAAGCAGTAACTGCTATTGTGTTGTTAACCTTCACTGATCGCCGTACAAGGTTCATGTAAAGTAGCTAGAACAATCTGACAGCACACCCATAAAAATGTACTGCGCATGCTCAATCGAACGGTAAACGTGAAAAACATTCGATTACAGTGAGCGAAATTTTCTGTCACACCCTCAATAAACGGGAAAATATTGAATTAAATCTTTTCAAGTTATATATTTTCTGAAACGTTATCGATTCCGCTTGGCCACAGTGAGTGAAACTAGGCGGTATGAGCATATAGTTTCTATGTAAATTACGTCAAAAGGATGCAGCCTTGTTGTTTGCTACCTAAACTTCACGGCACAGTCATTGTCGTTATCATGATTGTAGCATGAAGTGTCTATTTTCAAAATCCATTTAAACCATTCACAAATGACCTGGGACTTTGAAGTTATAAGGCGAGATGTATCAACTCTTCAGTGAAAATACTGACCTGATTATCAGTCAGAATTCTGAGAGAACCAACTGCCATATATGAGCGCGTAAAATCAACCAAAAAATATAGTTCGCCAAGTTGCGCCGTGGGTCTGGACCAGAGACTGTACGGTTTCGTGCAGCTTGCTGGCTATCTAGAATCAGCCGAGTTACCAGTTTTACTCCGAGATTTTATTCGGAACAGTTTACGGGTTCAAATATCAACGGTGAAAAAATTTTACCTGTTTACCTGCCATTGTTGTAATCCCCATTATAACTGCTACCACAGAATTCCATATCTGGTAAATAAATGAGAAACGCTGTAAACCTGCCAAAATGTGTGTTTGCTTTGGTGCGAGTGTTTCCATAGCAACCGCAATCGGTGCGTAGAATTTGTCAACATTCAGGTTCGTGCCAAATATATATATTTCTTTTTTCTAGATAATGTATCTGGTAAGCAAGCCAATGTGTTTGCAAAGTGTGTAGTCTTTGAAACACAAAAATAGTCATGATATAAACTTATTGTAGCAGCCATGATGACGACAGGGTGCTTATGTGTCTGTCGCGCACTAATGATGTCATCAAGGAGGTGGGATTGTATGCGTACGGTCTGTGGAGTGGATTGACCTTCTCTGTGAGGCCTTCCCCTTCTGTCTCACCGACCTTGTTTTTTTTCAGACGGGGATAAAGTGTTCGCTAGAAACTGTTAGCCGACTTGAACATTTTATATATTTTCTTTTAGCTGTTCCCAGACACGCTGTATCATGCCGGGTGTGGTAGAGATACCGACCCTAGATGAGCTGACTGTCGAGGAGGTAAATAACTAGACTAGCTAGCCGTAACTACTTAGCTAGCATATTTGCAGCTGCTTGCTTAGTTATGTTAAAAGTCTAACGTTAGTGATAGCTGGGTTAATTCATTTAGTTGTCTGTCATACATTTAAACTTTCTTGAAATTTCATTGCGGGTAAACGTAAATGGTTACGCTGTTTTTTAAAATTGTATTTTTTACTTCATATTTACCTAACGCTAGCCATTCTGTTGAATTTGTGTTTTGCACTATGTTAACATTGCATCACCGAGCGGTATTTCGGCTAAAGCCGGGTAGCTAGTTGGAAAGACAAGTTAGCAGTGATAGACTTTCAAAAATGTTCATAGCAACCACAATAGTTAAACATTCTGCCTTTCATACTTGTCATAGGTTATTTTACCTAGTTTTTGATGTGGCCGTGACATGCAGCCTTAAATCGTGTAATACTATTTTTTCACA
Source organism: Anguilla rostrata (assembly GCF_018555375.3). Taxonomy (NCBI): domain Eukaryota; kingdom Metazoa; phylum Chordata; class Actinopteri; order Anguilliformes; family Anguillidae; genus Anguilla; species Anguilla rostrata. Next base: position 18,211,604 of record NC_057946.1, read on the forward strand.
AACGCAACTATGATAACAGTACCTAGCATCTATGCATGTTCAGCCGATGAGTGCATGCAACGTGCATTTATTATTATTATTATTATTATTATTATTATTATTATTGTTGTTGTTTTTATTTTTACATCTGCCTCCCTAGTATAATAATGTTTCCTGTCCAAATTTGAAATGCAACTCATTTGGGGTTTCAATTAAACATAAGCGTACTAATTTGAAAGTACTATTTGTTGCCAACTACACCACTACCGATTCTAAATGTTATGGAATCATTTTAGGAACTGAAAGTGTATGAAAGAGTTAACCATCACATTTATCCAAAAATGTCAATTTACACCAGGTGAACGTGTCCTCGTCTGTGCTGAAAGCCGCTGCCCACCACTATGGCTCGCAGTGTGACAAGGCCAACAAAGAGTTCATGTTGTGTAGGTGGGAGGAGAAGGACCCCAGGAAATGCCTGGACGAGGGAAGGAAGGTCAATGAGTGTGCACTGCAGTTCTTCAGGTACTTAAACCCATCCCAAGTGTCCTGTTGCATTTTCATAGTGGATTTAACTTGGACCAGGTTGAACAACACTTCGACTCTGGGTTCCCAAGTTTCTAAAATATGCTTTAAAATATATGCATCCTAGAAAGACGTAGAAAACACTGTCAGATTTATTCTTCAAATGTGTCCAAATAAATAAATAGATAAACTCAAGCAGACAAACTGCATCCATTTTCCTTACTACCTCACTAGCTTGATGTCACTCACCATCAAATCTTGCAAAATCAGTGTGCTGATAGCACTAACATATAGGACAGCTCACTGGTTTCTACATTAATTACGTTGCCAAACAAAACTCACTGTCCGCTGGATTGTGTGTGTTTGTATACGCAAGCTATTTTAGAAATAATGTGCCTCAAAACATCCAAATTACTAACTTAGCCATGTAAATCAAGGTAGACCTGACATTGCATCAATTCTTGAAATGTATTGCATGCTTGAAAAATCATGGAAAATACAAACCTGATCTGAGTGGGAATTTTGTTGACTAAACAGATGGACGTGATCATGTAATTTTGTTTGTTTAATAAATATATAGTTAATTCCTGTCTAGTTATTATCGGAGTGTACTTAGATATTGACGTTGAAAACCATGCTTTGTAATTGAATATACGAATAATGATTTCATGTTTTGAAATTAAATCTCAAAAATGAGAGATTGAATCTGCACACTGGTAGGTGGTTTATGCCAACGTAATCTTTCACCTGAAAATGAACCATTTATTTGCAGCCGTAGGTAAGTATGTATTTAACGCTTCCTTTTTTCAGTAGACTGCCTTTTATCATGAATAATAATATGTATGCTTTTCTACATAACTGGATTAAAATAAGAATGGTTTTGCTGTCCATTGATGTTAATAGATGTATCAGAATTTAAGTCTTATTTTAGTATTAAGATCAGAGAACGCATACAAAATTGTAATTTTTGCAAGATTAAATGTCGCAGCAACTCATTTTATTGGATTTGTCTATTGTAGGAGCCATGGATATTTGTTATGCATTGTGTGCATTCCTGTTGCTTTTTTTGTTACAGTATTTTGTTGTAATTTACGGTTGTTGGGACGGCACGTGGGTTCACGTGGTTGATTAGATTTATTTCGCCTGAGAGCTAGAAACAGGCTGAGTGGGGACACACATTTTCTGTTGACTGCATGCATACACACACCATACCGCAAGAATCTACAATTATGGCACCAGAAGCCAGCACTGCAGTCTGATGGTCATTAAAATGGTAAAGCCTGTCATTGCGTCCGCTGTATTCAATAATAAACTGTCAAACATATTTTGGACTGGAACTGAACTTGGAGTACAGCGAGTCATACGGTGTTATTCCCTGTCTTAGCCTCTCAGTGACTGTTTTCTTTGTCTCCTGGGATCCTTACATCTGTTCTTATACATGTATCTTCATTTACATTTTCCTGTTTGAGCAACTGAATAACATACAGTTTGTGTTGAGACTGATGGAATGGAATTGGAAGTGCTTTGGAAAATAAGTATAAGTGATTATCACAAGGGGTTGTGTGTATGGTGTGTTTTCAGAAAAATGACATTTCAGTCACTGAACTCCGCCCCCAGAGTAGTGTGCGTGAGCCGCTCATTCAGTCTTGTGGTGCCCACCCTTGCTTGCTTATCTGCAGATTGCCTTTTGATGGCTTGTTGCTTTAAGATGTGTTAGCTATCCAACAATGTGCTGTTATTTCCACTTGATGGAAATTTTGGAGCTGGATGTTTTGACTATGTCTTCAGACTGGAGTGAATAGGCTAATGTGCAAGTTAACCCACACGTGTGTGTTTTCCTACTTTTCCCTTCAGCTAACAAGCAAAGTCAAGAGGGTGCGGCTGTTTGTCAGATTGTGGAAATATAGGAACACTGTCTGGGATATATCAGTCTGAGCAGTGGCAGTAGTGTTTATCAAAGCGAATTTGCATTGATAAACTTAAACATTTATGTTCTCTGGACCAGTAATTATAAATAGTAGAATATGGAAAAAGTGTTTGAAGGCTTTCTGAAAGTCATCATGTGGCAAGTGTAGTAATGTGTTTTTTTGGGCTTGCTAGACAGAAGAAGAGACCAGGATTATGCCTGTAGTCAAAAGGCTTCAAGAATAGTAACCATTTGGGTATGTTATTTTCAGGCTTGTGTGTAAATTTTTTATTTTTTTTTAAATGGGGGGGGGGGCGGACCAAAGGGGTTAAAGAAAATACCTTAAAATGTTCTGAGTGGTCCTTCATAAGAGCGCTACAGTTCCTTCATAAGCACTGCATAATCATTCATAAATGCTTATGTCAAAAACTACAGCTGTTCAAGACATCATACCATGACATACCAATGTATGAATGACATGTCTGAATGACAGAACAACATAGCACAACTTTGTGTGCTTAATAAAGAAGATAATGGCGTCAAAACATCTTGTGTCTCCAGCAGATTTTGATGTGGTCGTCTTCCAACAATTCCAAACCTAGAATTATTAATACCTGTTGCCATGACAGCACTATCAGTCCAAGGCTTGACACACAAGATGCTTGAAATGCTTGGGTTTGCTTGCAATGACAGACTGTCCAGCACTCTGTGAGACTGCTCCTACAAGAGACGGGTGCTGGTTTGCAGGGAACTAGGCTAAAGAGATATGTGAAATAAAGGTGGTTTAAATTTCATTCAGAGAAATTACTTGTTCTTGTTCATTTCCTTACTTTTAAAATATTTGAATGACTTTGCACATAATACAGAATGTAAAATGAATAATTGTTGTGGTCTTTTGTAAGAAACGACTCCCAGCCCAAGCTGGCTATACCTTGAGGTAATGGAAACACAATATTATTATCTGATGTGTATGTTTTTGGTCATATGAATACAAGCTGTACCATTTATCAGAAAATGTCATTTGTTTTGAATAGGTACCAATATTTTTTAAAAGGTTTTTCTTCATCAGATCATGCCACAAAATTGACATGCCTTTAAATGTATTTGAGCAGTTGAGATAAGGGCTGGCAAACACTGAATTGGCACACAAGTACTTGTTCTGGAGAAGATTTTTAAAAGTTTGTATTTTTTATGAGCTTTTCATCTCTGAGAAATGTATTGCATATGTAATGTACTGAGTTTTTGTTCAGTAGAAAAACTTTTAATGGTATATTTTTGTAGTATTTTGTTTATAACATGCAGTAACATGTTGGGACGTAGGCCTTAATAAATAACTGCTTGTCCAGATATTCATTATCTTCCTATTTAGTGTATAATTTAGCAAAGGTTGCCATGAGAAATGTGTCTCTTGAGCAACAGAACAATGCAATGGAGAGTATTAAGGGTGTGTTGATGTATTTGGGTGGTGGTGTGGCTATACAAGGGTATGAGTGCTGAATTGTCTGAACCAGGAAGTGGTTAATTTTAAGTATTCACTCTGACAAACTAGGAGGAAGCAGTCACAGTTTTTGAAGCTCCCAAGTGTTGTCAAAAAACAAGTTGAAGCATATAGGTTTGGGATGCCAGGGTTAGGAAACTGACAGCACATTAATTTGTCATTGTAGGAAGACATGTTTTGAGAACAGCCAAAATGGTCACAGTTTTAGCAATGCAGAACTGGCATGGCAGTGAACCACCTGCTTGTGTGAGACAAGTCTTCAGTTGCTTTTTGAACTGTGCAGTCTCTCCGTGGCTTTATGGTATTTTCCAAATCAAACAGTTTCCTTGATTAACTGCTTGAAAATTGAGGTCTGGAGTTCCAGTGCATGTCATGCTTACTTTTAAACGACTTTTTATTTCAAATAAGATCCTTGAAAGCTTGGATCCCGTAGATGGCGGGTGCTGTTGAATATGTTCACTGGGTCGCTGTGCTGATTTACTGCTTTTTGCTTTTCACAGGCAGATTAAGGGGAACTGTGCAGAGTCCTTCACTGAATACTGGACCTGTCTGGATTACACCAACCTGGCAGAACTGCGCCAGTGTCGCAAACAGCAGAATGAGTTTGACAACTGTGTGCTGCAGAAACTGGGCTGGGAACGGCCTGAGTTGGGTGAACTGTCCAAGGTGAGAGACCATCTGTGCGCTCAGGCCACTGTTCTGAATCTCAGAGGTCAGCCGTACACGGTGATCAGGGCTAGTTTTAAAGCCTATCGGAACAATGTCACTTTCCTCATCCATTTTTCAATCTGCTGTCTTCACATCTAGCTGCGCACAGTGGGCCTGATTTACTAGGACCTTTAATATCTGCACTACCTTTTAAAGCATGCAAAACCAGTAATATGACCTGTGATTGGTCATGATATTTGTTTTGCACCAATCATTGGTTGTGTTGTTAGTTTTTCATGTGCTAGAAGGTTTTGCACCTGCTAAAGGTTTTAGTAAATCTGGCCCAGTATGTTTTATTTCAATAAACTATACCAAATTTAAAAGCAAACATACTTTTTGAATCTTTCAGCATTCAATTTGTAATACCCATTGTTTGGCCGATCCCTTTTCTGGTCTGAAAATGTAACCCTTGTGCCTGTCTCAGGTGACCAAGGTGCAGACCTCTAGACCTGTGCCTGAGAATGCGTACCATTCGAGGCCCAGACCCGAGCCAAACCCCGTGATCGAGGGCGAGCTTCAGCCAGCCAAACACGGCAGCCGTCTCTTCTTCTGGAGCTGGTGAAGCCCTGACCTGCCCTGCCACGCCCGACCCCACCATTCCTGCTGTCAAGTTCTGCACGGCTACCCTTGAGTCTTCATGGGCCAGAGAGTGCATGACGCAGTTCCTGTTGTCTCAGACCATTTCTGTAATATTATTATAGAATAAAATATGAGTTTAAACTTTTGGAGAATGTGATCATTCATTAGCATCTGTGCCATTACTGTGACTTCATTGTGATCTGGCAGGATCACAAAATGTCATGTTCACTGTGCTAATCATTCATAATGTCCCCTTGGTTTTGATGTAAATCACAATTCCTTTACCCCGAAAGAAAATGCATCCCCAAGCGGGTGGCCTAATTTGCCCTGTTATTTGGTTGCAGCAGTGCTGCAGGAGAGTGCTCACCATTTCCGTTTGCTCTGACCCTTTGGTATTGACCTACTGTTCCTCTAACCCTGCCCTATGAAAAAAAAAAAAGTATGTCCATGAGGTAAGTCGTGTCTTGTTTTGGAGGCAATATCTTGCCTCCCGCCTTACCCCTGGGGTTATGTTTGAAGTTAAACCTGTTTTTGCATTGTGTCAGTGTCCTCTGGGATCTGGGGTCATTACCCACAGGCTGCGGCCAACACCCCCCTTCCCCTTCTTCCGTACTGCAACCTAGAGACTAGTCTCTGGAACAGAATGCTAGTTCAGTGCCAGAAGCTGTCCTTCCAGACCTGAGACTCTTTCCTTTTATGCTAATTCATTGACCGCTGGACTGGACTTCACAGCACTGTCTCTCTGGACTAGTCAATTTATCCATTAAAGAACTACATGCGTAACTTTACATCTGTTCTGTGAGATTACTTCTATGCCCAGCTGACAGTCCTTTGTAGTGCAAAATATGTGATATGACTAATAATATCTAAAGATATCGGAGTAGCTGACGCAGTGAAAAGCAAGCATATTAAATCAAAGTTAGCTGTAGCAAATTAAGCTTTCAGGGTTTTCCTGTGTGTGGGCAGGCACAATGCTGAAGTGATTGTGCCTCGTACCAGGCCATTGTCGTTTCACATAAAGTCTTTCCCTTTGAACCGCTAGAGTGAGCTGATGTCGGCTTGCGGTGGGAGCCGTCTTAGCTGAATTCGACCTGACGTTTCCTTGGCAGGGGAGAGCGGAGGCACGTTCGATTTTCAGGGAGAGCCTGTCCCTGACAGTAACGCGCATTACAAGCCTGGGGCCCTGGAGTTCATTAGAGTTTCAGATCAAGGGAAACGCAACACTGGGAGTCAAAAAGGCCCAATGGTGTTCGATCACCCGGGTAAAGAAGGGCTTCTTAACTGTGGAAGTACAGGATAACCTGTAGGTATATTTTTACATTTAGGGGGAGACTTGATTGATGGGAGGTGGGACTGGAGCTGTGTAAACAGCTTGTGGTTTGGCCATTCTTAATGAATGCAGAAGAATTCAGAAATGTAATTTGGTGTTTTTTTCCCCCATTAGGGATTAAGGTAAGTGTGGCAACCCTTAAAAAGACTGCATTTCAATACTTCTGCAATCTTAGGCTACTGGGCGGTTTTAATACCTTTGCGGAATGTCTTGCTCACAGTTCTGGTGACCCAGTTTGAAAGCGGTGCACCTCAATAAAAATATATATTCTCGAAGAACCAGAACAATAAACATTCAATTTAAGGGCAGAGCGTGATCTCCCCTGGTCTTGGTGAAGCCATATGTTTGCCTTCACTTTGGAGCGGGCCATTAATGTGATTAATTAAGAGCTGGCCCCGAGGCTGCGGCGGAGGCCGGCGGCGTGCTGCAGCCAGGCCCGGTGTACCTCCGAAGCCTGATTGACTGGCCGGCTGGGTGTGTGTGCCAGCTCTCCGTGCCTCAGCTGCCCCTGGAGGGTAATGAGCCCTGCTGGAGCAGAGGAGCCCCCTCTGTCAGAGAGCCCCAGCACTGTTCCCCCCCGGGTGCAGTCCGTGCCCGCGGCTCGCGCAGGAAGCGGCTGACAGAGGTGGTCCTGACCTGGGCGATGCTCGGGCGGCCGGGGGGAGCCCTGCAGATGGAGGCGGTGCCCGGGGGCTCGTGGCGGCCGCGGCCCGTGGACCTGCACAGGAAGGTGGGGGTGGGGGAGGGGTCACGGTCAGCTGACTCTGCCCTGATGCAGGAAGCCCGGGCTGGAAGAGGAAAGAAATACAATCCTGGACTTTCACAAAGCAAGGGTCCGACGAGGCAGCGGTGCTAAAACACTCAAACAAACTAGCCAATTCGTGTTCCCATTCTGTAAATATTCCCATTGTTCACAAATGACATTGATAGAAGCAAATAAATATTGAAAGCATTTTGGAAACAGTTTTGTTCTCTCCCCGATATCACACAGTCATCAGGTCATATGAGTTTGAAGTAATGCTTAAATTTCCATGCAGTGTGTTTAGAGAGACTTGTTTTTGAGTCATCTGATATGGTCTGATGTCTTTTCATTGTATGGCAAAAATAATTTCATATAATAAAAATGATTGGCATATGCTGGTCAGTAATCTGAAGAATTTTCCCCTTAGAATTTACCAGGACTTATCAATTCACAATTTTACAGTCGTTCTATAAAAAAATTATTCTGGGTGGCATGACTCCGGACCCCCCTAGAGGGTTGCATTTCAAACCACCCCCACCACCCCCCCAATATTCAAGCAGATGGACAGATGAGATTTATATAAACGTGTACCAAAGTGATGGAAAGAGGAAAGAGAAAGAAAGGAACTGCTCTTGATCCATAGCACCCCCCTTATCTGTAAAACGTGGTGGAGGAAGTATTATGACTTGGGCATGTATGGCTGCTACTCGAACTGGCTCACGTCTCTTTATTGATGTTGTGACTGCTGACAGCAGCAGCAGGATGAAATGTGAAGTGTGCATAAACATCTTATCTGCTCAGGTCCAGCCAAATGTCTCAAAACTCATTGGATAGCACTACACCTTGCAGCAGGACAGTGAGTCTAATAATATTGCAACCAAGGAGTTTTAGAGCCAAAAAGTGGAATGTTCTGACTGGCCAAGTCAATCATGTGACCTAAATCCAACTGGACATGCAGTTTATTTGCTGAAGACAAGACTGAAGACAAAAAGCACCTGAAACAAACAGGAACTGAAGAGGGCCTGGCAGAGCATTACAGGGAAGATACCCAGCATCTGGTGATTTCTATGGTTCGCATACTGCAGGCAGTCATTGAATGTAAAGCATTTGCAACCAACTATTAATTATGGCAACTTTATTTAAGATTATGTTAATTTGTCTAATTATTTATAGTCCCTTATGGGGGAAGCTATGTATGAAACATGTTATATTACCTATACAGTTGACCCAATATGGGCACTTTAACCTCATATTCATTCTTCATTTCAAACCCAGTGTGCTGAAGTATAAAGCCAAAACAACAAAAATTTTGCCACTGCCTAAATACTTATGGACTGCACTGTATACAAGAAAAACATATGGTTTATGTTAATATAAATTTCACTGAAACAATTTCATTTTTATTTATTTTTATAAAGACATTCTTTTTTAAGTTGTAGGTGAGAATTTATAATAAATTGTGAAATATTGCCAGTTGATTGCTAGTATAATGAATTATCATGAAAAACTATCTGAGATCTCCTGATTGAATCGTATAGCTGTGACATTGCTCTTTAGAGTCTGTGTTAACCAACTATTACCAGGAGTCCTTCAGCAGCGGAGCAGAACTGGCTTCATCCGACCAGAACAAGGTTGCAGATCAGTTGGCCAGGACTTCTCAGGTTATTGCTACATGAACACCCCTGCTCAGGTGCCTACAAATTATCATTTGTTGTCAGAGATGTTCATCTCCTTTGATCTGTAAAACAGTGTGGTTTATGATGTGGAAGTATATTGGAGGAGTACAAGTGCTCAGTGTTAAGGGGTAAGAGCATTGATGCCAAAGCATAGTTGAGTTGGTGAAGCCAACTGCATCTGGTCTTGCCTATAAAATAAAGGATGTAAAAATATTATGTTCTTCTGAATGTGTGCACTGACCTCTCTGATGCTAGATAGGGATGTGACTTCATGTTTCCCCTGAACACTCACTCACAGAGATGTGAACTGTTGTTTGTCACTTTCTTAGACTTTCTTATAGGTTTCCCTCTAAGTATTTCTAAGCCCTCTAGTACATACAAGCATTCAATTTTACATCTGATACATTAGTTTCAAATTATGAAGAACCAGAATTGAAGTGAAGTGCCTTGTTCAAGGGTACCAAAGCCAAATCTTGCCTGGAGTGTGAACCCACAACCCATTGGCGTACATATTAATACAGGTGCAAGTGCGCCAAACAATGTACAATAAGATCTCAAGGATAACTGAATTTTTTGTCTCACTTCCTGTTCACCCTCTGCTGGGATGGCCACGGGGTTCATCAGAACAGTGCTAACCCTCTGAGCTCATAGGTCAAAAATGTTTAATCTCTCTGGTGGTGATGGAACAGCAGGTCAAGCAACAGCAAAAGAAGCTGTGTTAAAACATGAAATTCAGAAGCTGAAATGCCGGGAAAATTAAGTGTGCAATTTTTGTATTATGTATTAAATCTGGTCACATGCAGTACCACAATCGCGCACTTCCAAAATGAATTGTCTTGGATTAGTGTTTTGGTTTTGCTCCTTTGTCTCATATACTTTAGGTTGCAGTGGTCAAAAATAAGAATGAACAAATAATGAGAACTGAACTTTACGGAGTATTAGCAGATATTTCTTTGCCTAAAGACACCTCGGAAATGTCCACATTTGTTAACTTCAGTGCTGTTCAAAGGTTAATGTCACTTCAATTTAAATCAAGAGCACATGTCTTTTGTACCCCATATTGTGTCTAGACTATAATACTGACACCCACACTGTGTCACCTTTGTGACCGCAAAATCAAAAAAGAAAGCCATATATGGTTTAATTATCAAATGGTAAATGGACTGCATTTGTATAGCACTTTACAATTGATGCCTCTCATTCACCCATTCACACACACACTCACATACCAACGGTGAAAGGCTGCCATGCAAGGTACCAATCAGCTCGTTGGGACCAATTAGGGGTTAGGCGTCTTGCTCAGGGGCACGTTGACATGCCCAGGGCGGGGGATCGAACCGGCAATCCTCCGACTTCCAGCCAACCGCTCTTACCTCCTGAGCTATGTCGCCCCATCAACAAGGTGGAACAAATTTGACAATCTCATAAATAATTCTGAAATTGCAAAACTTTATACAAAGAAAAACTCTCATGAACACACAATCTAGGCTGACAAAAACAGATGTTGCCCAGCTTCAAGAGCATATAGCAAGACCACAGGTGTATGTCAAATGTACATCTCGGCAATAGTACAGTATGTGAAAAGCCTTACAAAACCACAGGTGTGCAAATGTTAATATACATATCCATTATTAAGATATGTAAACAATAATAATGCAATGATTTGAAAAGCTATGTTGGATCAAAACTGTTAATTTTATGAGCTATGAGTTGATTTTGTCTTTGTCTGCAAAACCCCCCATAAAGAGTCTTTAAGTCCGTAAAATTCCCCCACCTTACAATATATACGTATGCATACTTCTATTGTATTCTATGCTATATGGTTAAGTCCTGCTGGTGTACAGGTGAAAGTAATATATTAATTCATTTGAAAATAAATTTAATGGAACACATTTCACAAGTGTTTAAAATGTCCTCCATTGGTTTAAATAATATAACTTAAAAAAGCTTTGTGTGAATTATTGTAATTGGGGCAACTGTTGAACCAGGGATCTGCTATTTGACAGCTTCTGCAGTAGCTATTGAATTTGAATCTCACTGTCCAGACAGCTGTCCTCTTCTTAAAGTTTGCCATAAAAACATGCCATATATGCTTGACTGAAAATGGAATCTCGGGCATTGGACACTTGACAAGCGTTTCTAGGTAGCAACAGTATGCTGGGCTGTTTGCATTCTTATTGGTGCATTTCATATGAAGCATTCTCTTGTGTTCTGAAACGACCACCAAGGTGTGCGTTATTATTTGCAACTATCTGACCAAGACAAGACAGCTCAGGAGAGTTATTGCTCTATAATAATATAATATCTTATAACTTACGGTTATTTTTTTTCTGGTTTGCACGTCACAAGTATTATTTTGGCGCAAAGGGGGGATAGCAGTTTTATTTCCTTCAGGTACTAGCACTAACATTATTATTTACTTGCTGCCCAAGGGTATTACAGGTCTTTAGTTGCAGTATGAACCTACTTGTGTTGTGAGGGAAGCTTTTTCATACAAGCAAACCTAAAACAATGAATCTGTGTTCTCATGCCTATTTTTGTAAAAATCATTGCATGCTTGCTGTATAACAATTTGTGTCTGTTATATATGAAGTGTGTGATGACATGAATTAAAGTGTCATATTTTTGGAAGTGCTTCCTGCTATTCAGAATTCAATGATATCCAGTTTATCTTGATTTAAGTTACCCCTAAAAACAAAAGAAGCTGTGTTCAGTAAATAACACATTGGTGTTTCCACTTTTTCAATAACTGAAATCTTTCCCCCAACACAAATAAGCACATACCTTTCGGTATTCCCATGACCAAACACCCATGACAAATACCAAAAGTCAAAAGATGACTGACAGGTGCACTTCATGGTAATTGTTTATTATGTGCTCAAGGAGGGAGTGTTCACACTTGGGGAATGCTCGGTACACGAATTCAGCTTGGTAAAGGTGGTCTTTCACTGTGTATTCTGGGACCAACAAGAGAGCTCTTGAGAGGTGTAGGGCGTAGGGTCCTTCATTTGAGGACATTCTCAGTGAGTGACAGGTCCAGCTGCTGACAGCTGCGTGGGGGAGGAGAGGGGGGAGTCTGAATTTGAAAAGGAGGAAAGAAAGCACGAGAGTGCAGATCCTCCCGGGCAGGCTCCTGTTTGTTTTGGCCGGAGACCAGGCCGTCATTACTCCTCCTGAGATACAGCCTTCAGGACTATTTACAGCCCAGCTCCATGTTCGTGCGAGCTCCAAATCCTTTTCTCCCCCCCGCGCAAGATGGGGCGCCCGGCAGTGTCATATATGGCATTGTTTGTTGAAATTTCAGCCGCGATTCATCATTTTCTGAATGAGGAAAAATAAGCAACGTTTTTCCCCACTGTTCGTCGCTGTGTCCACATGGAGAATTGGATCCTCAGCTTGGTTTACTGTGAGCCAGCTCCTCACAGTTTAACTAACCTGCTTCAGTCCATCTCTCATTCCTCTTCCTTCTCCCTCTCCCTTTTCTTGCTCCTCCCTCTCTCTTGCTTTCTCTCCCTTTTCCTCCTGCCTCTCTGATGTTTCTCCTTTCTTGTTTTCCCCCTTCCCTTCTTTTTCTATTGAGGAAGTATTTCTCTGGTCTCAGAGCTGTTAAATCGTATCCAGTTCCCTGCCTGCTGATTGATATGCGTAAGACACAGTAACACTGAATCTGTCCCACAGAGTATTTGTTTGTGCAGCGTGCAGGCAGACGTTATGAGGCCATGCATGGACGATGAAAGACTGTCAAAAACAGCAGCAGTTCCAGGTGGGGTGGGAGTGGATGAACTGTGTATTTGTCACTTCTAGATTTGCCGCAGAGCTTGTGTTCCCCACAGATGGTGGGAGACGGAGGGGAGGATGTGAGTCTTTCTCTCCCTCTCCCTCTGTGTGTGTGCGTGTGTGAGAGAGAGAGAAAGACAGAGAGAGCAAGAGAAAGAGAGAGCTTGTTTATGCGGTTCCACTGTTCCCTGAATGGTTAGCTTTTGGGTACAGAGGAATGGCTTATTGACTTTATCTGTCTTCCTTTAGGGTCCACAACTGATCCCTGTAAGCCCGAGCATGCTGGCACTGGTTTGCGGGCACGACGCTGGTGTGCGCATTTGTCAGGCAGACATACAAATGCGCACAAAGTACGCTCGGTTGGTGGTATATGTTTCATGTGGTAGTTCGCCGATTCCATACATCTCTATGGATGGTGTTTTAATGCAGTTGTGTGGGGGGCTTGGGCAGGGGGAGCGGGGGTTGCTGGAGAAATTCCTCCCCAGTGTGCTCATCTAAACAGATTTAGTTAAAAGAGAGCACATATTGTGCAGTGCAGCTCAGCTGCGTTGGTGGGACATGTCTGTTGGTCCTCCGCGCTCAACTTGGGTTTCACATGCACGTCAAGGTGGGTTATGCCTTCCTGGCATCTCTGGTTTCTGGGCCCTTGGTGGGCCACCAGTCAAAGCAGCGCCACACCCCTCCCCTGCACCACCCAGGTCTGAATCACTGTCTGCTTGGTGCACGGTCTCCTCCACGTCTCCTCTGTTTGCGATTGTTTTCCCTCCAGCGCCTCCTTCCCAGTGGCTTTCCTGCTTCTGGCATGTAGTCCGACTCAGTTTCCTCTGATTTAAGCCCCGCAGCCAGGTGAGTTCAGGGGTAGTAAAACGGTTGTGATGTCGTCTTAGTCACAGTCAAGGCAGTTTGATCTCTCAGCGTTCAACTCATTGAGGATTGTCTTCTTTCCTATACTCTGGCTGAATCGTCTGAAATGTATAACTCATGAAATGGTCTTTTTCTCAGTTGACAAAGTTGGGAGTTTGTATAGGTAAAGAGAGTTAGTTCCACCTGATTGTCTCTGTATGTGTTTACGGGTCATGCCAGAGTAATTGCCACTATTCCCTGTTCACTGTTCACTGTTCACTGTTACTTCGCTCTCTGAATTATGCTAGCCTCATACAGGTTTTCATTCTTCTCTTATGAGAAAAAAATGTTTCTGAAAGTCTTACATTTTAAGGGTATCAGAACTCATTTTTATTTCAAGGTCCAAAAATGACAAATGATTAACAGAAAGAGGACCCAGTCTGATCAAACTTAACCGACACGTGCTTATGACATATGCAAATGTTACATAAAAGAACTTAACAACTTCATTCTAACAACCACGCTATGTGAAAGTGCAAAAGAGAGCATGAACCTAAAGTAATTACAGTGTGACTGTGTTTCTGCACATCTCAAAACAGTAATAATTTCTCAAACGTCTATATAATTATGGCTAAATGATATGGAAATGTTTTGAAGCAGGGAAATTAGTCATAGGTATCAATATTAATAGTGGAAAAAAAGATTATGTAAATGCTTCATGGAGCCATAAGTTCAATTGTGAAATCAGTCGCAATGTCCATAGGGGGTGTTTTCCTTTTTAGTATTTTGATATTCATTCGATTCTTAAAGACCATCAGCAGAAGATTGGCTGTGGTTGATATGAAGTGGTGCTCCAACAAGCAATGACCTGCACTTTAACGTCCATTACCTTTGGTCGATATATTTTCATTGGATTAAATTTGGGGGGAATTTTGTCGGGATAGTGTGGGATGTAAAAATCCTGTTTACAGGAAAAAGGTGCAGCGCAGCTGCAGCTCGGAAGCAACAGCCGTGATGAAGATAGACGGAAGTTACAAGCTTAGTCATCTGTGAATGCACAATGCTCTGCGTTTCGCCAGAGGATCTTGCCTCTCAAACACATTGCCTGGAAATGCCTTGACATCGTCAGGTGTTATCTACATAATTCCTTCCCATATGACAATACTTTTCTGTCACTCTGGAATTTAGTAGTAGGATGTAGCCTGCTGCATTGCAAACATCCAGGTCAAGCTGATGTCACATGAGGACAGACATTATTCATACATTGTGCATTGATATCAGAACGATTTGAAGCTTGCTCTTAATTTTACCAAGGTAAGAGGAAGTGTAGCATCCATTTAATGTTCATCCCTCCACTTCTATCTGATTTTGTTTTCCAGTAGAACATGAATTTCAAATAGATTCTTCCATATTCTGAAAAGTGTTCACACACTGCTGAAGATCGTAGGACTGTTGATCAGCAGACAAAGGTCGACGTATAACTGTCAACAGTACATTGACAAATGCTCTCTGATCGCTTTTTACTTCTCCAGCAGTTAAAGAAGATTACTTGCCTGAAAGATAACTGTTATCACGCATGGTACCACACATACAGCAGATTATGTGCATAATGCTTTGTATACAGGCTTGTGCTGAATAATGGCTTCACATCTCATTGGTGTTGTGTTGAACTATGTCCAAGGTGTGTTGGAGATCAAATGCAGTTGAGAACTCCAACAGGGTTTTAGTACATTTTGGCTCCACACATTCTAAAAGGTCCCGTGATCGCCAGCTCATTGAAAAGTGGCAGGCCCTGTAATCCTGTGCCTTCAAATGCTTTCCACACGTAGATATCTAAGATATGCAACTGTGTAATTAAGTTATCATAAGAGATGAGTAATTATTTTTAAATGAAAATGTAATCATGCTTACTTTTTATTAAAATACCGATTATAATCTTTTTTTGAGATTTATTGAGAAATTAGTTATGTACATGTTTTTATTTACACTTCAACCTGTGCCAGAAGAAAACAATGCAAAAGGGATTCAAGGGAGAAGAAAGGTTGCACCTTTACCAAGTCCGTCACCATGCTCCAGTGTCCCTGCCTCCAGCCCTGTGCACAAATAAGCACAGGATTTCCACATTTGCTTTGCCTGTTAGTGTCCCGCTGTATACAACCCAATTAGAAGACTTTGCTTAATTGTGAATGCAGGGAGTTTGTGAGTCAAAACTAAAATAACTTTGCAAAGAAAAATAAACCAATGGGGATTTTTCCTGGGAGGAAACCTTTAGTTTACTATATGACATGTTTCTTAATAGTGCTAAAGTGTTCTGCGTTCTTTAAATAAACAATGGGGAGTTTTGCATAGAGGGGCATGAAAGAATGCAGGATTTCACTGCCCCTCACACACATGTCAGCAATTTAGCTGCCTTGTGTATTTTGGATATAAAAAAGAGCATTTCAAAGTAAACGAACGAGGGAAAGTCTTATCCGCCTGGCAGCTGCTCTCGGCAGTAAATTGCTTTCAGCTGATGCACTGCAGCTCAAACTTACTTGGGTAATGTCAAGTGATGCATTGCGATGCTGAGAAAACAACACAGACAAAAATAAATAGAAGAAACAAACAGTGGAAAGTTCCTATGTTTATCCTCGCTTCTACGCCAGGCTCTGATGCTCCGGGTCCCGCGGTGCGCTCGCCCCGCCCCCGACTCTGTGCCACGCCCAACCGTGGCCCAATCGGAACAGCCGACCAGCGCTGCGTCCAAAGCGTAATGCAGCGATGGTCCCGGGCCAGAGCTGGTATTGAGAGCGGAGACGCGCACTGGCATCTGTCCTGTAACAGCAAACATACAGCTTTGCATCCCAGGGGCCTGGCCAAGGAAGCCTGCAGCCCAGCCTGAAGTGAGAACAACTGACGAGAGCCTCCAGAGCCAAATTCATTTTGAGCAAGAGAGGGAGGGAGGGGCTGACCCTGCCAGATCCCATGCAGCCTGTTACCAGACTCATTACTGGAGAACTTTCGCAAATAAACAACAGTGTATCTGCTAACTCCGTTAACGCTGCTTTCATATCTGCCCTTTTTACTTGAGCAAGATTTGTCAACGTATTTTCAAGAAGAAAGCTTTTCTCTGGTAGTGAGCCCCCCTGGTGCAGTGTAATCCTCAGCACAAGTAACAGTGTGCCTCTGCTGTATTATTGGTGCTGGGCGTTCACTTCAGATTGATCATGTGCCTGCAGCTGTCTGGCTAGAGCATGGAGACTGTGATTTCTCATGGCCCTGCCTCTGTTTGAGTATGTGTTGAATATTAAATGGCCGGAATAAGGTCAAAAGGCAAGATCCTGACCCATCTGTTAGAACCTTCCAATGACACATTGGAAATGTAATGGCTCCTGATCTAATGCTATCCTATGCTCTGAAATGATGTACACTATCAAATTGTAGCCTAAATACACATTAAAGTTGATACTGGAGCTCTTATTATAAATCTACAAATATATCTGAGATGCAGTATTATGTGGATTGATATATGCATTGAACAGGTCTCTCAGAATCAGGGCTATTGTCATCCATTTTTTGCTTTTTTATTATATTAGTGGAAGATGTCCCATGGTTGATACAGAAATTAATTGAAATATGCAATGCTGGCTCTATTTGTTTGGCGCAAAGGTAAACCAGAGAGGGAATAACAGAATGGCACAGAGCACGGTGATTGCCTACAATTATCAGAAAAGCAAAACAGGGCTGTGACTATTTTGGAGAGGGAAGGTGTCTCTGGTGTCTCGACCAGATCCTGTGATTATCATTTCCCCAAAACCCCTGGGACAGGGGGACGACAAGTTCAGTCCAGCTTTGCAGCCCCTCCCCCCCTCTCCCCATCCGTGGACTCGTCAGGGTGGGTTTCGCTGATGTTAGCCAGCTAGGCCAAGTAATTAAGCACAAAGGAGAAACCCAACTCTGGATGTGACTGAGAGCGAGGTGCAAAGTCGTGTCACACACACTCCTTATTCTCTATGGTTACGACAGAATGGAAGAATGCTGTAGTAATTCTTCATGCACTGGCGAAACTGTCAGCTGCTCAATAGCAACCTGCTCTGAAAGCCCTGAATATTCTCCTCTCTCTGTGGCCACACTGGGACTGTGTTTATATCTTGGCATAAGCGCCATTTTTACCAAATATCTTTGATTATGTTTATTTGCCTTATACCACAGCGACCAAAGCTTTTTAATTTTTGTCCAGTCACAGTATTTATATCATCAGCACACAAGTGTTTTTTTCTTATACTGTAAAAAGGGTATTTAACATACATCTATTATTACTATACCCTACTACTAGCAATAATAATAATAATAATAATAATAATAATAATAATAATAACACTCAGATCAATATGTTTCAAATGGGTTAGCATTAGCAAGCTAAGTGAGTTGATTACAGTAAATTCCAAATGCCACAAAATACAAAAGACATCTCTTGCCTACCATAATGTACAGTAACGTCCAGTGCAACATTCAGCCTTCATTGATATTTATACTGGTGAGGTCTTGCCTCAAGACAATATTTCACAGTGAGAGAGAGAGAAGGCAGTCTTTATTCTACCAGTTAGACTCTGTTTAGGTTTCAGAATTGAGAGCATGAAGTGTTTTCTGGCTAACTGGGAACTATCAGACAATTTATTTTAATCTATTTTGATATTAACTCTGCAGAGAGTTACCCAGTGTCTGAGAATGCCAATAGGCTGGTCTCTGGGTTTGGCTCGCTCTAAGAAAGATAAACAAAATGAAAAACAGGTCCAGCTATTTCCAGTCTGAACGCGTTCAGGAATAAGTAAGAGCAAAACCTGTGGTTTTACGACCATATGGTAGTGCGCTCGGCTTTCTTTATCTTTTCTTTCCTGTTTCTAATTCTGTGGAGATAGGGCACCAGAGTGATCTGGCACACAAAGATCATAACGGGCTTCCCCTCTCCACAGTGTGCTATCGGCAGCATGGTGCTGATGTGCTAATGGATGCATCTGCTGCCACTGTAGCCGGTTAGCACGTGTCAGAGTTCGCAGGATTATGGGGTACCCTCTGGCCCCAGCGATTAGGGGTTCTTTGAGGCTCCTGCTGCCACACACATGGAGGTGTTACCAATGGTGACACCACCCCCCAACCTCCCCACAGCCAACACACGCAGCTCAGCAGGATCTATTACCCAAATGTGTTTATTCTGCGACCTCTTATTACCCTCACTATAATCATGCTTCGGAGCTAATGGCTGAAATTCCTTGCATAATTTTGAGAAATAATTGATCGCATGTGAGTGCAATGGCGCGTGTTTCCACAGTTTTTTGCGATACCAGTGCGGCCAAATCGTTCCTCTGATACTCTGATTGCTTCCGCCGGACTCCGGATCGGAAGATTGAGGAACAAGAGGCATTACAGCATTAAATCATGCGCTCCTATCAAAGCTTAGTCCTTAGTCACCGCAAACTGCCTGGACACAAGCCACCTGATCTCTTCTGCTCCACAGCTCCTTAACTAACCATTCCACGACAAGGTCAGGAAATTGAGCCTAACAATAGTTTACAGCGAGATGGTTTATCATCTGTGTTATAATGACTCAAAGTCCCGGCTGGAGCCCTCCTTTGGATAGGGGCGTGCACTACATAAATAATGACAATACCGATGATAGTAATTGCTCATGTTCAGAACTTTCTTTTTACTGAATGGAAGTAGAGAAAACATGTTCCTAAATCTACACATCCAGTTCCATCCGCTGTATAAAGGAACAGGTTGCTAATGAGACCATTGTAAAGCAGATCTCAGTTGTTTATCTTAAGCTGGGCTGGACCCTTGGGCACACAATCCTGTCACACAAACCTGAGGAGAAGGTTCAGCCTTCATCGTCTCTGTTGTCCTCCCACTAAAACATGAAATCAGGTTATGCTCTGCTTTTTAAGATTTTCCAAACATCAGCAGGACAATTCCCCTAGAACAATGGTTAAAATGAAAAAAGTAGGTGTTTTTTTATCATGGGCAGTCTTTGTGCAGGTAGCCTCTTTCCAGAATGGCTCTGAGCTGCAAAAGTATTGTAAGCAGAATGTCAGGTCCTCTCCTGAAGAAACGCGGCTGTTGTCTGATTTCTCAACACTGTGTGAGAGAATTGGACGGGACAGACTGAAGCACAGAACACAGAATCTCGACCCCCTTCCACCACATTAACTTGACTCTCTTTTTTATTTTGACAAATTTGCGTTTCCAGGAAGTGGCTGAGGTCAGCAGAGCATCTGTTGCTACTTATTTCCAAGATGCAGGGCTGCTTTGTGTGGGTTGTCGTAGCAACGGGGTCTCTGCAATCAGATCTGAATTGCAGCATCTTCAAAATCTGCACGTGACGGCAAGCTCAACCTGGAGCATTTTCTGTCACTCTATGCACATGTCAGTCCACCTTTATGTCATGTCACATTTGTTTGCTGCAAAGCTACATTTATTACAAAGCAAGTAGTTCCTCCAGCTTCAATGGATATTTCTGAACATTTTCAAATGTCATTCAAAGGGAGGCAGCATAACTGGTTTCTGGTAACTGAAAACACCAGCATGAGAGAATCCAGACGTCTCTTGATTCCAGGAATGCTGCTTGGCCCAAACCAACAGGAACCTCCCTTCACAGCCAAGTCACAGACCCAGACAAACCCTCAGATTTATATTTCTTGTGGTCCATCACTGTCAAAATTTCTTAGGTACCATAACAGCAAAAAATGAATAAGAAAATGAGATGTTCTTTCAGCAAAATAGACCCCTGGGGTACCTCAAAATTATATCAAATATACCAGGATGTGGCAACAGTTTAACCCTATTATTTTTGTTATATTGGTGCAGCTTTCATTGTGGAGTTTGTATGGTGAATTCCAGTAGCAGTTGAGGACATAATTTAATTCACAAGCCAAAATAATTTAATTTGCATTCAACAGTTATTTCTTAACATAAAAATGAATGGTAAAATAAAACAAATCACCATAAGAAAAATTTGTGAATTCCCACTTATACACAAAAATAATTATGTGTATTTTATGAATTTATAAAGATTTTTGGCTTGAACTGCAGATGATTTTTCAGATTAAGAGTTTGCTGTTCTCTCACTCATATATATCATATCACCATATAATGGAACTCCATATTCCATACACACACTCCACTGCATTTAGCCCTGTCTAATATAGCTGTGTTTTTCTGAGTCAGAGATGTACCAAACATTTAAATTCTGCAGGCTGTTCCAGTTGTATCACATATCCAGTCTCAGTGGAGAGTGGTAGATGCATGCAGATGTTGTTTTTAAAGTGTGGCAAAGATGTGACTGCGGTTGCCATTGCACTTCTCACCATTCTTTTCATTTTTTCACCTGGGGGGGCACATGAGCGGGCACAGAGAGCATTCAGACCTTCTGCTGCAGCAGTGTGTTGGCTGTAAAATGAAGATATGAATTTGTAATCATCGCTGCCTACCCAATTATTTCTTTCCCTCTGCTGGTGATGAATAGAACGCTAATTGATGCAATCAAGAGGCAGACAGTCCACTTCAACTATCCTTATGGTACACATGACATTGACTCAACATACCAATATATATCAATATGAAAATCACTGCCATAGTGAATAAAACTGACCCATTTATATTCATTTTCAGCATTTGTATGGACTTTGATTTAATGTATTGTATTAAGGTGTTCTTGAATAAGAGAGCCACCCCCTGGGATTTTTTTTTTTTTCTTCTTTTTTGGAAAAGCTCGATCAGATGCATAATGAGCTAATTTGTGCTGTAAGTATTTTCACCTATCCTGTGACTGCATAGCCTGGATGCTAATAAGCTGGTGTGGGCAGCCCACTCCTGGACCTCAGCTTGTCCTACGAGACCCCGTCGGCCCCACGGTGAATATTTCGTTTCCGTGTAGCTCCTAGCCCTGAGCGGCCTGGCAGCCGAGCAGAGCCTGTGTCATATCGGCGCAATCCACCACTTGTATCACATTCGTTTTCCTTTCTTCTTCTTCTTTTTTTCAAAACAAAAGTGTTAGGTTCTTTTCCCCCCTCAGGTCTACATGCTGATTCAATTTTCACTTTTCTTTTTTTTTTCCACCAGTCCTTACAGCTGTTGTTTTGGATTAGCGAAATAGCTGCTGTCAAACGGAATGATCCTTTTCCAGCACCACCCACGGTGTGGAGAGGCGTGACAGGTACATGTCTGGGAGCAGGGAAGGGCAGGACTCCTGTGCGCCTGAGCGGCCCTTTCAGGGGCCGGCCCCCGGGCACCGTCGCACCTCGCTGTGGTTTGTCGCTTCGCGTGGAATAGAACGCCATAAAAACTCCCTCATTCGCCCTGTGCACCGCGTTCACAATTTTATTTATTTTGTTTACACCCTTCAAGTGTGAACACAAGAAACTGCAACCAACTATAAAAACAACAGGGTCCATCACGCTTGCGGCATAAACCATATTCACCGTGCTGCGGCCAGCTTTCTGTGAGCTTTTTACACTGACTCTCAAATGACTTAGCCGAGGCCCTAAGTCCACCGGTTGTTGTCAGCGAGGGTCATGCTTCCCTAATCAGCGCTAGCGCTCTGGTGGGTCTCTGTGGCCTGTAGCGGGGAGAACAGCCACTCGCTCATGGGACGACTGCGTCACCAGAGTGCAGGAACCTCAGCTGCGGTGCGCGCGTGGGTGTGGGGGCCAGGAGCGGCCGGAGCGGCGCCGTCGTTTACTTACTTATCCTCTTGGCTCCAAGTGGAGAATTAGACAGCGAAGGCACAATTAGCAATTCTCTGTTTGTGAGAAAAAGGGAAAAATTGTCTATAAAAGTATTTACCATCCCAATTAACCATAGTGACCAGACTGCCACAACATCTACTTTAAATGCATTTAATCAGACAGAAATGTTATTTCAGTTAATTATTTTGTTTTGTTTTATTGCGACATCTATATTTAATTTTCTTTTGTTATGCTTCTGAAACTAGACTATTGTTAGTTTACAATGCAATACACAGTTCGATCCTCCCTCTTTAATAATGCTTGATTACTATGTGGTTTTGTCAGAGGGATTATTATGGTCATGTGACCACAAAGAACAGTTGTAAGTGGGTCCAGATATAATTGTTTGTAGCATGCTCCATCTTCACTTTTTAAAATATGAAAGTTCTCGTGCAGACTCTTTATTTCCTCCCCCTCTGCATGATCTGTGGACTTCCAGGCTTCAGTGGAGGTGGGTTCACCCCAACAGTCATCTCACAGAAAGGTTTTGTTGATTTAAAAAATTTGTTTTTAATTCATTGCAGATTTTTCAGCGGCCCCCTACTTCAAACAGCTTCTGCCTTGCCTGTTTCACACTTGTGAAAACAGCAAATTCTATGCATATTGGCCAAACATCCGACTGAAATTATGCAATATTAAATCTGGTACCTGCAGCTGGGCCTTTTGATACACGGAGCAGATTTAAGGAAATCAATGCCGTTGAGAGACTTTGATAAAAGCATTTGTATTGTTTTCTGAAGTTTCGTTTTTAAGTCCAATATGTTTCAGTTTTTCACAACTGCTGTCCTGCCCTGTACTGTAACTCCCAGTTGCTTTGTGTTCCACATGGTCACTGGGAGTCTTCTTCTGTCTGCTGCTTCTGCACACATTCTCATCGTTTTTTCTCCAGTCTGATTCAGGTAATCACGGTCTCACTGCCAATGAATCAGACCAAGATATGAAGATTGATTGGCATCTCAGCTGACAGTTTCCATAAGAGGCTATGGGCTCATGCCTGGCTCCAGTGTGGGATGAAGAGAATAAGTCTGTGTGCAAGGAAAGAAGATGAGCTTGCTTTTCCTCTAATGAGGTAATTTTATGCACATCTTTCTCATGCATTATTTTCCATGCCCTTGGAAACTTCTTAATGGTTGAAGTATATGGTATAGTAACATTTACGTTGAAGCAGGTCATCCTAGCACCTTTATCAGCTTATGTACAAGCTATAACCCTTAATCGTACATAAACGTAATAACCAGTTTGTAACAACTGATATAATGTTATGAAGCATGTCATGATAAACATCATGGTATTAGTGGAATAATATCATATTATAATGAGTGAAGTACTCTGTTGCTATTATCTTTGCATCCTTTTGTATTAATATAATCTTATGACTGGTTATGATGCATTATGTAGTGCTTATTAAGGCATTATAAATGCTACATAGTGCTTCCATTCTATGTGAAGTGTTACCACTCATACCTCGGCATGTAAAATACATGTGTCTAAGGAGGTTGGATGCTATGCCTGTTTTGGAGCTGGACATGGATGAGTTTCTTGTTGTTTTGGCATGCATTACACCATCTCTTTATAGCAACACAATGATGTGTTTTCTCTTTAGCATTCTTGCCCTTCAAGGCTCACGGTCGTCAGTGGTGGGGGGGAGGGGGGGAGGGGGGAGGCACTGTCCCATTGCCCAGGTTTCCTCTGAAGACAATAGGGGGGCAGCAGGGAGACAGTTCAGGAGCACAGGGGCAGATTTATGGCAGAGGAAACGCGTTGGAGCGCACCGCGGCCGGTGTCAGAGGGAAACAATGGAGGATTCACAGCGTGGACTGTCCCCAGGACAGGGGCTCTTTATTGTGCGAGCCCCGCTTTTCCTACCGCTGGGGAACTCCCTTCCTGCGGCGCTGGCAGCCAGGCCTGATTTCCCCTCGCCGCGTTCCATCGGCGGCGAGGAGGTGCGGAGAGCGCCCGCCGTCGGCCGCGAGCCGGGGCGGGAGGGCCGGCGCGTCCCCGGGTCATCAGCCGCTGATTTATGGGCTCGGCGGCGTACACAGCGCCACGCTGCGTTCCCCACCCGCGCAGGACTCCGCCCCGGGTCTCCTGTCCTGGTCCGCGGCCCCTCATCGGGGGTGTCGTGGCGGCCACCCTGTCAGCGGATGCGCTGGCTGCGGTAACGTCCTGTAGGCCTCTGACACCGTCTCAGTCCAGGCATGGAGGGAGAAGAGAGGGTATGCGCATAACTTCTTATGTCAGTGAAAAGTTGGCACACAAGTACTGTATAATTCAGAATGACTTCTGGTTGATCTCTTTCACTGTTGTTTTTCTTAATCATACAATTTAGGGTGGTGTGCTGCCTGCTATTACTACAGGGAAAATCACAGTCTATTTCCAAGAGAAGCCTGATACTAGTCAGTGACACCAAGGCCAACGTCAGCTGATCTGAAATCCAAGAAAAAGTGAAGTGGTCCAGATTTACAGTGGTAAATTCAATTTTCTTCATATCCAGTGATGTACTTTATTTTCCAATACACTGAAAAGCTGTGGGAATACTGTAGAATATTTCACGGCTATCCTACGTGGTTATTGTTTAGGCTAACAGTTACCCTAATTCTCAAAGCTTATCACAACATAGTGGAACATTCAGAATCATAACATGAGAAATGTTGTGAGTGGTGTTGTCCAGAAAGACCACCACAAGTAATTCAATTGATTGTTGAAGAACAAGACCTGTTGGTTTAGTTTTGCTTTGCTTGGGCTCCCCCTAGAACCAGGTTGTGGAACTACACATGCATAATTGCCAGTGTTCACGCTGTTATATTTGATATTTCAATTGTTCCATGAAGCAATTGTCTTTGTCAGTGCAGAACAAATAGCAGCTAACAAGCATTCGTGTTGTAGCCTACAGTCCAGCAAAATTTGTTATAAATGCATGAGATTATTTTGTTTCATTAAGTTTTTCTCCCTTTTCTTTCACAATGCAGTAACAGCTATTCAGAGCATAAAGCAGCCTAAATATAGTGTTTAGGGTTGTTACACCACGCACAGGCCTGGCTGGTAATTGAAACTTTTTCATTTTGCTTTTGTAATGTCATGTGTCTGCGGGAGTGATTGGCAGACTCAAGTGGCCGCAGATGAAACGGCTCCTGTGCTAATGAATAGAGCGCTGATTGCAGGATCCCGAGCCGCAAATTACCGCGCTGCCACGCTGACGTGCAATTACCGGCCTTCTTTTGCATATTCATGGACACGCTTTGCATACGGATCAACACCGCCGGCTCAGGCAATCGCGGAAAATAAAAGTGATAAGAGCCATCGTCTCTCTTGTTTTTCTGTAGCTGAGGGTGTTTCGCTTTCCATCCAGTGGAGTTTATGTCTTGTTGCTTTTAAAAAGGTATGTTTTATTTAAGAATATTAAAGTCTGTGTTGATCAAGGCTATATAAACCACATTCACTATGTACGCCATAAAGACATGCACATTCTAGAAGACGAAGTTTGGGTACGGAGCAGGAGGAACTAAATAAAAACACAAAATACACTTTGTAGCAGATAAGATTTATTTACTTCATTTATATTGTTTGATCCTTACATGTAAGTTTTATAAATGAATTTGTAACTGCAAAGAACCTGTACTCCCAAAACCTAGCCCTCATATTTTTGTTCAAAAACAATTTTCATCGAAATAACAATGAACAGTTTGTGTGTGTGTGTGTGTGTGTGTGTGCGTTACCTAGCATTTTTAATAACTAGAACTATTTATATTTTAATAGACAATTTCAAACCTTTTTTTACATTTTGTTTACCATACCTAATGCAACACATTTTATTTCACCACAGATAATGCTATACCCTAAGTGAGTTCATGGAATGAATACTGTCATTCTAATTATCATAATTTTAATAATAATCATAATAATTTGAAAGTACACAATTGCAAATAGGACAATTGATGTAGAATGAATGAATGATAATGATAATCTGGTAATAATAGAGTTGTCCTGTCTATTTGCTGATTAATATGCAGTGGCAAAAGAGAAATTAGAATACAATTTGTGAATTTAGACTGTAATCAGTACCAAAGCAATCAGCCTAATGTATAAAGCAATTGAAATTATCAGTCAAAAAACAAGGGTATAATATTCATGTTTACACAGTACTAGAGACCTTATGCAGATTAACTGACTTTTTGTCTTAAATACTGTTATTAGTTTATTGGGTTAAAAATGAAATAGACTAGATATCATACAGTATAAAATGTTGACATTATTGGTATTATGAACATTTTAAATATGTTGAAGCAATCTTTGTGCTTTCATTCATAATCGACCTATTAAGGAGTGTGGAGTATAAGTCTCATGCACTAGTATATTATCGAGACACAAATATAATATTAGAGCATTGTGTATGCGTACCAATGGAGTGTGTTATTACATGAATATTGAAACATGAAGGCGAATCATAACGTGTTAAAGTATGACTGCAGAAGGAACCAGGAGCACATTGCTTCTGTTTCTGCTGATGTTGTTTTGCTTTTGTAGTTGGAAGGCTGTGCAGGCAAGACGCACAAAAGAAATAGAATCTTGAAAGGAATCAATTTATATTTTCTTCATTTCTTCTCCTATGAAATATCTAAATTATTATTTGAAATGAAGACTTTATATTATGTCAATAGTTTCAAGGATAAATATGACTGTTGAGATTTTTCTTCAAACACCAAATTGCATATCACTATACAAAAAATAAAAATAAAAAATATTATGTGTTTCCTGCCAAAAAGCATTGGTAAGGAATAAACTATGATTATCGTGATTTGAGATTCTGTAATGATTATTGTCAAATGATTTCTTTGTATTTCTTCAATAATAGCCCACATTGGCCTGTCAATAACTTCATTATTTATTTACATTGATCTCCATGACAAACTCTCAACACTCTATTTAATATATTTTTAAATATAATCTTTGACCATGATATAATGTTTTATGCAAATGTAAAAACCCTGTTAAAATATTTTGTTCACAATGAGTCTTAATATACATAATAAACAGATAAAGATAAACAGTATATATATATATATATATATATATATATATATATATATATATATATACACATACTGTTTGTGTGTGTGGGCGGGTGTGTCTGTATATATATATATATATATAATATATTTATATAGCATGCAATTCTATTTTGTTTGAAAATGCAGTTATAATTAATTACTGACTTTTTTTTTTCCTTTTTATGAACATTTTCCAATTATCTGGGAGGCATGCTGTAAAAATTTATGGAAAAAGTTATATTCCAAAAGATGGAACTGTCCTCCAAACTGCTCGTATGCAGGTCATCCAGTGAACGATTAAAGTGAAAGAGGCACAACCTTTGTAAGCGTTCATTTCTTGCACTGGACACCAAGGGCGATACTTTGCTCAAAAAAGGACAGGTCGTCTCATTCAAGCACATGAAATATGGGATGAAGAATAGCTGTGGCTTTTCAAGTATCCATATATTTGTTTTATTTGGAAGCATGTAGTCTTGCCTTAACCTCAAATTTCATGTATTTCTGTCTTGCAGAGTCATTCTTCAGCAGCAGTTTGACACCAGACAGCCCAAAAAAAGCCTCTTGGAGTGCTTTCCTCTTGCTGCCATGACCTGGTCAGTTGTCCAGCTGGCTCTTGGCCAACACTTCTGTGCGAAGGGGTTGCAGTATGTTACAGTATCTGTGTAGTACTTTGTGCTTTTTCTAGTTGTTCACATTAGTACATGGTTTTAAATTGGGTGTAGACCCATGTTTAGGTGCATTCGTTCTCTCAAGTGGGTTACATGTAGCAGTGTCTGTAACTGCATATATTCATGTATTATTATTATTATTATTATTATTATTATATTAATATTTATCAGCTGGTAAAGACACATTGATTGTGTGGCTATATGTGTTGTCGGTTTCATGTACCCAGGATTTTAATTAAAACACAATATAAACAATTATGTTGAAGTGGAATTGTGCCGTTGAATATGAGGAGAAACATGCTTTTTCCCAGTAAAAACATGTGTTTCCGTTCATCCTTATTCCCGCTACATGTATTTAACATAAAAACTAGGTTTTTTTAAGCTGCCAAATGTTTCCATCAGTTTTCAGATGATTTGGAGGTTTGAATCACGCAGGCCTCTATGTTACAAACTCACCAGTGACTGATAAAATCTCGGAGCACTCCGCTCCCCCATTCACATTTCAGACTGCCTGCTGTGTTCTTTAAGCATGCATGCAACCTGCAGCCGGGGAAAGGCTGAATGAATGGAATCGAATGTGCAGGTGGTAACCTCCAGTATTGTTCACATTTTCTGGTATCTGTTTGCAATTTCACCAAAGATTTCTATCGCTGATTTGTTGGCGTATTGAACTGTTTTCCCTCTGTTCAATTGGAAGCCAATCAAAGGCCGGCGAAATGAGCAAGCCCAGGCTGCGGACAAGACCAGCAAACCCTGCTTTGAACACTTCTGAGATCAAGCCGAGATATCAGCTGGATAATTCTGTTAATTGGCCACTTTGTACATTTGGAACGCAAACAGAAAACACCCCGAAAACTTTTCTGCTCATTTCTATGAAAGAGCGCAGTGACCATTACAGTGGGTCAACCTGAACAGAAATTTCCAGAAATAAAATCACTGCTTTACTTCACCGCATACTTATATAGATTTTTTTAGATAGAGTTTTTCTTTAGATTTGTGTACGTTGTTCCTTGCTTATGGCTAGTTTTTTGTGTACAATTTCTTAGTTTTTCTTTTGTTGCAGCACTCCAAAATTCTAGTTCCAAGAAACAGAAGACACAAATTAATCATTTACTTTAGTGTATCATTAATTTGCAAAAATGAAGTCACAGATCTATTGTGTCATTTTGTCTTCTGAATTTCAGCAAATGTTATTTTACATGCTGAGAGAAAAAGATCTGCTTTTTCTTTGATAATGGAGGAACAGATTACAAAAGCGGTAGCTACTCTTTTTTTGTTGAGCTATTCTTTCTTTCTTTGGTTTAGCTTGTTTTCACATTTTTCCCACTGGTTTCTCTATATATCTGTCAGCATCATCAAATAAATCAAAACCCAAGATGCCTCCTTGAGTGTGATACAAAACCCTAAGGAGTCTCTCATCATTCAGAGATATGACCTGAAAGCAAGATCTACACAGATATGCTTTTGTCTGAATTCAATTGTTATTAAAAAAATGTTTCTCAATGCTATACATGACTCTCTAAAATAGGAAAAAATTGATTTATGTTCTAATTTTGCTTGCTAAATTGTGACGCCGCTCATATTTTTCTAGTGATTTCTTTCCCTGTTTAATACAGCAATCCTGGAAACAACTCGTATGAAAATAGCATACCTGTAAAAAAAAAAATATAATTCCTCCTATTTTTTTCTTCTCAGTTGTTTTATACCATGTGCCATGGGGTTTTAATTGCGATTCAAAGCTCGGTGCTTTTTTTCCCGGGGGGTTGGAGGGAGCAGCCCTCTCTGAGGGTGTTTCCTGGGGCTGGCGTAATCAGACATGGCAGAGGTGAGTGGGGGTCAAGTGGGGTGATGAGCGGCATCGTGACGTCGCGCTGGGCTGCACGGACGACTGAAGGTCCTGATCAAACACCGTAAACAAGACATCACTGTGGGTCCCGGTCCTCCCAGATCAGGGGAGAGAGTCCAATCAAGCCACAGAAATGTCCTCCGTCTCAGCGCATCACCACAAGGCCCGAGAACAACAGTATGGAGCGCTGGGTCTGACCATTTTGTTGACGTTTTCTTCATTTGTAACATTTAAACCAATATAAAGCATCATATACCTCACAGAAATCTACTATGACTGGAAATCCTGTAGCAGATTAATCCAAACATGTGGAACCGGAGATTAAATTATGCCATACCATAAAACATCTGTGACAGGGAGACTTTTACTCCTGTGTCTGAAAAAAGATGGGTGATATCGATACGTCTGTCCCAGTTCAGTGTATTATTACATATGTGTAATACGAACAGGAGCATTCATTCAATATACTCAGATTAATCAAGCTTTCATTTATTAATATGAATAATGTTATGATTTAATATATGAATAGGTTTGATAATAAGGATTCATTTTCAGAACTATAACATCAGACTAGCAAAGATAATGGCACCATGATTTTTATAGGCAGGTCTTCATGGTCCTCACAGAGCCTCAGAGACTGTTATGATTGGGTACACATGATTGGGTGATTGCCGGTATAGGTATGAGACAGGTCAATCGGTGTGTGTGTGTGTGTGTGTGTGTGGGTGTGCGTGTGTGCATGTGTGCGTGTGTGTGTTTGTGCGTGTGTGCATATATGTGTGTGTCTGTATGTATGTATGTATATATGGATGCATGTATGTGTGTGACAGTTTTTGTGGACTGTCATATTTCAATAACAGTCCACAACTGCATGGTACAACTATAACAGGTATTAAAACACTACAGTGATGGATTTGTTAGTTCTTGCTCAGGTCATACAACTGTGTGTCCCATAAGAGAAGACACAAGAGAGTTATACATGATAATCACAAGTATATGGACATTAATCTTTAATGAGGTGATTAGCAAATAGCTATCCTCAAGGCCCTAGATATAATATCAAATGGATTTTTGATTTTTTAAATAGATTTTTGGAATATTAAGAGAGTATTCATTTCAACGAGTGTTTCTAACAAAACTTGAACAAACAACTTGAATAAACAATTAATTTATTGTTAAAAAGCTATTTAAAAAAAGCTAGTATCCCTGCCATATTGTTAGTGCCAATGCAGATAATTTTGCAGCAACTTATTTACACAGAATAAAGTTGTGCTTGGGGAAGTAGGGAATTGTTCCCTTATGAAATACCACATCCAGAGAACTGTACAATATTCAAATATAAAATGAATCCAAAGGTGACCCTTAACATTAACCTATTCCAACACAGGAATGTATTCACAACAGCAACTTTGACTGCATAGGTGCAATAGAAATTCACAAAAATGATACCTTTATCAAACAGACAGCAGTGCTACAGCTTCCATTTGTTACATGGCACATGTTTTAGCAGTTGTTGGAGGCCCCAATTTGTTGATTTATCCAAGAGGAAACCTCAATACTCAAGAGTATTTCTAAGGCTTGTGCTTCCGCAGCTATGTATATATAGCCCAATAGCACCCTCTGCTGCAGGTCCATCATTTCTGTAAAGACCATGGAAATCAAGTTCATTTTTTAAAACATTTTTTTCAGTTGCTTTAAGCTTCAACTGATTTACTTTCATAGGTGAATAATAATAATAATAATAATAGTAATAATAGTAAAAATAATAATAATAATAATAATAATAATAATAATAATAATAATAATACCTTTCATCAATAGCATCACCAACATCATCATCATATATTAACAAAGAAAACATAAAGGTTATACTGTTGTGGACAAATACAATCTTTCAGAACCAATACATACGCATTTCAGAAATGCATGCATTGCTCTGAATGGTACAGAATCCTGTTGAAATCAGAGCAGGATCATTTTGTGCCCAGAGCCACCTGCTGCCCACATGAAACATTCTGGCTGAAATGTGTGGCCCTTGTTGTCCAAAGGGTGGAGAAACATCGTTCCAGACAGTAGCATTGTATTGAATATTTGCAAATGTTTTCTCTTCTTTAATCTCAGACAGGCTGAGATCACTTCACAGGAGCTTTGGCTGTATGGAATGTAAATGGGCTAGTAGCCACCCAACAGCGCTGCACCCTAAATCCTTCCACATGATGGCCTCAGGCTAGAAAAAAAACAAGCAGTGTTTTGGGACTAATTAATTTTCCATGAAGTAGAAACAATTGAAGCAAGGGGTACAAAGGGCATAACAAACCATGCATGAAAGTAATGAAGTACTGGTTTGTGTTAATAAAAAAGTTTGTGTCCATAATTAAGGCTACCCTCTGCAATTAACATATATAATAGTGATAGGGAAGGCAAAAGTGTTTTTCAAACTGAGCATGAAGAGACAATGTGCAATATTTTATTTAAATTCATTCATTAATTCATTCATTTTAACTACAGACCATTTGCAGGTGTTTTTACTTTTCATTTCAGTGTAAGCCCTTCTAGCTTGCCTCAGCTGATTTTAAAAAATCATTCACATCACTTTTCTTCATTTCTGGATGATGAGTCATCAAATTCCTTGTGCATTTTCTATCACACTGACATCAGGGCTTGGATTGAAGCAATGTTTGTCCCTAAATTTGCCTTACAAATGAATGTTTATTTTGTTGCTCTTTTTTTTTTCTTCACAAACAAAGTTTAGCCGGGTCACCATTCACCAAAATCAATTTACCAAACTCTGCTTGTGCACACAAAACTAACACTTGCATTTATTTGTAAGTCAAAGTTTAGGCCTTGCTCTCTGATTGGTTCAGTGTTTAAAGGGTATTGGTTGACAGCAAAACAAGATTCCGTATGCAGAATCAGAAAAGACTGTTGGTCCCACACCAATGCGCATTAGATTTCTGCACCAGACCATTTCATCACTTACATTGTAAAATTATAACCCTAATGTTGGGTTGCAATTTTTATCATGCCCTAATGACTTAATTCATGTTTTGTATATATCTCCTCAATCATTATGAGGGAACCATATTAAGATAATACCCGCAAAAAAAATATTAATGAGAAAAGGTTCTACTGATTCACACATATTTGTGCAGTTGCTACTGTTTGATTATGTGCCTTTGTTGATGTTCCTGATTTCATGTGTAGTGGATTTTATTCAAGACCATACAATGGCCAATATTTTTATTAATGACACAATTTATTTTTATGATTTTTATGCATTACACACAAAAATGAATACAACAACAAATAAAACGATAAGCATGTGCAGTGGCGTCACTAGGGTGGGTGACCCCCCGTGCGGTCGACCGCTGGTGTCACCCGATGTTGGTGACCGGGGGGTGCGGTGGGGGGGGGGGGGGGTGCTGGCAGGTCTGGGCTCAAGGAATTGCGTGTTATGCATTCAAACGACTAAGCGCTTCTCGTTACATTAATACCGCTTAAGTCAACCGGCAGTAAACTGCTTTGGAGAAATTCAACTCGTCGCTACACAAAACACTGCACAAAAAGATTATTGGCAGTAATTTCGGTGTCACCCGCACCCTCCGCACCCGCCTAGTGACGCCTCTGAGCATTTATATAACTGAGATAGCCACAAGAGCCTATTTTAAAAAGCAGATGAGATGACAACATTGTTTTTTCAAACTATTCCTGAGTGCTTTGGTTTCAGACCACGTCACCACAAAGTCTGGTAACCTACTATGTATTATCAAGTCTATGTGAATAAATAGACCTTGTGTCTATGAAATATATTTTCTACTACTATACTATTAAAAAGCAGCCACACCTTCTGGTTCTTTCATCAGGTATTAGTTCTAAGTGCCCTTTTGAGTCTATTTTGTTAATCCTTTGATAGTTTATGAATCTGTCAATCCTGTCCTGCCTGCTCTTAGTAAAATTAAAGAGATTAAATTTCCTTCCCCCATAGGCAATGGTTCAGCCTGGTGCCATTGTTAATTCTCTTTTCTACACGTATTCTACAGCTTCTGTCCTCCTGTTATAATTTGGATACAAGAACAGCACATTATCAGTTTAGCATCAGGCCTACCAGTACATTTATCTATTTGAGGGAAAACTACAAGCCCTGCAAGATCCTGTGGGACAGATATTCCTATGATAGCCTGTTAACATATGCCAGATTTTAGTTTTTTTTTTTTTACTACTGTTAGCTTCATAATGTTTCATTCATGCTGGGATTGGTTAGAACTCTTTTAAATTGCATTATATCAATTTAGTAAATGTGCAGAGCAACTTACAAGAGAACAGTGTGCATTCATATTACACAAGCAATAATGGCAAAAACATTCCCAGATCAGTGAATGCATATAAAACAGCACTAAAGCAGTAAATGTAAGTTACCTATAGCACCATATACAAATCATGAATACATACAGATTGCATCCCAAAAGAATTATTAAAAAACATAAAACTTTCAAAAATATAATGAAAAATGAATTATTTACATATGATAGAAGTGGTGGAGTGGTCGGGCAGCCAAGATACAGCCTTGTGGGGCAGTGATTTTAGTTTCCTGACCATTGTGGTAAGTTCATTCCACCACTGGGGGGAAATCTACTCCAAATCTAATACAACTCCAAATGTTCCAGAGGATTTGTTAAACATGACCTCTCACTTCACATTCTATGCTGGCCATATCCCATACAATGCTATATTTTTGTTCAAGAACAACTCCCTAATGGATTGGTTATAGTTTTCAGTATTTTGTAGAAAGGGTTGTGATAACCTGATCTTAATTTCTTAATTTCCAGGAGTAGTATGATATATTTTGTATACACTGGCATTGTATTGCCCTATTCCAGTCATTTTTTTTCCAGCCCATTAATTTTTCTCCATGAAATTATATGTAAGTTAATTCACTTTTCTTTCTTTTTTTTGGATGGTTTATATTTCATCTCATAAAACTCTTTAAGAACCTCTGACTACATCTCATGCAATCCTGCTGATGTCATTGTTAGTTTTTGCAATAGCTCACCTTCCTTTCTTTGAGTGTGAAGTGATACCTCCTGAGAATTAGCTGTCTAACCTTTTCACTAGTGAAACCCTCAACAAAGTAGTCGCCACTGCATGTACCTGCATGGTCTTGATTTTTATAGAACAACACCCTTCCCAATTTTTATCACACCTCACCATTTTTATTTTGTATTTTAGAACATTTTCTAATTGTTTAACTTTTCACTCAAGCAGTCTTATAGTTTAAAATGTTGTAGGAAGTGGCTCACCTAAATAATTGATCACTTGTCTGAGGTAACTTTGAGTTGCCAAAAAGAGTATTAAAATGCTTAGGGGTGTAATAAGTTTAGTTAAAATCTATATCATGATTTTAGATTAAGGAAAAACAATTTGAATTTAAACTCAAATTAGAATTGCTTGTGCTTTCCTTCCATTGATGCATCTTTGATGATGTAGAGGTCACCATTAAAATGATACAGATCTGTAGCATAGTCCTGGAATTCTAGTGCTTCAGCATATGACTTGTAATATTCACACAGGCATAGTGTCAGTCATTACATCAGTGTATGTGACGGGAATGGCCAAGCCTATTTCACCGATGGTCCCATCGTATCACAGTTTGGAGGAAGTCCTGGACCACTATATGTCGGATAAATATTTGCCTACAGCTCATTCATTCATGGAATATGCAGATTATTATACAAAGTCCTGGATGTGCTGGCTCGAGAGTGTCAGGTGATTTTGAGGATTATGTGATAAAGAATGATAAAGTGGGAATAGTAGGCAGCTGACATCTCATAAAGGGGACTAATGAAGGGGTCTTATTAATTGCGATGAGACCTTTCAGCCTTGAATCAGCTCATCACAATATATAACCACATAATATACATTGTTCAAATTGGATTTGAATTCATTTAACTTTGATATTAGTTTTTCTGTCTTTTATTGTTTGTAGATAGATACTTTTTTGGATCGTGGAGTTGGACAAGACAACAGGGGAAATTCTATGACACCTTGTTTAGATTACGTTCTTTGGGAAACAGGAAACACCAGTCTGTGTGAGTGCACTGTTTTGAGAAAGGCTTCTACCTTGGAGCATCCAGTGGGAACAGCCAGGGAGACTTGAGAACAAAAGCGAATAGGGGTCGTCTTAACAGGTCTGTCAGGTTTTTTGTATGGGTAGGGTTTTTAGTGGGGTGTGTCTGTTGCTTTCTCAAATGTCCTCTGCTGTAGGTTTTGTCCTTCAGGGTAAGAAGCTGGGTACAAGGGGACAGAAGTGAAAATGTATGTCAGATGATTATCAATATGGATCATTTTCAGACAGACACTACAGTCTCACACCTCTCCTTCGGTGTGGGTACGAGACACACAGACAGATTCCAGCATAGATGGCATTTCTCAGGTAGGGTGGGGTGTGGGAGGGAACAACGAATCAGCTTCACAGACCAGGTGTGCTAGAAGTGGCTTTTAGATGGATAAGTCATTGTATGTGAGCAGCACCTGACGCTGGGGGGAAGGGACAACATTTCCCAGCATGACAGGGGTTAGCTTTCATTAAAAAAAGATTACACATTTCCCCTAACCTCCAGATTCTAGCCCCAGGCCTGAGCACACACCCTAACCACACATAGCTCACACAGTATAGCACCTCTGGCACAAACCTCACCCCCATGTGTCAAAGTCTCATAAAATGATTGTCACATTCCTTCGACATCTGCAGTTATGTGGAATGAGAGTGGTGTATTCATGTTCGACACATGTAATCGTATTTTTCAACCTAAAGCCAGATGCCGACTCCTTCACCCCCACAGTGACTCATCAGTTACCTTGCCAAAAAAAACATAGTTGCTGTAATGAGACACATAATTATTTTTCCATCTTGCTGAGCACTTACGCAGGTTCAACGAAAGACAAAATTACACAGTATGAACATGAAATCATCATGATGAGTCTGTTTCTGTGTGTCTCACGCAGAAGAGACTGGGAAACATGTATGTGGTGGTTTGCAGTTCCTTTACCTGAGTGTGTGTAATATGATTCCCTTTTACAAAGACCATGGTACATGTTTAGTTTCAGTTTGAATGTCCTTTGACTCTGTTCAGAACAGCCCAATGTGATAAATATGTCAACAAATATTGTGCATCATGTTGGGTAAAAGAGAAGCGTTTGAGTCACAACAGTTACTTATTAGGTTAATTTGTGCTTCCCTCTGTTAGGTTAGAGCACTGAATATTTAATTCCCTGTGGTGCTGAGGGCAGAGTATCGCATTGCCTGCTCCTTGTTTCAGTCTGCTGACCCAGCCCCTAGTGGAAGGTTTATAGATTTCTGAGGCCATGCCCACCTGGGGCTGCCCCTCCTCCTCTCACCTGACCAGGCTTACTAGTACTGTATATATTCAGCTGTATTACCAAGGCCAGTACAGAGCTGATCTATTTCCAGGGGCATTCATTGAACACCTGCAAAACCTTCTTGTAAGTTTTTTTCTTCTTTACCTTCATTCCTATTGGCTTTTAAACTTTCAAGTTCATCAATATCAAAGCTTTTATTCTGAATTGTGGATTATTTTCTTCATTAAACTAAAACTTTATTATTTCCCGTTTTTAAATGATAGCTTTGTGGTTTTGACTGCTGGTATTCCTGTTCTTAAAAATGATGATGTGTCTCCAATAAAGTTTAAACTAGTTAATGGTTTAATAAACAGACTAGAAAGTGGATAATTTCCTATGTTTTAGAAATAAGAATATTCAGCTTATCAACATCATCCTTGTGCAAAATAAAGATGTTTTTCCAATGTTTATCAAGTAATAAATATTATGTATATGCTCCCTGACTGGGATTAAATCATATAATCTAAACTATTATTGTTATATCAAGTGTCAAAGCCCAACAAAAACCATTGACTGCTCAACAATGTTTAAGTGGTACTTAGTCTTTTATACTATTTCATTTTGTGTTTAATTTTGTGTAGTGTTATTCAAACTTCTATTTTTAAAAGTCTTGGCATTTTATTCTGAATTTGAACTTCAAAATAAAATTAACTGGTGCTGTCCTATGGAGCTGTTCACAGATGCTGAAACATGAATTCAAACAGAAAAGTAGAGGCTATTGTCTCAGAGAGTAAAATGAGATGACACCGTGATGAAGGATGCAGACTCTGTTGGATGGCAGTAGAGGGAGTCATATCAAAGATTTACCGTTTTACAACCCGGAGCTGAAGATTAGTTACAATGGGGCTTAGTTCATGTGGCATTCCTGTTCGGCTGGAAATGACAGCTAGGCAGATTAGAGACAGATAACCTCCACAGACACCACAATAATGACATCATGGCCACATACAGTATGTTGTCGAATGAAAGTCTAAGGCACAGTGCTGTATGCAATTTTGAGTTACTGCCTGTATTCAGAATGTACTTGTAAAATATTCGACTGTACTTTTTTTTTCTTTAAGTGTTCTTTTCATGTTATATAAGAAAAAAACATCCTTCCTAGCATTTATAAATGTCTATTCAATGCATTGAAAGATCATAGTTAATCTCTAGATGATTTTTTTCACTGAGTTATGTGTTCGTGTATGTGGGTGGGTGTGTGGGTGGATGTGGTGGTGGGGGGGGGGAGGTGTGTGAGATCTATTTAATAAGTTGTTTTAAACGAACGTGTACAATGAAGACCCACGCACAGCAGTGTACATCCCTCTGATAAACAATACTGTTGTGCTGCTGAACAATGCATCCGTTTGTTTGCACATTTCCCCGCAGAAGTCGCCATGGCATCCACCCTCTCTGTGCGGAACTACTCAGCAGGCCGGCAGCCCTCCTTCTCCAGCCTGTCCCTCAGAGACAGCGGCCGCAGCCGCTCCAAGGCCTCCGTCTCCCTCTCCGCCAGCCCCCTCTCTCACTCCCTGTCCATGAGCAGCGGCCTCAACGACTCCAGGAGCCTGTCACTCAACGGTCTGGTGGGCGGGATCAACGAGAAGGAAGCCATGCAGGGCCTCAATTCTCGCCTTTCCAACTACCTGGAGAAGGTGCGCTCGCTGGAGAAGTCCAACGCTGACCTGGAGCTGAAGATCAAGCAGTTGATGCTGGAACGGGCACCCAAGGGGCATGACATAGAGGGCATGTTGGCCCAGGCACATGCCATCGAAAAGGAGGTCAGCGCCCATTACTTACAGTGGTGTGCACTTACAGTATACATACAGGCTACACAAGTAGACAAATGAACATTATCTGTGTTTCCACAGCCAAATTCACATTTGCATGCAGACACATACACAAAGATACACACTGCCACTCTGTTTGGACTCCAGTATAAGTTTAACAGGTAATGACCTCAGATCATTACCTATTAAAGTTATGCAGGAACAGTGTTTCTTTGTGATGTGAAGCCACAGCGATACAGCTATAGCTCTGTTTGTCAGCTCACTGTAGGGCGGGCCCAGGTTAATGATTAGTTGAGTATTTTGAGTAACTCAAGGTAGTTTAATGGATACAGAATGAGACTGTTATATCTGCAAAAGCACTGACACTGTGAAACAGACTACAAGAGACGATTGTCACACTTCCACAACTCCACTTCCCTGCTGATCTTCATATCCTATCTATATGAAACAAAACTGGAGTCTTTTAAACAGTGAATGTTGACCACAGATGTGTTAGAACTTATAAACCTGAGTAGATGCAGGTACATTGACATTAAGCTTGTCCACACTCCTGTTGTTGACCCTGTTTCCTTGTTTCTCAGGTGAGGAAGAAGACTCTGGAGAATGCTCGCATCATGCTGGAGATTGACAATGCCAAGCTGGCAGCTGATGACTTCAGAGTGAAGTGAGCGTCAGCCTTTCCTGTAGAATTAGCCCTCTTCATTGACATTAAGATACTCTCTGTATGTAGATGGATGTCTGTGTGCTTGTGTGTGTGTGCACACATGTTCACAGCTAGCCTCCCTGTGCTTGTAGATGGGAGGCGGAGCTTGAGCTGTGTCAATCAGTGGAGAGGGACTGCCAGGCTCTGAGGAAGGCGAAGGCGGACCACGAGCAGATCATCGCCACGCTGAGCGCCGACCTGGACAGCCTGAAGGAGGAGCTGTACTTCCTGAAGAAGAACCATGAAGAGGTGAGAGCGCCCCCTAAGGGTATTCTCACATCACTGACAAGAAGTGAGAGGAGTGTCGAATTCTTTGTGCTAACCCCACTGCCCCATTATTTTCTCCTTGTCCTAGCAGTAGTGATCACTGACCAAGAAACAATGGTGAGGGGATCATTGTTTTTGAGGAAAACGGCACAATGAAGCAGCTTGGTTTACATCCCCTGAAACACCTTTTGTCATGAGCAAAATGTGGCAATAGTTTCAGGTCTACCAGTGGCGCAGAGTGTAACTGAAGATGCCTCTCTTTTGTGTTTCAGTTTCTTCTGTGAGGGGGAAACAGACTCATGCTCTGGGCTGTTTCTGCCAAGTCTGTGTATTCCAATGTTCATATTTTAGTGTTTGTCAACTCAATGTAGTCAGAGAGTGTTCCAGGGCCTCTAGTGGATTACGATAAAATTGCAAAAAATGCCAAAGAACAATGTAAATATGAAAATGGAAATCAAATCCTAGAAGGATTGTGAACAATATCAGCATTATGTCACACCTAACAGGGCTGCTTTAATTTTATTGTTAAATTAAGTGAAGTGGTTTCCATGGAAATGAACAAATTCCAAATTCTATTTCCATGACAACGATCTTTTCAGTCTCTGTGATGGAGCGGTTGTATTGAACAGCTGCGATGCCTGTCATGCCTGTGATATATGTCAACAATGAGATCAGAGACCTGGTCGTTCTCCCTTTGCTGTGGTCTGTGACCTGTGCCTGTGATCTGGAAAGAGACGGCCACTTTGTGAATGCACTTCAGATGCGCTTCCTGTTTTTATTTGGTGCACTTGAGCACACATCCATTACAGTAGCGTGGGCTGGTTCAGGGCATGCAAGAGGTGAGGCCTGGGTGTGGTGCCCACAATGCAGCCAAACATACCGATACAAGAAGGTACTTTTAACAGGCCAGATGTAATCTGATGCAACATCAAACCCTGTGGTGATCTGATACTGTTGCTATGGCGGTTACCATGCACCATGCAGTATTTATGTATTCATGGTGAGGGCATTAATAATGAAGCAGTATGTCTCCAGTGCCCTTCCTTCCAGCGCTCTTTTTCCTGGGTCTTCTCACTCTCCCTTTTCTGTCCTTCCCTCTTCATTTTTCTCTCTGCTTACCCCCTTTCACGCTCTCTGGCTCTGTCTCTTTTTAGGAACTGGCTGCACTGAAGGCTCGCGTTGCGAAAGACGATGTGAACGTGGAGGTGGATGCTGCCCAGGGTCCCGACCTAGGGGGCATACTGTCTGAGCTGAGGTCACATTATGAGGGCATCGTCCGGAAGAACAAGGAGGATGCGGAAGTCTGGTACAAGAAGAAGGTCTGTGGGCCCATCAGATCCAGGACTGCCTGGCAGCCATCTTAGTTTAAGGGGACTTTGCCTTGGTTATGTGATCACATCCTGTAGATAGCCCTGCATTGCTGTTGTCACTGTCTCCTGTATGTGTATATGTATGCGGTTACTAAAGCAATGTCGGTGTTTCCCTATATTTGCTGCAGCTGGACACTGTGCAGTTCGAGGTAAAGGAGAGCAATGAGGCCCTGCGTGGGGCTCAGAATGACCTCGTAGAGAGGCAGCGCTTCCTGCAGACCCTGGAGGTGGAGCTAGACAGCCTGCGCAAACAGGTGAGGCCCCCCTGACATGCCTGCCCTCCCAAATCTGGCCCCCTCTGCCTAATAGAATGAACTTTTCTGTGTTAACAATAAATAACCCTCACTTTCATAAACATGGATAGCTGTCAGGCCAAGCGTAGTTCATTTCTATAGGGGCATTATGAGGGTACAGTGTCTTTTGTTGTGCTTTGTGAATAGAAAGAGATTAATCTCCAGACTGGCTGTACCTAGTCAGGATTAAATAGATGTTGTCAAGGGCATTCTTTTGTAACTGCAGATTACACAGGAAGGCATCTTTCCACACCTCATTGCTTCTGTCTGCACATGCAAGTCCCCACTCACTAATATTAAATAAATGTTAGTTCAAATGAAACCTTTCTTTATATTTACAGTACATTATTTGATGAAGTGCTTTAATAAGCTCAAGGTGTGGAGTGTTTCCCACACGCTAGCCCTTGATACACCTGGATATTTTAGCAACACTTGTGAAGTACTGCATTTTCAACAGTTTATACCAATTCAATAATTTAAAAAAATGTTTACAGTGTACATGATAATGATTAGGAGACCAAGAGCTTTGTTGATACAGCGTATTCTTAGATAATGAAATTAAATCCACAAAAAGGCATTAAAAATTCCTGCTGTGAGGCGCTTTTGCTGTGAGGTAATTCAAACACGGCGCTTCTCCTCTTCCAGGTGGGCGCACTGGAAGGTAACCTGAGCGAGACGAGTCAAAAGTACGCCCTGGAGATGGAGCGGCTCCAGGCCACTCTGACGCAGCTCGAGGCCGACCTGTCCCAGCTGCGACTGGACATGCAGCGCAATAAGACCGAATACGAACAGCTGCTGCGCGTCAAGCAGAGCCTGGAGATGGAGATCGCCACCTACAGGAGGCTGCTGGAGGGGGAGGAACAGTGAGTGCTGCCGCCCTGCTGGCTAGCGACAGAACATCTGCGAGAGCCTGAGCTTGAGCTGAAAGCGATACTGTAGTTCACTTTCTGGGGTTTTATTATTTCAGGTTTCATGCATGTTCTTAACTGGCCCAGACAGGATTTATTTATAATGATGGGTATTTTAGATACTCGTTGCATGAGTTTCTGATTACCATCTGGCTTTACAATGACTGTTATAGGGGCATTTCTGGATTTGTGGTTACGACAAGAAAATACACCAAGTAATCCTAACGCAGCTTTTACATGCTACAAGCAGCTGCATGCGCTGAACAGACAATATAGTTTTTTAAATCTGAGCAGGTGAATTATGAAGCTGCACTATGTATGATACATGTCTTCTTTTTTTGATTGACTGGGGGATTACTCATTACC
Organism: Anguilla rostrata; assembly: GCF_018555375.3. Lineage (NCBI taxonomy): Eukaryota > Metazoa > Chordata > Actinopteri > Anguilliformes > Anguillidae > Anguilla > Anguilla rostrata. Next base: position 18,254,580 of record NC_057946.1, read on the forward strand.
TCTTGTTTTTTTTTCATTTGCAGGATTAAGGAAATCCCTCCCAAAAGTAAGTCCAGTTATCTGTTCTTCAGTATCATAGCTTAACTGAGCTTCCTTTTGATAAAAGGAGTGAAATGTTGCATCACTCACCTGCCTATTACAATGATGAAAATAAGTGTGCAATATGAAACCTTGCCATTGATTGACATGTGAGCACTTGCCTAACGTTGATGGGCAGAGGGTCATGAAGTAGTCAGTAGAGGATGGACAAGTGACACTGGACCACAGGGCCACTGCAGAAATGATAGGAGCTTCATTTCCTGGTTTTTTGAGCCTGGACTAGAAGCATAAAACCCTTATATGGAAATCTTGGCCTTTGCCCCGAGCCCTTTTCCTGGCAGCGCCAGCTTATCAGAATGACATCATCAGCACTCAGATGTAGTAAGAGCGAAACTCATGAATGGAAAATATCTCCCTCTTGCATGTCCCATCAAGTTTAGGTTTGTGGCAGAGCCCATTGCTGCTCTGTTTGTCACTGTGACAAGGGGGTGATACTATTTCCTGGGCTGCCATGTGACTTGCAGTGATGACGTCATTAAAGAAATGACACAACTAATGGGAAAGGCAAACAGGCGTGGTGGGTCACACAGAGGGTGAGTGAGTTGTTTGTTCACACCACAGTGGAGAATGGGAGATGACAAGCGCCTGGCTGACCTTTGACCTCATAGCAAAAGTAGATCGTTGTCTATTCCCTTTCACATGGATGCTAGTAGGTCAGGGCAAGGGTAGCAAACAAACGAGATATTCATGAAAATGGCACATGAAGCGCTCTCACCATACAGAGTAGTCTCTGGAAACCATGCACACAAGTGAATAGCCCAGTCATCATATTTCTGTGGGGGTTTTACCCGGAGTCTGTCGTTGCTAAGAAATTTCACACTGTGATTTATTGTATTTTCATTCCCAAGTCATTTTTTCACACTATTGACTGTGTGTTGACTGATCAGAAGTCAGAAGTGAAAGAAGAAACTGTGGATGCATTGTGATGACAACAACAAACAAAAAAATGAATTGCTGAACTCTGCTATGTGGGGAAAGCAACTGAAGTCTTTGTTTTTAATACTTTCCTGACTAGAGTGTCAATAATAAATTTCCTCTCTTTAGAAGAGCCAGATGTGAGGACCAGGAAGATTGTGAAGGTCGTCACCCAGACCATGGTCAATGGCAAAGTGGTGGAGGAGTCCAGTGAGGTTGAGCAGATCGAGGAGAAGAAAAAGTGAGAGAGAAGTTCAGGGGTCCCCTGCCACCCCCCACAAAAAAAAACCTCTCTGTCATGAGGGCACCATTTTAATAATCCCCCAGATGCTCCTCAGGGCAAAGGTTTTCCTCATCTTCCTCATCTACTGAAATGCTTCCAACAATTTGGGACTGTTTTCCTCTTCCACTGTCACCAGCTGTGCTGTACAAAATATGTGTAATATACGTAGGTTCAGGGGAATGTCTTTCCATGTTCCAATCTTTTAAAATATGTAATAAAAATGTTTTTGGTTTCACAGTTAGTTTTTGAGTGTGTCACCAGCCTGGCCATGCAGTCCATGAGAAAACACTGCAGAGTGGATGCAGACCTCGCATACATTAAGGAACCTTCAGAGACATCGAGCATAGGCTGTTTTACGAAGGCAATAGTAATGTTCGTCAGGAATTTTAAAAAATATCCAGAAATACTGCTGAAAACAGTGGGGGACGAATGTTTTTAAAGTGAACACATACCTTTTATATACTTAACAGGACACAACATGGATTATTTTATAATGTGTTTGTTGTCAATTTGGAGGACACATGAGCTTTTCTTTTTTTCAAGACAAAGCTTTTTTAATATGTCTATCTTTGCAGTTACATCATAGCAGGTCAGCAGAGAGTCTAAGTATTGCTTGAGAGTCTGAGTTCAAAAAGTAAAAGTCCTCCCCAATATGTTGTTCCAGTCACATAGACTTGCTAATTAGCACAATTCTTCAGGCTAATTAATGTAATCAGCTGGCTGAGTTCATGGGTGGAGGAAACACAGGACTCTTACTTTCTGATCCCTGGGCCCTCATTTATCAATGTTGCTTAGAAAAGTTTCTCAATTCTCTGAAAGAGAATTTAGAATGTTCGTGCGTCCTAGAAAGTGGGCATTCATCAAATGTGCATGCACTTAATTTATGCACACCTGTGTGAAATCTGCCTTGGTAAATCCCACCCGTTCTAAACCAACATGCTTGTGCACAGCAAGTCTCATTTACAAGAACTGCCCTCAATAACCATTTATGGTCATCAACCTTCCCTTTAAAGCCGCAGGAAATATTACAATTTTCTGACATTCAAGTGGAAAAAGTCAAAGAAAAAATACTTTTCGGACAATGAAAGAGAAGTTTTACCAAGGTGGTAGCAAAACGAACCATACTTTTCGGAACCCTCAGCATTGGCTTGAGTAGTAGGAGAAAATATTGCTTTGGAGCAGCTCAGAGCTGTAGCAAATTCTGCCTCATCAGAGTACACTTAATAAAGTTAAAAATAAATGGTTGGATTTGAAAACATTTACAAAAAATATTATCCATTAAACAAAAAAGCCACTTACCAGTAAGTGCAACAGCTCCTCGCTGGATGCTAAGGACGACTGAACTGTTCTGCACAATAAATGAATCATGTGTTCGACTTGCCCGTTTGGCCATTACATTCAGCAAAGCCAAATGTGAATCACAGATGATCTGCACATTAATGGTACGCCTTTTCTGTTGACAATGTTGAAGTTGTGTATTGCAGTGTGTGTGCAGTCAATTGCTCCAATGACACTGGGAAATCCAGCAACGGCATGGACGTCCCTTTTCAGTCGGGTCTGTTATGCAGCAGTGTATGGAAACTGGATGTATTGTGGGGTCAATTAAATTATATCAAGGACTGCAGGCAATATTCTGCTCTCGGTGGGTTGTGAAATGTCAGACCGATTCGCAATCTCCTGTTGGAATATTTTGATTGCCAAAAATCCCTGGCTGGACAAGACTTGGATGTGCACTGGGATGACATTGATCAGTTTTGCGTTCCTTTCCAATATTGGGGAAAGTTGGTGGCAGAGACCCAACAAAGTAGGCTCTGGAAAATCTACCAATGAGCTAAGCATCATTCTCAGTAAGAAAATCTTTACCGTTTTTGGAAACACACTCCCTGCATAATGTAGCATGTGCTAGATCCTCAAGCAATGCAAGATTTGCCATTTTGTTCAGATCTTTCTAGTTGACATAATTATTCAATTAAGCTTAAATAGCTTTATGTTTATGAAGTGAATAGCACTCTGAAAAGCATTTGTAGGCTCAGCATCTATAACAGAAATAATTGTTGTTTTTTTCTGTGCTCATTTGATCCAATATACAGTACTGTATCGTTCCTTTCTCCACTTGGTGGATGGTACTTCATTGACAGTTCTTTTCTACCACGTGGTGCTGTGTGCAAGCATGGTCAGAGCTGTGTTTAAATTTAAGCACATTCTCAAGTATATGTGCAAATTGAAAAATTGATCATTGCTTAGAAATTATCACAATTTACGAACAATTTACAATTTTGTTCATATGCAATGTTGAAAAATGAGTGCCCTGGACCTTTGTAGTTCAGCATATCACCTTTTGTAAATGGTTCATTTTTTCTGATAGAAGTAGTACAATAATAATTTATGGTTGATACAGAGGGAAACATTACCTATTTATCTGTGTACACAGTTGGCATCTGTCAATCTTCCAATAAATAGAGCCTATTTAAAAAGCTAGTAGCTATCCTAGTTTTAAAAATGGCCATTATAAATGGATTTTTTTAATTTAACATATACTGCTTGTGGTGTTCTGACCCAAAAAAACTTTAATATGTTCAAATTTCCCCTAGTTTTAAGTTGACTTTAAAGTTCAGGCTACAGAGAATACAGTAAAGTTATACATTTCAAAATACTTCCCTGATTAGGTTTAGGGCAATTATAAAATTACAAAATAAAAGCAATGCTAAAGTCATTCTCTGCTATATTGCTATCTAATATAAAGCCGTAGTCTTCTGGGTTTTACATGCATACAGTTTTGTGGTGATGCAAAATGTCTGAACTAATTTTTCCCACAATGTCCTAAGGTATGATGTAGGCACCTGGAGGGCAGGGCTCTGTATCTTCAGTGGTACTGTATGTGTAGGCAGTACTGTTTGTGCGTGCAGAATGTAATTAACATGTTTAACCACTGAAGTCAGCTGTGACCACCTTGTCTTCTCACATTCTCTCTCTCTGTTATTGGTCCAATTACTAAATTTAGCGCATCTTGGTTCACTCAGAAATGAACCTGCCTTGTAATTAGGGCATTACCTGCACCAAAAGCTTACCACTGTCATTACATGGATGCATACAAATGTCTAGGCTTGCTTCCATGAACATTTCATCAGCATAGCACTGTTTCTAGCCCTGTTTACTGCTATGCTGGAAAGCTTGCACTTCAGATGTTTTATTTTTATCTAAGTTTTTGGGCAGACTTAATGTGTGAACAGTATATGTAAAAATAACGATTGTTGATTGCAGACTGATGGGTATCTTAACCATTTTTAATTCAGAATGAATACTCTGCTGAATGGCTGTTATCCCCCTGTAATCCTGCCAATTACAGTTCAGCATGACCTGTTCTGCAATGAGTGGAAAATCACGCAAAATGACTTTCTCATGAGTGTGCATTTAATTGCAAAAGACAGTGCTGTTAAAACTGCTAAATCAGCGTTTTTACATGTTGCTGTCTGCATTTCTGTCACAAAATTGCAATAGTTATATACACATATTATTTAAACCATTAGTATATTCTTTTATGACAAATATTTAATTGCAAAAAACTTTGAACAATACTGCTTGGTGAAAAATACACATTTTACATATCACAATAAAAAACAAAAAACAAACAAACAAACAAAAAATAAAACCATATACAAAATAGGCATTGTGATTTTATAAAAACATATTCCACAAAAAACAACCGCAGTTATGTTGTTTTTAGCTTTAATTGAACAGACATTACTGTACTGCAATACTGGATTTCTAGCAATATAAAAGAGACAGGACTGCAGCAAATTGGAGTATTTGTTTATTTGTCATTGATGTAGAGAGCGACCAGACCTTGGCTTCTTGCTCAACACTCCTCAACCCATCAGAGATAGCCTTAAGCCACTGACAATTTGCTTTCCTTGGCATAGGGATAAAATCTGACCAATGCCCACTGACTAGCTAACAAACCAAAACACAAGAACGCAATACTGTGACTCCAAACCCATACTTGCTTTGTAATTAAAGGACTTACACTTTGTGGAGAAAGCAAACATATTTTCTTGTGAGGGTGAAGGTGACTGGGTATATGACAGTGATTGGGTATTTTCCTTTAGCCACAACAAATACTATTACAACTAATAGTTTCAATCCCATGTTTTCAACATGGTGTAATTATACAAAGTACAAACTTATTTAATCTGTCAGCAAGAGACAGCCTTTTCTTCGCATTTCAAATGTGTACATTGTTGCAATGAGCAAACAAAAATGCCACGAGAAGCTGGCGGACAGGGGCACACCCAAGAAAAACAAAACAATTATTTATTGCAAGAACTATTACGTTGTCACTATGGCCCCAGTGATTAATGTGAATTTCATCAGTGAGTTATCTGCAACTCAATCATTTTTTCAGACCTGTTTTTCCAGATATTTGCTTCTCCCTGTATAATAGTTTTTTCATTGATGCAATTTACTGTAGCAGTTCCATAAATTGAGGGTATTTTATCCGGTGACTCTTTCTATTGTATTACCCAGTTACATGAATCAGTTCTTGCTTAAGAATTCTGGGTCTATAATTACAGCAGTCCCTTCCCCCATCCAGGACCTTAACTAAGTAACTGGCATGCAAAATGGCTACCTAGTTGTCATTCAAGCAAGCTGGTTGGGAGAGGTAGAGTTAATATATATTACCCCTGAGATTCAAGGCACACCCACATGTCAGGTTGATGTAACACAACTGAAATATTTTCTGTTTGAGATAACCAATGGCATGGGAAGTAAAGACTGTAATTACTCTTGATGATTATGAAGACAACCACCTGTAAGTCGAGACTTAACTGAGTCTCATCTTGTCTCACCCCTGCCAGCATGAATCTTACGTACTTTCATCCGTTTATTCTATGAGTTGGGGTTTGGGGGATTACACATGCATTGTGTCTGGAATGGTTCCTACCTGTGAATTTCCTCAGAATATAGCAGTCTAAACCTGTTAATATGCTGAGATTAAGCAATAATTAATCTACTCATCCCATTTCCATTGAAACAAATTAATTCAGCTGAAAACATGTGTAAAGCCCCATGGTTACTTTGAAGTCCTTTTTCGTATCTTTACCCACATTGTGTGTTGCTTTTTTAATTTATAACTGGGCATGCTGAGGCAAATCAGGTACAGCACCTGTATGGTGTTCATCATCTGTTACTCATCATAATTTCAAACGTTTTTTTCCCATTTTGTCTTCTTCAGTGCCTTCTAAAAGTATGGGAACTGTAGAGAGAAAATTGTTATTTTATAGTTTATACTTTTACCATTTTACTGAAACCACTGCTTTGTGCTGAGTCCCCATTTTAAAAGCAATAAAGCCAAACATTTGGTTGCATTGTCCTTAAAGGATAAGGCCAGCATAATTTTATATTTTTCTTATCAACATATCCTATGAAAAGACCAAAATCTACAATCTTTCTGGCGGACTCTCCATCTCTCTTGACATTATCCTACCCCATTTACAGTGGTGCTCAACCAGGAAACCATTCTTGCAAATTGAATGATGAAGTCTTTAAATTCAGAAAGACCATTAAGAAGGTGTTTTTCCCACAGAACTGCCACTCACTGGATGTTTGGTTGTCTATCGCACCATTCTTTGTAAACCCTAGAGACTATAGTGCACAAAAATCCTAGATCAGCTGTTTCTGAGATGCTGAAATCACCACGTCTGGCACCAACAATCATACCACGGTCAAAGTACAGTATGTGTGTGCGTGCGTGTGTAAACATGTTATTCGGTTCTGTCTATGCAGACCATCATCTACAGCTCCATTAGTTTCAATATAGACCACAGGTGATCTTCCACAGGGGAGGCTCTGCAATGGGAAACAGGGTCCCATCTTGCTCTCGTAGCACGGAATGTGAAACACTGTTGGACCGTAATGTTCTGCTTCCTATCCAATGGCTGAAACCCTTGCTTGAATTAAAGAACATACATGTACGCTATCTCAGTGCTCTCAATGATGTCTTAACAAAGCAATTACATTTCAGCCAACAGTGTATGGTCGTCATCAGGAAAAATACAAAAGTAAAATGTTAAGAGGTAAACATTTCAATAAACGATCCCAAAATCAGAGCCAAGGAATAGTATGCAATAGAAATGCATATTGCAATTCATTGCGCGACAGGTCAAATTTGACTCTTTTTTGACATATTTTATTAACAGATTTTATTTCCAGTCTGGAACCAGTCATATAAAGTAGACTATAACATTCCCATTACTACAGTGTCCTCCCTACCAATCCTTTGTGTAGGAAGGTTTAATCTGACATCTCATAAAAAGACAGAACGGAGGCGTTATAATAAAAGAGATTATAAGATGAAACCGCATAAACACACACACCTCTTCCACATAATGATAACAAACTGGTAACAATTATTTTTGTTGGAATACTCTCAAGTCCTACTGTACATGATGTGCCTAGGGTGAATTTCACAGGAAAAATATCAGTGTGCATATGATCACTCCATGTGCAAGCACACTCGCAGTTGGGATCGGCAGACTGGCATGGTCACAGATTGAGGAAAGGATAAGATTTTACAAGAAAGGTGTTCAAATGTAGACAATTTTTCACTTTCCTGTTGAGTGGCAGGGTGGCAGGAGCCCAGAGGAATGCGCTTCGCACGCTCTGGGGAAGGGAGTCAGTGGGAAGGTGGGTGTGAGGGGATGGAGTTCCACAGTGGGCTTCTACCTTTTTAGGGCAGAGGGCTTTGGGCTAGTGCAGACAGTCTAGAATCCTGGTCCTGGAGAATTTTGTTTTTACTTTAAAAAACCAATTCTGACCCAAAGAAAACACCTTGTTTTTTGGGCTCACTGAGAGTCTGGCCTGATTCTGGCCACCAATTTGACAGATAGGTAAAAACCAGGCAATTATTTTTATGCTTCTGTCCCACTGCACCAGTTTCACTAAGGACTCATAATCATGCAAACTGAAACCAGGTGCAAAACAAGCATTTACAAACAGGACAATGAAACACATTACCCATGCTTACTAAGAACCACTAAAGGTCAAGAGAACGCAGACATTTGAGCCCTTTAAAAATGAGAACCAGACTACAGGAATGTCTGTGGAATTTTACACACCAATACTAGACCTAACTTTTTATATATCCCAGTAAAACACTTCACAAAGAACAGATTATTTCAAAGGTTGGGACATAATGTTAGTCTAAATGAAGTTGTACAAACATAGCCATTTTTGGCCCACAACTGAAAAAAAGGAAAGCAGAATCAACATTAATTGGCTCATTACTACTAATTATAGGAATCAATCCCCTTAAACATTTTTTAATGTCCAATTCAAGAGTTGATTATTATTTTTATCTTTGAATGGATGGTGTTTTATATTCATATTTTTCATATCATATAAAAAGATAACAAAGGACAAATATTTTATCTGCCCATCCAAGCTACCATATTAGCTTTGTAGAAACAGAGCTGACTAACATAACATATTCATCACTTCAGGCCATATTTAAATATAATATTATTATTAAAATATATCAAAGCAAAATTGTTACGTTCAGAGTAAGGACCCACACGCAGACCAGGGAATCCAAGAAAACGTTGTCTTTATTCCGTGCGAAGTTCGAAGCCAGGTGATCAGAGATAGCGAAGGTACAAAGGGGCAGGCAAAAGAGAAGTCAAAGAAAAGCGAAGGTCGAACCAGATCAAACAAAACCAAAAGGGGCAGGCAAACTCGAAGTCGGGCAAAGGGGTGTCGCAAGAATCTCAAAATACAACTGTTACGTTCAGAGTAAGGACCCACACGCAGACCAGGGAATCCAAGAAAACGTTGTCTTTATTCCGTGCGAAGTTCGAAGCCAGGTGATCAGAGATAGCGAAGGTACAAAGGGGCAGGCAAAAGAGAAGTCAAAGAAAAGCGAAGGTCGAACCAGATCAAACAAAACCAAAAGGGGCAGGCAAACTCGAAGTCGGGCAAAGGGGTGTCGCAAGAATCTCAAAATACAAAGGCTTACAAATAATCGGCACAATGAATCTGATCAACGTTCTGACAAGAAACAAGTGGAAAAGACTGACATTTATACACTGGGGAAGATAACAATCAAGGAGGGGTTAAGTGAGTGAGGGCGGAGTAACAAACAACATCCAGGTGAAGAACATTAGGATAACTAATTAAATGACAGGGGACTGACAAAACGCGGACTGGAATCACATAGACAACAATGATAACAGACGGCCTGGGTTTAGCAGGTAAAACACGTGCAGAGAGAGAGAGGTGCAGTTAGAGCAAGAGACAGGTGCAGGCAATTGCAGAACTCAGCGTTAGAGCAGGCTAGAAAGAAAAGGGGCGGAGCTACAGCGCAGCATGGAAAAGGGGAGACTGGTTAATGTATTAGTATAGTGATCTAAACGATCAAAAACCCAAAACTAGTGTGTGTTAGTCCATTAGTAATATTCACATGTTAGTATATTAGTGAGGTTAGTACTTTACAATCTATAAGTTAGTAGGGATTAGTAGAAATTAGTAAAACTAGAAATCAGCAGGAAGAAAGTAAAGCGAGACTGGAAAGAAGGGGGGAAACCACGAAAACCCGGAACCACCCGAATAGTGAAATCACACAAGTACAGGGGAGTGAAGCAGCTCAGGGAACACAGACACAGAGACAGTACTGGGGAGACAAGTGACCGGAAATACAGACTACAACACAAAATATTTTAGCTTAGATATCGAAAACATAAGAATCATTACAACTTAGATAACCATTTAAAATAATGACAGTAATTTTCACAGTTTGTAATTTCCTATATTTCATATTCTGTTTATTCTTATCTTATATGTTCATTAGAGGTATACTATGCCCATCTTGATTCAGACTGCAGTCTCTCTGGCTGCCTCCTAGCGGTACAGTATGTTCTTACTGAAATATTTTAGAATCCTGGCTTACATTCATATAATGCCTGCCATACTTTCAGTGGCACAGAAGGAGACACTTAAAGTTGCATTGAGTCAAATTCTGGTCCAGTTTCAACATTACAACATTTGTCACACAGTTAAATTATCTGATTATTCTTCTAACGAATTTCATTATTCCCATGATAAACTGCGAAAGTACTAATGTTTAATAATGTTTGATTTATTGGATCTTTAATCTAAATTTATTTAAATAATTCAAAGAAATAAATACGGAATGAAAAAGAAACAGTAGAAATAAAACAAGTGGCCAACCGGGGCGCGAAAAGGGAAATAAGTGGAAATCACAAAGTAAAACAAAACCATAAAATAAAAGCAGAGGACGGAAAACAAAAAACAGTGCTGCACAGTGCACATATGAGCATTCTATCTGTAATGATTAACATCTCCAAACATTGATTACGAACTGTACATCCTATCATTCCATAATCTGAAAAATGGTATTTTGGGCATGCAGTACAGAGTTTCTGTGGGTGTCACACGGTTTACTAGTTTATCAAGATTTAATTGTTTTTGTCCGCCGTTTATTATTTTCTCCTCTTTGAGCACCCATTTTTCATGTTATTTTCTTTTCACTTTTCTTCCCCTATGAGCAATTGCGCAATATAGCCTAATCAGTGTTTGGTATGCCTAATATTCTATGCAAGGATGATGTGCTTCCTGTTTGTGACCACACACCCATGAAAGCTAAATTGTTCTAATTTTCTGGAATAAAGGCTTTTAAACACAATTGAGTGCTTTTTTGGATTTGTAATATGTCGCTAAGTTACGCATGGTTATTTCCAAAAAATCTTATATATGGATGTGCAGTCCGCAGTGAAGAGTAGGCTACCTGTTGACTATTACGGCCACGGACATTGTATGAAGTACAGTTCCAAATTCTAGCAATGCTAAAACTGTAGGCTATTCCTGCTGCCAATAATAAGCATAGGCTACATAAATGAATAGCTCCGTAGCGATGAGGTAGCATACGCTTCCTGACGAAAAAAAAAACACCACCATAACCACTAACCAACTAGCAATACATGGACAGGCCTATTTGCTAGACATTCAAATTCTATCGGGCACCGCGGAGCCAATTCGCCTTTATCGGAAACAAAAAACATGAAATGTAGGTAGGCTACATGAAATAGGCTAGCTAGGCAAATTGCTTGTTTTACATCATATTAATTGCACCACAATCGCTGCTCATTTCTATGAGATAGCCAACCTCTCATTTCTCCCGATTTTAGCAATAAGTGCAAGCCATTAGGATACAGAATGCCTATGTGCTCCAAATGTGAACAATGATCTCACGCTCAATAAATGTATGGCGTAGCATTAAATTTCTGTCCTACCCTGGATTATTGTGTCTGCTTGTGAATGCGTGTAGCGTACATAAATGAATGGAACGTGTTTTATTCGTACAACTTGACAAGTCAGATGACTGAAATTTACCGCGCCTCAAAACACGCAGACAATGTAGCCGTCTGATTCAACATTTGATGATAAATTGTGCTTAAATCCTCTCACGGGAGGCAGTATTCCGTTCCAAATTTCGCCCAGGCTTCCAGACGTGGAGTGTGAGAGAGATGCACAGGAAGTAGGAAGTAGATCCAGAGGTCTTCTCATTATTCTTTATGAAGGAAGAGTTTCTCTTGGGGGTTGAATAGAAGCTAACGCAGTCTGATACATCAAAATTTTCAGTCTTCTTACATTTGCAGGGGTCTTATAGGCCTAACGATTCATTCGCAACTGTTAGGCTACATATTTTAAAGCGAAGAACAACCAGACTGCCTTACCAAGTGAGAATAATGTTTTAGCTAGTGGGTCGACACCGAAAATCCTCCGGCTAATAGTTCATTTGGGTATATAATGTATGATAGTACATTCCAAACTTTCTCTTTATAGCTGAAATAGGAAATATACGCTGACTGGGGCAATGTATTGTTTAGTAACGGTTTAATTAATACTTCTGAAGGCACGACAATGTGTCCGTTTCAGTAATCCAGAAACTAGTCAATTGTGTCTGACCTGTCAATCATTTGGTTTGTTTGCTCCCAGTTTATGAGGTTGATTTAGTGGTTAGCTATCTTAGTTGGCTTTGATGATCGAGATAATTAATTTTTCTTATTTTTGCTGTAGAGTTTACAAAAAGTCGCGTCTTCTAATGTGTTGTGAATCAAATTTGATGTATCTTGGGGTAATAGTTCACAAGTAGGATGAGCTTTGGCGACAGTAAAATGTCAATTTTAGCGTGTCATTTTAAGAGCTCATAATTAAGATTACGGTAGGTTTTTGAATGGAGCAGGATAAGTGTAACTTCAAACAAGCTTTTAAAATTGTAAATGCTGCTCCGTTACGAAGATTGCTCGTGCTTAGCTGCATTTTGCTTGCCATTCTTGGTAGGGTAGGGTTTGGATGTAGTAACAGTACCACCACTTTAATGTGGCAGTGTTTTTATTGATATTCATTTACACACACGTCAGATAAATATTCTTTCTTACAGCAGAATTTAAAATGACGCCGAGCTCAGACGTTCTTCAGTTCCGGTTCGCAGGCCATGGTGACACAGTTTTGGAGAAGATGAACATTCTGCGGGAGGACCGGCGGTTCTGTGACGTCACTCTCATCCTTGGCGGGTTCCGTTTCCCGGGACACAGAGTGGTTCTGGCAGCTTCTTCTGCTTTCCTGCGAGACCAGTTCTTGCTGCACGACACCCGGGAGCTACAGGTGTCGGTGCTGCCCAGTGCAGACGTGGGCAGACGCTTGTTGCTCTGCTGCTACACTGGCGTCTTGGAGTTTCCCTTGAGAGAACTGGTCACCTACCTGATGGCGGCCAGTGCATTGCAGATGAGCCATGTGGTAGAAAAGTGTGAACGAGCTGTCTCCCAGTACTTGGATCCCACTCTGGCACAACTAAAGCTGGAAAATAGTCCTGACCCTTATCCACTGAAAGAAAAAGAGGACCTAAATGCTGAGTCCCTTGGGGAGCATGGCCCAGAGGGAGCGGAATATGACCTAGACTCCGAGGACAGTGTTCAGATCATTCATACAGAAGCTGCCAACATGGGCACACTGAGGATCAAGCAGCAAGACAGTAGCTCAGACTCGCCAACAGGAAGCCCCTCCCACTCCAGGGCAGGTGTGGCAGATAGCTCCCAAGACCAGGAGTTTGGGGGGGGGGATGTGTACATGCTGGCCGCTCAGCACCTCCAGCTACAGGGGGGTGAGTCACCTGGACTCGGGGAGAGCAGCAGGATGCCGAGGGACGCCCTCGCGGAGCACGACTCCCCGCTCCAGAGGATCTACTTCTGCAGGAAGTGCGACCGTGTGTTCCAGCAGCTGGAAAACTACGTGGGGCACCTGAAGGAGCATAAACTCTATCTGTGTCTTCTGTGTGGGAAGAGCTTCTCTCAGAAGAGCAACCTGACTCGGCACATCCGCGTGCACACCGGCATCAAGCCCTTCCAGTGCCCGCTCTGCCACAAAACTTTCTCCCAGAAAGCCACGCTGCAGGACCACCTCAACCTGCACACAGGCAACAAGCCGCACAAGTGCAACTACTGCGCCATGCACTTCGCTCACAAGCCTGGCCTACGGCGCCACTTAAGGGACATCCATGGCAAGAGCAGTCTGGAGAACATGTTTGAGGAGGTGTGAGCAGCCACAAGGAGGGGGCCCTGAGCCCCAGGCCCTGTTAGGACCTGGGGGGGGGGAGTGCGGGTCATTGTCTCTGTTGTGTGCGTCCTTGAGTACTACTCTGTAGGTACAGTAACAGTAGTAACTAAGCCATTGACTGATTGGTCCCTCTGATCAGCCGCTTTTCCACCGTAGGGCCGAACCGTTACCAGGGCCACTCCGTGTCGTTCCGTGCTGCTCAGTACTCGTGGGAACGGTTACCGTTTCTGTTTCCACCGTTGGGCTGCTAAAACCAGGACTAGGAAATATGTAGTGAGGGCAGCAAGTGACGCGGTGGATCAGCGACGGCGTCCCGTTGTGAATGTAATATGCGCCAGTTGTTGTCTCTCCCCATACTGTTTTGTTTTTGTTATGTTATGTTTCGTTGGCTGACGAGGATTCTGTGTATTTTGGTCTGTTTTTGTTTTTTCTTTTTAGCGTATCCTCCACTGACCATCACTGTTGCATGCATTCAAAAAACTACTAACAAAGCTTACATTACAGTGTGAAATATCCACAATATATAATACCACTAACCTATTTAAAGACACTCAATCCAAAAATAACGTGTATAACCGAAACATTTTGAGCAGTAATACTTACATAGCAATGATGAAATGTTATCTGTGTTCAGACAGAGACAGTAAATCAACAAGTTCAATCCGCTTCTGTTTTGCTCCAGAAAACGATGTCAGATAGGTCTATCAGGCAATATACGGCGTAGCTTTGCCCAGAAGTCCTCAATAATAATAGTATTTTCCAAGAAATTACAAAAAATCGTTAACAACGTTTTGTTAGGTGCAGCGTCTTAATGCGTAAGTGAATGCGATGATAAGAAAATTTTTGGTTACGCTGACTGATAAAACGCTATTCCAAAAGCAGAATTAGACATGTTATAGGCTACATCGTTAGAAAGCTTATACTCTCACCTACTGAATAAATGAATTGTCAATCAAGCCAGACTGTACTCAAAACGGCGACAACGCTGTAAACAATACGTGTGGTATTATGCACAGCTATTTTGAATGTAGGCATCACAAATGCGCGAAATATATTTCATAAACGGATTGTCCAAGACAATATATGACCACTCAGTCGCAAAAGGGACATCTCCACGTGTAAAACCAATGGTAAGATTATGTATTTATTCAATATTTAGTCCCAGATATTGACTGTAGAATGACATCGTCTCATTTTTTAAAACTTTGTCCCGTTTATTTTGTTATTCAGCAAGCAGCGTTTTCACTGCTGTATATCTTATGGCTATTGTCGGGTTTATCTTGTTACTATGACGGAATTTGCATTTTAATTTATATTAGCTTCTCCACCGACCTAGGTTACGGAAGAGG
The DNA here is from genome assembly GCF_018555375.3 of Anguilla rostrata. Taxonomy (NCBI): domain Eukaryota; kingdom Metazoa; phylum Chordata; class Actinopteri; order Anguilliformes; family Anguillidae; genus Anguilla; species Anguilla rostrata. The sequence continues at coordinate 18,269,853 of NC_057946.1, forward strand.
ACATGAAGAGGCCGCATGCGGAGTCACAAAACTGGCGTAATGTGAAACCAATCAGTGAATACGTCATTAAGCCTGCCCACCCGAACGGTTCTGCTGCACTTAGCACGGTTGTCTAACCGTGCCATAAATATCGTGCTGGGCAGGTGGAAACACCATTGGAACCGTTCCTCTCCGTGCTCAGAACCGTTCGGCTTTGCAGTGGAAAAGGGGCTAAAGTCGTTGTAATGTGCTATGTGAAGATTATTGCAATGGCTACTGTTCTGATACTTATGTGCTGTGACATGGAGACATGTGCTGTTGTGTGTTTAATACCCTTCATGTATTTTAATGAATATATCGGTACAGCTGCAGGAGCTGCATTGTACGGTTTCTTTACCAGTGTCCTGTTGTGGCTACGGCCAATTCAATGCACGTGGGAGAAAAACTTAGGGCAGAAACACATTTGATGCTGATCAAAGGACTAATATATATATAGTTTCTCTTTTACCTTTTACAGATTGCTGCCTATCTCACACCTCACGTTTCAATAATAATAATAATAATAATGTGATTTTAATGGGTCCCAGCTGAGGTCTTTCTGTCTGGAGTTGGCATGTTCTCCCTGTGTCAATGTGGGATTTTACCAGGTACTCTGGGTTCCTCCCACTGCCCAAAGACATGCAGCTCAGACTACTTGGAGACTCTAAATTGCCCATAGGTATGAGTGTGTGAGTAAATGGTGTGTGTGCCCTGTGATGGATTGGTGACCTGTCCAGGGTTGTATTCCTGCCTCTCGCCCAGGGTATGCTGGGAAAGGCTCAGCCCCCCCCCCCCCCACAACCTTGACACCAGGAATAAGTGGTTTAGATAATGGATGGATGGATAGATGCAGATCTTATATTAATTGACTTCTCACAACAACATCTCTAATATGATAATATGACAAACTGCAGATTTAATTGGAAGGTGGGAGAGGGCTGTTTGTTGCTTGTACAACAATAACCTTGTCATATTCTAAAAATCAGCAGCACAACCATAATAACAAATAGGCCAAAAAAGTTGCCTAGTTTAGTTTATTTGAAATGCCATTGTAATACCATAGTTCTTTTAACTGCTTGCAGTAGAATTTGACTTCATATCAAAAAATTTAACATTCCAGAATTAAAAGCTTGTATAAAACCCTTGAAACTATCAAATATTGGCTGAGCATTCATTATATAGAATGTAGGAAACTGAAGAAATTGTCTTCAACACAACTGATTTTTAATAAAAAATGTTCCCTCAGTATTTTTGTATCCTGCCTCCACCTCTTCCATTGATTGGTGATGGAAAGGTTGCTTTGGTATTTCATGAACAGAGAACTAAAAAATAAATACGTACATTTATGACAACCATTCCACACAAGTGTAAAGGTGAAAAGTATTTTTTAACTGGAGCGATTGTAAGGGTTTTCTTGTGTTTGCTGTGCGAAGCCGTTATTAATGTTTACTGCAGGTTACAGTGTGTAGCTGCCGTTGTAGATTTCAGCCTGTGTATTAAAGGTAAAGTGTACTGTATGTGGGACTGATAAGCTTGTGAACTCTAATCTGTTCTCCTGCTTGGTAAACAGGGAGGTACCGTACCGGGCTCCTCCAGCTTTTTAATGTAAAATGTTTCTTGAATGTCGAAACTACCTTTCTGACAAATGTAATTACAAAATGCTCTTTTTAAGTTGTTTAAGGTTTTTGTTGTAGAACACTCCCTTCTTAACCAACATAGAAGTGACCAATTTATTTTTTCATTTAATGACAGACCACGTGTTTTAATAAAAAAAAAAATGCTGCATGTATGTTGGTCGGAATGCTGGAGTTTTGAATGGAGTCTAGCGGCCAGAGTTTGATGCACATGTGCTACCAATATGTTTTCAGTATCTGTCCTGCACTTTCACTTCTAACTGTAACACATACTGTATAAACTAAATTTTTTACTGAAAGCCACAGTTTTAAAGTACACCGTAATATTCTGCTGTATGAGCACTTCAGAATGTATTAAACGGAGGTGTTGACTCACTGTGGTCCTTTAAAGGTCCCCTGACACTTGTTGAAAAGAGTACGGGGTTCCCTGGTGTCCTGGCTAAATCCCCAACCTGACTCTCTTAACCTGCCATTTAATCATCCCCTGATTTGCTACAAGGGTTGCTACAGTATGAGTATTTAGGTTTTTGTATAGGAAGGTTCAGGGATGAAGAAGATGCATTGAGAAGATCAGATACTCATCTTACAACCACGCAATGACCTGCTGAGGAAAGCTGAGAAGAAACAGAAACTGAAACAGGTCCCAACAGTACAGTTGAATGTACTGTATTTACTATAAATTATTTTTAATTCAGTTCTGTCCTACCACACTAGTTTAAATGATTTGTCTCAGTTCCAAACCTGCAATTCATTTTCAGTCAATGATTCAAATAAAAGTGATGTATTGGTTGGTTGGTTACCTTGTCACATGACAGAAGTGTAATGCAATATGTTACATTTATTTGATGTGATAAGTTAGTGTTGCATGTTGTTTGTCAAAATGGATTTGAACAGGCAAGGCTAATATTTATTTAGACTGATCCGGGTGTTCCTGGCAGTGTAGTTGAGAACCATCTTACATTTGAATGGAATCATAACATGCTACCTTGAGCAACTAATCTGACCCAGGCTGTCCACTGTAATATGTCTCTTGTGACATGACATTAATTTAGCTTGAAGTTGAAGTTCCTTTTCTTCAGGTTTCAGTTCCATCCTCATAACATGTTTCTATTGTTTTCCATGCTGTATGCTCTGGTATTGTAATAGACTGCAGTATTTCCATATGACCACATGGTGGTGTATGATCTCTATGAATGTGCTAGGTTTATGTCTCAACTGACTCGATACTAGAAATAGTAGCAATTTATATAAAAATTTTGATTTGTAAACAAATCTCAGGCCTGTGCTCAGAAAAAAGGGTTTATACATGATAATATTACTTTAAGTGAAGTACAATCAGGCTTCAGATCTGGTCATAGAAATATTGCCACAGCCACATTGGTAGTGAATCTCATCATCCAGCCTTAGACCACAAACAACATTGTACCACTTTATTCATTGATCTCTTGAAAGCTTTTGATATGGTTGACCAAGCTCTCTTAGTTTAAAGATTAAATTGATGATTAAATTCAAGTAATTGAACCCATGAATGTTACCTTATGGGTTCATCATGGATTTTTCACCATTCATATCAACCAACATTGATGTAAATGTTTATGTAAACACAAGAGGAAATTGAACAGTACTCGAGACAATTGTTTCCCCAAAGTTTGTAGAACTGTGTAAATGTTTAGCATGTATCCCACTTGCAGTGTGTTGGGGGCATGTAACCACCTCCTAGTTCCGTGTGTGTAAGAATAACTAGGAACAACAAACTGTCAAATTTTTTTTTACAAATTCTCTCTGGGTACTACAAATGGCGTTGAAAGCTTACACTTTTGCTGTTCTGAGAAGACAGATTGCAGTAACTGTTGTTCTGTGTTAGGATGTTGAGTTGCAGTATTTTCCTAAACACAGTAGCTTTGTCTAGTTTAGGTCAGACAGTACTGCTCCAGCACTGTTACCCCCCCCCCCCCTTCCATTCTTGTGGTAGCTGGGTCCTGTTGCTAAGTGTGCAGGGGAAACGGTTTCTGTGTTGATGCCAGCTTGCTGGTGTATATCCCAGACTGCGCCCATTTGCTATGTTAAGGAATCTTTCACTTAGCAATTTTCTTTCAAGTTGCATTGGTTGTCCGGGTAAGTGTTCTGTACCACACTGGCAGAGTTTTTCCACTGGATAAAGCCTGGAAACCTGATGGTGACAAGTTTAAAAAGAAGAGGACATTTCCTTCCCTGATGTTTTGCCTACTTGTAAAGAAGGCTGTGAAGACAAAAATAGTGATCTTTAAAAAATGTTTTTTTTTTTTAATTGGGTTGCCGCCACAGCTTTAGAATTTATTTTACACACTTGTGAGGAAGTGAGCTTCTGGCCTTAGAATTGTAAATAGAATTAGAAACAGAAATACAATAGATGAAGAATATTGACCTGCAGTATTACACAGCACCTCAGTCTCAATTGTGTATGCTTCTTCTGGCAGCTAACCTCAATATGCACAACTTCCCAGTTAGCTCATAATGATGTGCGACCTTCACCCAAATGGAGCCGTTTGCATCACTGCCACATGCCTGCTCATGGAGAGGGAATGAAGGAACTCCAGAGGAAGCTCTGTAAGAGGACCCTAACCCAGACATGTTCTTGGCATGATAATTCACACTGGAACCAAGTCACAGTGGTCTAGCCTTTATAACATGGTTCTGATCCGAGAGTCTTCTGGATGTGACCTAAAAGATGCACAGCAGGAGTCCCCAGTGAGCATTGCGTGCAAGTTGGGTGGATGGCCTGGGGTCTGTGTGTGTGAGAGACAGAGAGAGATATGGGAAAGGGAAGGGGGGAGGGTGGCATGCCCTGAGTGTGACTTAACTTCTTCTTTGCGCATCAGCGAGCATGAATACAGTATGAGTGGATTCACGGGCATGTCTGAGAGGGTTGCCTCCGCTCAGCCCCTCTCTCTGCTCCAGAAACATCGCCCTCTTTCAGCTCAGAGAAAGCTCAGTCTGCTGCTCGCTCTCAGATACCCAGGGGGCTGATCTGTAGTTTTGGCATCATACCTTGCATTGCCAGTTGAACCTCTTCCCTTCCTTGGAAATTTTGTTACTGTCCTGGCCACAATAACAAAACACAGGCAACAATCACAACACATTATGTTTCATTATCGATCCATATTAAGCAGTAAGTCCATAAAGTAACATGTGGATGAAAGTCACTGACAATTCTGCACAATTTTGATGAATTTCCATGTATGTAATTATTTCTTGTCATTTTAAACATAGTGCTAAAATATTCCCTTTTAAATCATCCCTGTCACAGTCATCAAATAATTGATTTGATAATTATTTGTCAGTCCTCTTACATTAATTTAATGTAATGTATGTTTCAGTACCAAGGGTAGGCAAACCAATTAACTACACAAAATGGATGCATTAGTCATATCCCTAACTGAGAAAATCAAAGTCCTATCTGAACCATATATTGGCTTATCAGGTGTGTCCAGAATGCAGCAGGAGAAATCTGTGTAATGTTGAACAGCCACCCAAATAAATTATATTAGCTCACAGCGAATGAATTACCCACACACAATAAAGCAATAAATAGTTAATTATACCTTAACACCTTTTTATATGCAATTCTATATATTACAGGCTTGCCTGTAATGCTGCAGAGAAGAAATTGTTGAATGAACTGTATAGGAAATCAGGATGAAACCCTGAAACTTCCCTTGTACATTTTCTGACATGTTAGTTTTAACCCATTATTCAACACGTTATTGTCCTGAGAGGCACTCTTGAATCCACTGTCCTCAGTTCCTCCTGAATGCTTACCGAGAGGATGGAGCACCCAGTGCTGTATGTAAAGTAGGTCACACACGGGCCTCGATGCTAGGTGTTTGTGTTTGTGTTTGTGAGTGTGCAGTGGAAGGCTCCTCTATTATGAATGAGGAAATGCCAGGGGAGCGGAGAGCAGCAAGCAGGCTTCATCCTCTGGACTTCACTCGTGCCAAATTCAGCACAACTGCAGAGCACAATGTAATGCAAGGGATCAACACATTGCAAATGCAAGCACCCAAAGTTGACTTTATTGCATTATCACATAATTGCACTGCAGTGACTAGCCTTCCTATTACAGTTCTAGGTTTAAGATGGAGGAAAAAAGTGGCACTGCTGTTGCATGTTGCTGAGAGCTGGGGTCTGACAACGTGTGGTAAATACAGGCGACCTATGTTACCTCAAATTGTAAAGCATATAGGCCTGTGTTTTAGACAATCCAACAGTATCTGCGACGAATATTGAGCCTAAGAAAAAACCTAGATACTGTTAACCCTTGCAATTCCGTACTTGTCATTTACATTCACTCTTTCCCAAAGAGAGCCCAACAACTTCATAATATATGTGTCGCAAATGGCTTGCCTGTTAGTAGCGGATGGTTGTTTTTTCACATAGTTTAATCAAAACATAATCCCCTTCCAAACGAACCGAAAAACTTTTAAATGTCGATTGCAGAGGTATGAAAACAGTTTAGCTTCCAAATCCAAAGTGGTACTTAGCATAGCTCTCACAGCTTCGAATCGTATCCTGTCTCTTTAAAACAGATGCAGCCTACGCCTCGAAAAGCGGCTTGTTCCGGCTTTGCCCCTTTACATCTTTATCCTTGCCCACCACACGAAAGTAGTGCCATATATGCACGACCACGACAAGTGAGCTTTAATGGCACAATCTGAAATTGGCATTTATTTTAGGGAGTTGGCATGGTCCCGCAACGCCGCCGTGGCTGTTTGTGCGCCTCTGCCCGCGGCGCGCGTCAAGTACACGGACTCAGCGGAGTGATACTAGGCAGGGAGCTCCCCGGTTGTCAAACCAAGGGAGTGAACCTGAGCGAAGATGTCGCGTAGCCAGGGAAAATGCACTGAAATTGACACAAATGACATTTTACATTTGTTGTCATGACATGACGTGACAGCCACCTTTCAAAAGAAAAACTTATTGTTTTGTCGCTTCTGTGAAGTTGCAGCCGATAAAGTATTTTCCTTTCTCACCTCCTGGTCGAAAAAAAACAAAAAACGATGGATATTACTCTCTTACCGTAGTGCCTGGGGTAAGTGACTTAAGAGTTGCGAGTTTATTGCAGGTTTTCAAAGTACGACAGTAACGTTTATGATGGGTGCTGCAAAATTTTTAGGCGGGACTTACAGTGGTTATGTAACATCAGCAGGGGAATAAAAAATAATTAATGTTTGCCTTATCAATATGAGCAATGAATGTTTAAAGAAATTTTGTTTCTGAGCCAATTCCATTGCAAAGCAACAGCGAGTGCACAGAGTTGCAATCATCTCCTGCAGCCGTCATCACCAAGTGACCGCGATGGGGCACGAGAAATTTCCTGAAAACGGGGATGCGTTTGCACCCAAAAGACTGCCTTTCTGGAAACAGCGCGGGCGAATTTATCTTAGATCGTTTCTAATATGCTAGGCGCGTGTTCGTGTTTCCAGGTAGCATCAAAGCAAGCTGCAGTCGTAAGTTACTGTGGCATCGTTTAGGTGCTACACTACTATATTAAATCCATATTTTGAGCGGAACATAATGCAACTGAGCAATCATATTTACTGTAGCAAAGGCTTATTTAACGATGAAGTGAGAAGCTAAGTTGTATAATGGTGTTGATACGCTCAGTTAAGAATTAATTTTATGCTAGTTACTTATTTTCGGGCGCAATAATTTCACTTTCGGATTCTGCCTGCCACTTAGTGAGGAAGTAGTTGTGCCAAATATTTTGTCATTGCGTCTGTGCAGTGCGATTATGTACACAGAACACCTGATAGTAAGTGCAAAGCCAAAGAGGATATGAGATGAGGATCTTAAAAAGACTCAATAACATTGCGTAGATATATGTATTTATTTATCCAAAAGAAAAGATTGAACTGTGCTACTCTCTGAAAGTGTTTTGTGGGTTGATGAGCTTTGTATGTTGAATTCTTTAACGTAGATAAATTATATATTGTTGTTAAAATATTATTATTCACATTACCAAGATCTGCTCACAAAGTTGCTTATTTAACTGAAGACCAGAGAGTGTTACAAGCTGATGCATGAATCCAACCTCTTACTAATGGTTGACGCTGTAATTCAGTTCTGTGGAAACTTTTAAGGAAAATTCATGTGCGAACATGCCCTCTCCCATATGTTCCTGGCCTTTGCGAGAGCAGTACATTTAGATTTCAGACATTTGACATTGCACTTGTCTAGAGCAGCTAATGTTAATGTGTACATACAATCCATCCTACTGGTAATTTACTGCAGAAATTCTGATTAAGTACCTTGCTCAAAGTTGCTATGGAAGTGCCTCACCTACAACCTGGGAGTTGCAAGCCAAGTTCCTGGACCATTGTGCTATACTGCCACACTTGTCAAATATGGGTTCCCTCTCAGTTGATTTTTCTTTTCTCTGACTGGGTGTGAAGCAAACATAAACTGGTATTCTGGTGCCCAGAAGACTGATGTAAAGTGTTAAATAAGACATTCTGTGTGCTGTGTTGAAACTCCAAACAGTCTGAGGTCCTGAGAGATCTCTTGTATATTCTATGCCTGAGTTCAGTGATGCAAGAGATTAAAAGTTGACTTTCTGGTCAAAGGAGTTCATAACAGGGAGAGTTCCCTTAATGTTTTCTGCTGGTAGAACAGTGACCACTGGCTTTTGGTGAGCTGATAACTGGCAGGGTGAAAAACTTCCCCTTATACGGATTATTGGTCTTGATGTGTTTCCAGTCATTTTCAATGCAGTGCTTAATCAATACAGTGATTCATTCACAAAATACTCAACACCATCAGACATAACCAGTTCTCCTCAATTAGGCTATTGAACAAGCAATGCAATTCTTTTTGCATCAAAAAACTGCAAATTTGATCAACATTATATAAAATAGTGGATACATGTAGGCCACTATTCGTTCTTTGCACTCACAGAAGGAGAATATTCATGGCAAAGATGTGCAATGTGCAGATTTTGTAATTTAAATGATCTTGAATCGCAGGCTTTGTTAGATTGCATTTATTGCAGGTTGTGCTGGAAGCTAATGTGCTGGATAACAGAGAGGTGTATCTTTTTTGTTAAGCTTACATAGTGATTAAAGCAAAGTTTTCTAAATTGAATTTATTGTTTAATCTCGCTAACATGTGTGTTACCTGCCAATTGATTATTCAGATCATTAGCACACTTGTTAATCAAGGAAATATAGTGAAAACAGGTTGATACCCATTATCAGTTTAAAGGGAAGTTTTACACCCCACCTGTTTTCAGCACGCCAACTGCTACTAATACTAACTGCAATCTGGAATGCTTTTATCCCAACTGATGATATGATGACATTGCATCACAAATTGCATTATTTGTGTCACACAGTAACTAGGCTACTACTTGCAGGTTTATGATTTGTTCTCCTGCTACCAGTTCCTGGATATGGGTGTTAAGAGTACAGGGGAAGGCCATTTCAGGCCATTTGTATGAATAGTCATGATTGATGTAGCTGGATGCATTGATACCATTTAGCAGCAGGGGAAATGTGATGCAGAGATTAAGGGCTGACTTGGATAGGAGATTTGAGTAGGATAGTTTATTTCCTTCTCCTCTGAACTCTTACAGTTTGCCTGATTGGGTTTAGCTGAAAAATCTTGCAATCTGATTGGTTAGAGTGAGTTCTGGTTAGCATGACGTTATTTACTAATTCATAAGATTGATTTGCTGCTTCTCTTTGGATTAGCCACCAACACAAGGTCATAAAAAGAGGAAATGCATCATTGATTTATTGGAGAAGCACATCCCTGGAAGTTTGGTGGACTTAGTTCACACTAGAATTCCTACCTTGCCAGCAGAAGGGTGTCCTATGGGAAGCCAAGGTTTTCTCATGCCTCTAAGTGACCATGGTGTTAAGGCCCCATCTACATTGTCCTGAGAGAGCTTTGACCGCACCTAAAGCCTGGCTGCTGCGGGCGGCAGGCTCAACGGGGGCCCATGATTTGACAGTTGTACTGAAGTGTGACTGCGGTTGGCTCAGATGACTGTGCGGGCCGGAGTGCTGGAAAGTGACATGCTGTGGTGAGTGGGCACACTCAGTATGCTTCACACTGGCAGAGTGGGAGGGATTAAGTCTGCGCTCCACATCTGATGCTGGTGTCCTGCTATCTGTTGCATTGAGATGCAGTCAGTGCGGACGGGTTCTTATTGTTCTTATGCTTCAGATAGGGAAAGGCGCAATTTTGTTTCTTATTTCGCTTCCCTGGGGAAGGAAATGGCGTGCACATCGGTTGCCTTGGCTCTCTTACAAGTGGAAACGTCATGTTTGGCAGGGTGAGCCGTGAAGAGCTTTCTATTGCCGGCAGTGGTAGAACACTTTGTCTTTAGGTTGGGTGACACTTGAGCTGAGAGCGAGCGATGTCTGAGTGTCTTTCCACGAAAATGTGGCCAGTCTCAGTCCTGGTGTTGCCCAATGCTCTATAAAAGGGATAGGACATGTTTTCCATGTGACCTAGTATTGCTAATATTAGAACCCAAAACAGTACCTTTCAGGTCATTGCATCACTGCACTGTTCACATTACACAGACATGGACCACTCAAATAAATTTAATTCTGTTCCAAAGATGTTCTGTCCAGTTTGAAAGTTAAGCCACATTAAACAATACTTGAATGTACATTGTTTGCTTGAAATTAAATTTTATTTTGTTATTAAAGAGATTGCAGGATATTGGATGTCAAGGTTTGTTTAGTGTTACAGTGTTATGTAGTAGAACATTTTATCATAAATTTGGTGATTTTAAGTCTGGTAGTATTTTCATGGCAACTGTCAACGTATCACTTTATCATATCAAACTTGGTTCTTATGTTCACAACAACCAAAAACAACAAAAAATGTTGTTATATTATAAATTGAATACTCGTCCCTGGCTCCACTCAAGGTTATAGCAGTTAAAATAGTTTTCCTGGATATTAAGTCTTCCAGCAGGGCATTTCTAGAATAAAAAGTCTTGTGACATGGAAGTTTTTGGTCTTGTAGTTATGGTTGTTCACATTAGGGGTGTAGAGGATCAATGAAAGGCAAAGCTGAATTAAAAACAGATATTCTTTACTGTAAACATAACGTTTCCAGAGTTGTCCTGATCCCCCAGAGATGTGGTATTCTATTTGATCAGATGAGTACAGGGCACTGTACTGGGGAGGAATACCACTGCCTGAACATAGGGTCTGTCGCATGAATACAAAACCATGGCGGTCGTGCACCCTGCATTCCAGTGGTTAAGTTTCAAAAAGGGGAATGTGCCAGGGTGCATGAGGGGCTGCCCATCAACCCACAATCCTATGCTCAAGCCCCCTCCCCACCCCCACCCCCCACAGACTTCCACAATATGTGTTCCCATTCATGCAAGTAATAGTAATAAAGTACTGCAGTGTTGGGAATTTAGCCTGCGCCAAGAAGAATGTGAGCTACATGTCATTTGCAATTAAAGTTTTTTGGTGGTACAAATCAAGGAACTCACCTGTTATTTATGGTTATTTCTCAGATGTTAATTTACTTTTGAAATGATAAAATACAGATATTCAGCAATGATCTTGAAGGAAATGTAGTAATGTAGAGATTTTACGAACAGAACCCAGGACCACCTGTTAATATTTTTTTAATAAACCATGCAGCAAAAAAGTGTTGACCTTTTCTTGGGGAAACTGTCAAATGATCGTGATTAAGTCGCATGTGATTTTGTGAAGTGAACCGTGCCTCTCGCCCTGTACGTAATGTGCGAGGCGGTTTCAGGGGCCTCGCCTACGATTGTCACATGAGAGTGAACAAATGCTTCCTGTTGTTTACGAACCTGAGGTGGTTCCCCGATTCTCTCGTGTAACGGGAGATGCAATATGAGTAAAGCCGAGTGTGAGTTACAGCTGATGCAGCTTGATTTCAGTGTGTCGCTATAAAACGCGGAAACTGGTACCCATCATGTTATATTTATATCTATTGATGTGAAAAGTGCATATTACATTGTAATGGTGTCAAATAGGCAAATATAAAAGGCTAATCTGAGAAATACTTACTTGATCGAGGTATCCTTTTTTCATAATCGTATGACGTTTTAACACGTTGTGCACGTGCTGTCTCAATTGACAACCAGACGCTGAAAAACGGGAAGTGGCAGTTTGCCTTCCACCGCGAGGCGAAATAATTTTGGGGTTTTTTTTCAAAACCGCTTACCTTGTGTGAAGCCTCCGTAATATTTAGAGTAAAAACTCCCACCAAACGCAGTCACATGTGCTAATTTAATTGTGGAAAGCACTTGTAAGCCCAACTGTTGCGTGAAGCCCGTGGCCATATATTCAACACGTCTCGCGGAGACATGACTCGCAAGATCAGCACGGAGCTGTCCACGCGGGTGTGGCAGAATAACCTCAGACCCTGGACGGTAGGCTAAATGATTTTATCGTTAATGCAGTAAAATCTCTACGCTTTCAACGTTTCATGAACTCTGATCAAATATTAGCCCACGTGTTGATTGATCGTATAGACTAAAAAAGCATATTAGAAATAAAAAATGCAAATAGCCGGTTAGATTTCACATTTGTCTGTTTTGAACGTTACACTTCACTTGCATGGAAAAACTTAAGAAATATATTTCTGAAGCTGTTTGCTTTTAAAGAAGGCAAGTTTATTTTTTATTAATTTTCAAAATGTAAGATTAAGCATCATTATCAAGTCATTCAGAAGCGTACAGTTTAGTTATAAACGTTATGTTGATGATTTTAGGGAGGAATATTTTGTTTTTCATTTTTGCCATGGCCTCAGTTTTTTTGTCTGTAAGATAAGACAGACGTTCTAATGGATGAACTAACCAAAGATGGTGAAGTGCTGGTGTAAACTTGTTATGCATGGGTCTCGAACTCAAGTCCTGGAGGGTTACAATCTACAAAAAGCTGGTTTTCGTGATTTCATTTCAATCAGCAGCCAGTTTAGGCCTGGAATAAAGGGTGTGTTGGCTTTTTTTGTCAATCAGTAACTTAAATTAAGCACTTAAGTGCAGGAACACATAAAAACCAGAAGGCCTCCAGGATTTGAGTTTGAGATCCTTGCTCTTAAGGGACTCATTGGCACAACATGAATGGGTTCAAGTTTCAGTGTGTTTGAGTCCATCTATCACTTGTGGTAGCACACTACCTTTAGTCCACAGTGTGCCCTCATTCATCTGCTCTGTTAGAATGGCCCTACGGCATTTCCAACATCTGAAGCTCACATCATGCTGTATAATTGTGTGAAGGTCTGCAGAGAAGAGTGAGTGGTGTGACCTGTACAGCTTTGTTTGAAACTGATAAGCTAATGGGAACTGCTGTGCCGTTCCTGTATTCTCTGGATATCTGGAGCAATTGCCCTTATTGTTACAGCTATTGTGTGTATGGTAAATTGCAGGGTTTAGTACAGTTGTCCTCAAAATAGTTATTACTCTGTCAGGGAATTGAAGTGTCTGACCTTTGTGATGATTGTTATAAATATCTCTGCTATAAAACGTTTGAGAACATGTGACCATCACTGGCGCTAGGACAGCATGCTCTCTCCCACTCTCTCTCTCTCGCTCTTTCTCGCACTCCCTCCCCCTGTCTTCTTTGGTTCCCTTTCTGTATTTATAGTCTGGCGCTCAGTGACAGGGTGCAGAGAGTGTAAATCAGAGTGACGCACGGTGTAAATCAGGTGGCTGGGAGATGGGACCAGTTCCCTTACCGGTGTCAGCGGGGACTCTGTACTTGGAAATTCAGATGGACAGTGGGCGTGGCCAGATATGGAGGAGAGGAGAGAGGGGGCGTGACTGGCTGAAGGGGTAGAGAAAGTGCTAGAGTGGGAGGGCCTGTGTAAGGAGAGAGTGAGGGAAGTGCAGACAGGGTGACACAGCAAGGCAGCGGGCAGTGAGAGGGGGTCATGGGTCATGTCTGTGCAAACAGGATAGGGGTCGAGTTGGGAGCAGGCAGGAGAGGGGCAGAGGGGAGGGGAAATGCTGTGTTGGGAGCAGGCAGGAGAGGGGCAGAGAGGAGGGGAGGTGCAATGTTGAGAGGCATACAATAGGGGTGCTTTCAGGGACTGTTTTGCTCTGTGAAAGTGGACAATGGCTCCAGTAAAACTGCACCTGCTTTGCTGGTCCTGTGTAATGGCCCCAGTGATCTCACAGAACCATGTCATCTTATAAGTATCCATACTGTGCACTTTCATTAAAGTTGTGCTCAGATTGTCCAGGTCATGGATGTTCAGACTCACATTTTTGACCAGAAAACATTTATTTAATTTTGTGTTGCTTGAATGGCAGCGCAGGATTTTTCGGTTTCCAGAAGGACCTTCTGTATTGAATAAGAATTACAAGCCCTACAAATTGTGCTTTTACTCTCCGTTTCTATGGAAACGGAATTACAGGATCTCTAACTTCATAAAGACGTTTAAGTCGCCAAGCCAATGACTGTAAAATAAGTTACTTATTAGTTTATTGACAACTACCGGTTATCACTTTGCATGCTGTTCAGATTCCTGTGTACTTAAATTTGAGTGGATTAATCTTGCAGTGCAGGTGCTAACTGTGGCTCTCTGTCCTTCCCCCTGCTCCCAGCTGTGTGTGAGGTGCTAACTGTGGCTCTCTGTCCTTCCCCCTGCTCCCAGCTGTGTGTGAGGTGCTAACTGTGGCTCTCTGTCCTTCCCCTGCTCCCACTGTGTTGAGGTGCTAACTGTGGCTCTCTGTCCTTCCCCCTGCTCCCAGCTGTGTGTGAGGTGCTAACTGAGGCTTCTCGTCCTTCCCCTGCTCCGTTGTGTAGAGTTGCCTAATGTGGCTCTCTGTCCTTCCCCTGCTCCAGCTGGTGTGAGGTGCTAACTTGTGGCTCTTGTCCTTCCCCCTGCTGCTAAAATGTTCTTTAGTTCTAAATTGGCTCTCTGTCTTCCCTGCTCCAGCTGTGTGAGGTGCTAACTGTGGCTCTCTGTCTTGCCTGCTCCCAGCTTGTGTGAGGTGCTAACTGTGGCTCTCTGTCCTTCCCCTGCTCCAGCTGTGTGTGAGGTGCTAACTGTGCTCTCTGTCCTTCCCCTGCTCCCAGCTGTGTGTGAGGTGCTAACTGTGGCTCTCTGTCCTTCCCTGCTCTCAGCTGTGTGAGGTGCTAACTCGGCTCTCTGTCCTTCCCCTGCCTCAGCTGTGTGTGAGGTGCTAACTGTGGCTCTCTGTCCTTCCCCCTGCTCCCAGCTGTGTGTGAGGTGCTAACTGTGGCTCTCTGTCCTTCCCCCTGCTCCCAGCTGTGTGTGAGGTGCTAACTGTGGCTCTCTGTCCTTCCCCCTGCTCCCAGCTGTGTGTGAGGTGCTAACTGTGGCTCTCTGTCCTTCGCCCTGCTCCCAGCTGTGTGTGAGGTGCTAACTGTGGCTCTCTGTCCTTCGCCCTGCTCTCAGCTGTGCGTGAGGTGCTGCGGCGAGCCAGCATGCGATTCACCTGAGTGCAGCAGCGCCCGCAGCAGGTGACAGGATGCCGGTGCAGGCAGCCCAGTGGACGGAGTTCCTATCCTGCCCCATCTGCTACAATGAATTTGACGGGAGCGGCCACAAGCCCATCAGCCTGGGCTGCTCCCACACCGTGTGCAAGACCTGCCTCCACAAGCTGCACCGCAAGGCCTGCCCCTTCGACCAGACCGCCATCAGCACCGACATCGACCTGCTGCCCGTCAACTGCGCCCTGCTGCAGCTGGTGGGGGCTCAGGTGAGCGCGGCCGCAGGGCTGGGGGGCGCTCAGGGGGGCATGCTCAGGGGTCATGAGCGTACATCCAATAGCAGTTTCATTTTGGCTGGTGAAGAGAACAGATGATCGGTTTGGTGTCGGTAATTTTTTGTTTTGCTCTTCTTTGTTTTTGCGAATCAGGTGACAGACCAGACGGTGACCCTGAGCAGTTTGGTGGAAAGTAAACACTATGAGGCGTCCCGGCAGTGCGTGGAGGAGCTGGCGCTCTACCTGAAGCCCATCAGTGGAGGAAAAGGTAGCTGGAGGGGGTGACCCCGCCTTCACGAAATAACACGCAGCTCTGTGCCCCTTAACGCACCTCTCTGGTTTTCACAGTGGCCCACATTTTAAATTTAACACTGTATGAGACTGCAGGGACAAAAAGCTCACGCTGCAGGGTGTGTGCATTTCCTGTTTTTCTGTATTTTTGATTTGTTGTGGTTTGAGTCAGAGGAGCAGAATCTGCGTCACTGCAGAAAAAAACAGCCCTGCTGCATCGTGGGAACTCTCTGTAACAATACTTTTCACACATAGATTCCACCCCCATAATTTAATAAGGTCTCTTATTTCATGGGGACACACTTATTAAAAACAGAAATTATGTGAGAACTGAAATATGCATGATCAGAAGTTATGCCAATAACAGTTTGACTGTGTATGTAGAACTTAGCGCCTTGCAGTTGTGGTGTGGTTTTTTAAGGTTAAACTGTATAGAAAGTCTGCTCATCTTGCCCATCCAGGTAACTGTGTTGCCTAGCCAACCAGATCATCACCTAGCTTGCACTTTTTTCCTGTTGTGTGGAGCTAGCTGGCTGTATTTATTTCCTTTTTTGCTGACATAGACATCTTGGTAGCTGGTTAAGTATGTAAATATAAAGCATGGTATATGTTTTCAATTTTTTAATATGTGTTATGCTTTATAAGTATAGCTATTGTCACTTTGTGTTTGTTATTTTCTTAAGTATGAAAATGAAACAAAAAATAAAAAACAAAATAAATGAATAATAAACTATTTCAATATCTATAAGGACTTGGGAAGCTCTATAGTTTACTGTGAACCCATTTCATAGTAATTGAAATGGAAAATCAACCTTTTAAGACCTGTAATACAACAGGTGGGACTGACTGTAAACTTGGAGCCCAATTATGTTCTTCTATCAGTGTTTTAAAAGCTAACCGTCATGCTGAAGTGGTTGGTTTATTGGTGCCTTTTGAGAAGAACACGCTTTGCATAAGAAGCACGATTATCAGGTCAGCCAGACTCTGAACATTCAGTAAAATCCAGCCTGAAATAATAATTGCAGCTTAGAGCAGTGGACTGTGTGCTGGATTTGTTCTTCGTATTTTGTATGGAGATGCTCACAACAAATTCAATTTCGACGTAGGTTTTATTGCATCCTCTGTGCCTTTTTATGGGTAAAACAGAAGAGGATGTCTCCTAATACTTTCTTTACACTTGCTACTTTCTGAAAGAAATCATTCATAATCATTTTGTTATGCCAGAAATCCCTCCAGATTTGTGTCCACAGGGAAATGGGAAAAGACTTAATTATTATTCAGTGGAATGTAAATGGTCATGCCGGCTCCCTCTGCAGTCGTGTTACTGATGCGGCTGTGAAAGTGAGCGTGTGGAACGACTCTGAGCGCTCTCCCGCTCTTTCCCCAGGTGTCACGACCCTCAGCCAGAGCGTGCTCAGCAGGCCCATGCAGCGGAAGCTGGTGACGCTGGTCAACTGCCAGCTGGTGGAGGAGGAGGGGCGGGTGCGCGCCATGCGGGCGGGGCGCTCGCTGGGCGAGCGCACGGTCACCGAGCTCATCCTGCAGCACCAGAACCCCCAGCAGCTCTCGGCCAACCTGTGGGCCGCCGTGCGCGCCCGCGGCTGCCAGTTCCTGGGCCCCGGTGAGCAGCGCCGCCGGCGGACGCCCGGGTCGCCCGCGCGAGACCGGCGTGGGCGCGGGAGCCCGGCCGCGTGTGAGAGAGAGAGAGAGTACATTTTGTTGCGCTCGTTGGCGTGTGTGCGTGTGCTTTTGTGTGCATGTGTGCGTGTCTGAATGCCCGGGAACAGGCTGCCTACCTCACGCCCACTCCTCTGACTGTCTGTCAGGGAGCTGTGCTGTGGCTTTGGCTTATCCAAACAGCAGGGGGAGATTTATTCTGCTTGTGCCTTAGTACATGGGAGAAATCAACTCTTTCTGCCTCTGCACATTAAAATACCCAGCCTTGGACCTTGGCCAGGGAGTTATGGTTCGATGCATCATGGCTGCTACCCATTGTATTAAAATGTGCGTGGATGTACTTAGCTGCATTGTACTGATTGTGCTGACAGCGAGCAGCTGTGTGTGCTTTTGGCAGCTCTGTGTGCTCTAATGGCTGTGTGCACTGCCATTTAGGAGGGAGCCATCACACTGCAGTGTTCAGGCTGAAACGGACAGCTGCCCTGGGGCTGAACGCCCTTTCTTACTGTAGCTCGGACTGTGTCTCTGGGCCCCTTCCTTCCTGTCCGTGACTCCACCTCTGTCTAGTGTCTGATGATGATTACTCATAGGGCATATTCTGAGTGAGGGGACAGTGGATTTCAAACCTGACTTTACTTGAGTCTCTAAGCCTGAGAAGACAGGGGTTGTGATGTCAGCAATGACAGTGATGGCATCTGCACCAGTGTAGTGTAGTTACACTGTTCTGTGTCAGTGGTCGGCGTGGTTACAGTACAGTGTGTCCTGTCCATCTCAGCCATGCAGGAAGATGCCCTTAAGCTGGTGCTGCTGGCTCTGGAGGATGGCTCAGCACTGTCCAGAAAGGTGCTGGTCCTTTTTGTGGTGCAGAAGCTGGAGGCGCGGTTCCCCCAGGCGTCCAAGACCAGCATTGGCCATGTGGTGCAGCTGCTGTACCGGGCCTCCTGCTTCAAGGTAAGGGTCCGATCAGGCTGATGGCTCAGCTGTTTCTCCAGTGGTTACTTTATCCACAGGCTGGGGGTGCACTTATCACCATTCACAATTTGAAGCTGTGAAGGAAAGTAACTGAACCATTCTGAAAGCCATTGCGCATTTGAAGGGTTTGATCGTACTGTACATGCTCATATTCAGGCACTAACGTGTCTTCTAAAAATGTATTGAGTGCCACTCTCTTCTCTGCCATGTCTGACACATGGGTTGTTTCCTGAACATGAATGTATTTCTTGACCAAGGGCTGTGAAGATCTCAAACAACAGGATGGCCGCTGCCACCTACGCAGTAAAGTGTTCAGTGTGAAATCAACTCTTGCAGAGTACATAATGGTTCATATTGGACTCATATGTACTCTGTTAGAGTTTAATTAACTCTGGACATTTTGCTGTGCACTGTTGTATAGTGTTTATGTTGTTCTTCCTGTGCTTCCAATCCAAAATGTCCTTGAAAAAAATAATTTATGCTCGCTACTACGGTCACATAGTCTCTCATAACAGAATCACGCAGCCCAAACAAATTAGGGAGAGTCAGTGGACAGCGACATGGACATTTATATATTTGTGTGGTTGAAATTGAATAGCGAAATGCAGGTGACTGCGATTACAACTGGTTGAAATGTAAGGTGATTTGATTTTTAAACCCAGCAGAAGCCTGCTGGTGTGGAAAGGAACCTCAGGGCTGATTCACAAAAGCATTAGTTCTGTCTGCCCTGGCACATTTCGTACCCAAATAGAATGGTAATTACTCCTGAGGAGTTGCCAGTCCTAGCTTGGGTTGGCAGGACTGGATAAGAGTTTCAGGATTCCAGGGTAGAGGCCATAAGGATTATTTTACTCTCCTTGTGGACCCAGTGACGTCCTTAATTCAGATACTATTGCTCAAACTGGATTCCACATCGTTCATATTCCTGTGATGTCACCTCTCAGTGATTCATAACATTAACAGGTGTGCTTTTATGTAATCTGGGCCAAGTAAGCAGGAGGGAACCTACGTTTGGGAATTAAATAAATTATGTTGGTTAGTTTGGTTGGTCAGCAGTATCATGTCTTTCAGATACTGTTTAATCCTTAAGCCTTATTTCCCTGAGCAGTTTCTGTTGGGAAATTATGACAATTCTGTCTTTAGAATTGGTTGTTGGACAGGTGTTCTGTGTGTACCATCTCCAGATCCTTTGCATAAAGAGACACAGTTTCTGGCTTTGTGAGGTTAACTGTCATAATGACAGGGTATGGGGTAATTTACCTCAAGAAAAACTACTTGTTCATATGTAAGACTAAAACCCATGTTAATAGTTCACTACCTTGGCCATTGGAAGCATGGCTTGTGGGGCTGGCTGACCAGGTATGCCAGGTATTTCCCAGAGTGCATCGGTGTTATAAGTTTGAAGTTTGAAAAGTTCAAGGTTGTTTCAGACAATTCGATGTCTTGTATGCCACATTGCTCCAGCTGATCAGGAAGTAAGTGTAAGATGTGTGCAGCATTGCTGGCTTTCTCAGTCTCACCTGCCTGTGGATAACACAGTGTCTCTCTGGTGGTCTGATGATGATGACTCATAGGGCAGATTCTGACTGGGGGGACTGTGGTTCTCACACCTGATTTGACTTCGAGTGTCCCAGTCTGAGGACACCTAGAGACACAAATATCTGTCCTTTACCAGACTTTCAAACTTAAGTGAAACTGAAAGTCCTGGCAAGCCTCAACAGGTTTCCTGGCACATTATTGTTTTCTGTTACTTGAGCACGCTATAAATATCGCCACGTTTTAGGCCCTAATGCGGAAACAGTTGTCTCACTAAAGTGGGATTAATGAGAGCGCGGGCGTATACCTGGTTTCCCAGGTGACGAAGCGAGACGAGGACTCGTCGCTGATGCAGCTGAAGGAGGAGTTCCGCACGTACGAGGCGCTGCGGCGCGAGCACGACGCCCAGATCGTCCACATCGCCATGGAGGCGGGCCTGCGCATCTCACCCGAGCAGTGGTCCTCGCTGCTGTACGGCGACCTCGTCCACAAGTCACACATGCAGTCCATCATTGACAAGGTATTGCTGTCACACAACAGCCAATGAAACATTTCTCATTATACACCAACTGCCACTAAAAGACATGCATGTTAGGTGCGCTCCTGCAGTTGTCCTTGACCAAGGCACGGGCCTCAGAACTGGAGTTGGTCCCCGGGCGCTGCACTATGGCTGCCCACTGCTCCTAAGTAACTAGGATGGGTCAAATGCAGAGGACAAATTACCCCACGGGGTTCAATAAAAAGTATATCTTTATATCTTATATCTTATATATCTTTAATGCACGAATCACACACCGTGCTGTCTGTCACAACAGAATCTGTCATTTACACACCCCTCAGATTACACCAGGCCACACATTTGAGATACACATATGCACTGGAAAAATGGACTGTATACCAGCCATTTTGTAGCCGACAGTGTTGTCAGAAACTTCTGAAAATACCTCAGTAATCCTTCATCGCATGCAATAGCTGTATAGGCCAATCAGAAAACATTAAAATTGAAATTAAGCCACAGAACCCCAGAAAGTGAACTATTCCTTTAATGAGCTGTGTGTTATTTTGTTAATTGTTTCTTTTTTTTGGGTCACTCAAGCTCCAGTCCCCAGAATCTTTTGCAAAGAGTGTCCAGGAGCTGACAATCGTGCTGCAGAGGACAGGAGACCCGGCCAACTTGAACAGTCTAAGACCTCACCTGGAGCTGCTGGCCAATATTGATCACAATCCAGGTAACAGCATGTCTGAGGGTACGGCTGTCACAGTGAGGACTCTATGTCTCTACTCTCTACTCTGGATTGAAGTTCTTTGATGTGTGAATATGCTGTAGGGAGGTCTTGTTTGTGTGTGGATTTTGGAGACTCACCATAGTTTCCTGTGTATGTATATTTGATTTGAAGATGCCGCCTCCCCCTCTTGGGAGCAGCTGGAGCAGGTGATGCTGGCGGTGAAGCTGGTGGTCCACAGCCTGGTGGACTTCATCCAGAACTTCAGCAAGAAGAGCCACGAGGCTCCACAGGTAGCCACCACTCAATCGATCACTTTTTTCATCATTCATTCACTCAGTCCAACTGTCCATCTGTCAGTCAATCACGTTATTTTTAACCTAATTCTCTGGCACCAGCAAGAGCTTGAGAATAGATACACATGACAGATGAACTGGCTGTGGTGTGGGGTTTGTGTTATATGTACAGACTGGCTGAGGTGTGGGGTTAGGGTTAGGTGTACAGACTGGCTGAGGTGTGGGGTTTGTGTTAGGTGTACAGACTGGCTGTGGTTTTGGGCTTGTGTTATATGTACAGATTGGCTGAGGTGTGGGGTTTGTGTTAGGTGTACAGACTGGCTGTGGTGTGGGGTTTGTGTTAGGTGTACAGACTGGCTGGTGTGGGGCTGTGTTAGGCTACAGACTGGCTGAGGTGTTGGGTTTGGGTTAGGTGTACAGACTGGCTGTGGTGTGGAGTTTGTTTTTAGGTATACAGACTGGCTGAGGTGTGGGTGTGTAGGTGTACAGACTGGCTGAGGTGTTGGGTTTGTGTTAGGTGTACAGACTGGCTGAGGTGTGGGGTTAGGGTTAGGTGTACAGACTGGCTGTGGTGTGGGGTTTGTGTTAGGTGTACAGACTGGCTGAGGTGTGGGGTTTGTGTTAGGTGTACAGACTGGCTGAGGTGTGGGGTTAGGGTTAGGTGTACAGACTGGCTGTGGTGTGGGGTTTGTGTTAGGTGTACAGACTGGCTGAGGTGTGGGGTTTGTGTTAGGTATACAGACTGGCTGAGGTGTGGGGTTTGTGTTAGGTGTATAGACTGGCTGAGGTGTGGGGTTTGTGTTAGGTGTACAGACTGGCTGTGGTGTGGGGTTTGTGTTAGATATACAGACTGGCTGAGGTGTGGGGTTTGTGTTGGGTGTACAGACTGGCTGAGGTGTGGGGTTTGTGTTAGATATACAGACTGGCTGTGGTGTGGGGTTTGTGTTAGATATACAGACTGGCTGAGGTGTGGGGTTTGTGTTAGGTGTACAGACTGACTGTGGTGTGGGGTTTGTGTTAGATATACAGACTGACTGTGGTGTGGGGCTTGTGTTAGGTGTACAGACTGACTGTGGTGTGGGGCTTGTGTTAGGTGTACAGACTGACTGTGGTGTGGGGCTTGTGTTAGGTGTACAGACTGGCTGAGGTGTGGGGTTTGTGTTAGATATACAGACTGGCTGAGGTGTGGGGTTTGTGTTAGATATACAGACTGGCTGAGGTGTGGGGTTAGGGTTAGGTGTACAGACTGGCTGTGGTGTGGGGCTTGTGTTAGGTGTACAGACTGAGGTGTGTTTAATTGATGGTGTTTTCTCTTCAGCCACAGCCCAACAGCAAGTACAAGACCAGCATGTGTAGAGACCTGCGACAGCAAGGAGGCTGTCCCCGTGGGGCCAACTGCACCTTCGCCCATTCCCAGGATGAGCTGGAGAAGTGAGCGAGCCGGCCCACACACAAACCCACACACCACGAGCACATGAACACGCATACACACGCATATACACACAAACCCACACACCACGAGCACATGAACACGCATATACACACAAACCCACACACCACGAGCACATGAACACGCATACACACGCATATACACACAAACCCACACACCACGAGCACATGAACACGCATATACACACAAACCCACACACCACGAGCACATGAACACGCATACACACATATACACACAAGCCCACACACCACGAGCACATGAACACGCTACACAAAACCCACACACCACGAGCACTGAACACGCATATACACACAAACCCACACCCGAGCACATGAACACGCATATACACCAACCCACACACCACGGCACATGAACACGCATATACACACAAGCCCACACACCACGAGCACATGAACACGCATATACACACAAACCCACACACCACGAGCACATGAACACGCATACACACAAACCCACACACCACGAGCACATGAACACGCATACACACATATACACACAAACCCACACACCACGAGCACATGAACATGCATACACACATATACACACAAACCCACACACCACAAGCACATGAACACGCATACACACGCATACACACACAAACCCACACACTGCGCTCTGCGTACTGTTTCATCACGTTTGATATTTACTCATTACTTCCTCTGCTCCTCTGTACTTGGAGTTTCTGGCCATTCACACAAACCTATCCCCCTATCCCACTCCCCTGCCACAGTCAGGGGTCCCCCTGTTAACCCCTGCCATCCCTGTGCCATTCCTGAAAGTCCTCTCTGCCGTAGGTTCAGGATGAGAAATAAGAAGATCAGCGGAGCCGTGAGACCCTTCCCTCTGCCCCAGGCAGTTTTGGGGAAAACTGTGACCAGCCCTGGGAACGTCCCAGCGGGTGGGGTCTCCCTGGGAGGTCCTGAGGGGACAGAGAAGGGGGCGTCTCCGACAGAGAGCATGGGGCTCATCCCTCGAGGCGGAGAGACCCTGGATAAGATGAAGAGGGCGGTTCGAAACGGATCCAACGGAGTGATTCCTCCGGGCCTTCCTGCCTCGGGTCCCAGCGAGCTGTAAGTCCCGGTGCCCTCCAGGGGCACTGCCACCCAGTCAGAGCTACGGCTGTTTCTGATGACTGAGACCACAAATCTAAATGATGAGGTTTTATTAAGCCTGTTAGCCTTATTGAATAAGCCTTAGCATTTAGCCCCTGGTGAAGACACAGTGAGTAGGTCCTGGTCTGAGGTTTGCACGCTCTGTACTCGTGTCTTTCAGGAAGCCCATCTCTCCCCCAAAGACACCCGTCAGTCACATCTGTGCTACCTCACCTCATGCCCCTGGAGCCGGAGCGGACAGCGGCTCCGCACACCCCAAACATGGGCATTTCATCGCCAGGGGGGCCCCGTTCCCTCCCCAGCAATCTGATGTTTACTTCCAGGATCCACAGGCACCTTATGACACCCCGCCCTACCACCCAGCCAGTGAGTACATTCAGGGCTGAGGTCTGGAAACTCAGGCTGTATCGTTAGCAGCTAATGTAGTAAAAGCAGATGCAAGCTGTACTTTCGGTGAGGCTAGGAGGTCATACAGAAAGTGCTCTGAATCCTGTGCCCTGCCCTCTTCTTCCACAGGTAATTACTATGCCTCCCCAGTGCCCCCGCTGAAACAGTGCACTGCCCGCTTTTTCCGCAACGTGCCCGAATCCTCACTCCCCCCCGCGATGGCGCCGTACTCCGAGCAGCACCCCCCTTTCCCCCCGCGGGAGCGCCTGGGCCCTGCCCCCTACCCCCCACCCCCGCAGTACGGCCACCTGACCCACGCCCACGGCGTCTACGCCCCCGTCTACGACAGCCGGCGCCTGTGGCGTCCGCAGCTGTACCACCGCGAGGACGCGCGGAGCAACTCGCTCCCCCCCGAGGTTCTGCACTCCTCCGTGTACCAGACCCCCCTGAGAGAGCGCTACAACTCGCTGGACGCGTCCTTCTGCTCGGACGGGGAGCAGAGAGCAGCGCTGCAGAGGGTGAGCGACTGAGCAGAGCCGGGCCTTGGGTTTCCGTGGCCCTGACCAAGAATGTTGTTGTGGCCCCAAAGTAAATCACACCCACCACTTAAACCTGAATCGTGTGGCCCTAAATGACGGCAGTGTGTTTGTGCCAGTGGCCGGCTCTGTGACTAAGCTGGCAGCTAACTAGAGGGCTATAAATGGTGCGTAACAGGTGATTCTCAGATATGTGCTGTATTTGATTTGGGTTTGCTCCAGCGTTGCCTCACTAGCTAAATAAGTGAGACAGTACATCCATACTACAAACATGACTACAAACATGACACCTGCGGACATATTCTTCATCTTGTTCTATTAAAATGTGGCTGATAAAAAAGACAGGAAATTAAGAGCTTTCCAAAAACCCTGGTGGACAGTATGGGAAGGAGAGGGTAGCTGTGTTCCATCAGGAGCAAGGACAGAAGAGCTAATGTGAGTGTGGTGTGGTGCAGTAAGACAATAAACAGCTGAGTGAAATAAGTCCTCCAGTAGGTTTTTGCCAAACTGGGTGCGTACTGGAGCACACCTCACTGGCTTGCGTCTGATTGGCCAGTGGAGGAACTCGTGTTTGGACGGGATAAGCCTCACAGCCCTTGTTTCCTCAGGACATGTACAGTCATGTGCCCGTTGGGTATGAGGACCTCTTCAGACGAAAACCAGAGCAGTGGGCCCAGCACCAACTGGGCAACAGGCCCTCGCCCTCCTCCCCTCTCTTCACTGTTGATTTCAGCTCTGAGGTGGGCCTGCATGCGACTTAGACTTCCAAATCATGTCATAAAATCTACAGCATATTATTATTTGACTCAAGTTGCTACAAAGTACTCTCTTTGCTAAGAATATCAGATACATAGCTTATTGAACGTGGACAACTGACAACTGAATTGCTAGCAGCTGTGTTGTGTGGTGTGCAGGCATATGTGTATGTGTGTGTGTGTGTATGTGGGCATGTATGGGTGCGTTTGCATGTGTGTGTGTGTGTGTGTATGTGCATGGGCATGTACGTGGGCGTGTGTGTGTGTGTGTGTTTGTGTGTGCATGGGCGTGTGCGTGTGCGGGTGTGTGCGCATATGCGTGTGTGTGCATGTGTACGTGCGCGTGTGTGTTTGCATGCATTTTGTTTAAGCCCTCTGGGTTGGAGCTGGTTCAGAACAGAAATAGGGACACTGAGTCACTCCATGTTGCTATGCTCAGTGCTGTCGTGTGCTGAACATCTGTTTGCGGGAGTGAGGAACATAAACCCACTCTCTCTCTCTAATCCTCAGCGCTCTCTCTGTCTTTGACTCTCAGCTCTCGGAGAGTGGAGGCGGGGACTGTGTGGGCTGTAAGTACCGGGGGGAGGAGAATCTGACCCACTACTCCCCCTGGTCCTGCGGCACCATCAGCACCTGCATCAGCAGCGTCGAGTCTGACCCCCCCGTCATGGCAACCTCCACTTCAGAGCTGACCGTGAGTTTTAATTATTTCAAATATTTATCTTGGTATTTTATTAGGACTAGAGTTAGCTGTAGTACTACAGACATGTTTTTTTGTAATGTACATGCATTTCCATTAAGATCAATATTTAGAAGTTGGAGGGTAGAATACTTGCTGTTACCATGCATGCAAATGTTGACAAACAGGACTGATATGATTGTGTTCAGAGACAAGCCATGCAAATAGGCTGACAAACAGGCTCGTAAGGGTTAAAGGTCAGAGATCAAAGGCCAAGAGTAAACTGCAGTGAGATATACTGTAGCGGCTGCGCTGGCACAGTCTCCATTATGGCGAGCCCTGGCTGTGTTCTCAGGGGAAACAGCGGGCTGCAAAGGTGTGCTCTCTCTGGACTCTCTCTGGGCTCTCTCATTGAGCTCTCTGACTGGGCTGTCTTATTGAGCTCTCTGACTGGGCTGTCTCATTGAGCTCTCTCACTGGGCTCTCTCTGGACTCTCTCTGGGCTCTCTCATTGAGCTCTCTGACTGGGCTGTCTTATTGAGCTCTCTGACTGGGCTGTCTCATTGAGCTCTCTCACTGGGCTCTCACTGGGCTCTCTCTGGACTCTCTCTGGGCTCTCTCATTGAGCTCTCTCACTGGGCTGTCTTATTGAGCTCTCTGACTGGGCTGTCTTATTGAGCTCTCTGACTGGGCTCTCTCGTTGAGCTCTCTCATCGGACTCTCTCTGTTGAAGGATCTGGAGGCTAGGGGGCTGAAACACCGGCTGCACAGCTTCGAGCCCCATCGGCGGCTGAAGGACGAGGACCCCATCATCCCCTTCGGAGAGGGTCCCATCATCTCCAAGTGGGGCGCCATCTCACGCGCGTCCCGCACGGGCTACCACACCACCGACCCGGTCCAGGCCACCGCCTCCCAGGGGAGAGCCACCACCACTCCCATCAACTTTAGAGGTGTGGGAGCGGGGCACACACACCCAAAACCAGGTTACTTTTCAGATGCCGTTAATATGGTGAAGTTAGGAAGACCGTGGGTAGTTTGACTAGTTAAATCAAGGGTAGAATAAAAAGAGCTTTAAAATGAATGTTCTTTTCTTAGGGTTTAAATTTAATTAGAAAATATTTAATGCACTGAGAGTACTGGAAAATACACAAATCTCCCATTTCCCTTTCCTGAGAAACGAAGAGCTCTCAGCTGTTGGTACCAGTGAGTTCTCATTACTTGCAGATGGATTTCATCCTTATTTGACGTGTGCACTGAGATTGTCAGCAGCGGCAGCAGTGGCAGCCCTTGCTGAATGTATATATGTTACTTTAATGCCAGTGTCACCATACTTTTCCTGACAGACTATGGTCCGTACCACCAGAGTGACTACAGATGGAGCTCACATGGGTGTGAAGCCTCCAGCCATTCCTGCTTCCTTCAGAGGTACTAAATCAAGCACCCATGCCACTGAGCTCATGCACTAGGGGCCATTTTAATGTTTGGCCAGAAAAAGGGAAAAAACATGCAAAACGACAAAAAATGATGTCACTGTGCCTATAAGAAGGCAGTGTGACAAAAAATGTATGTGGTGAAGCAACATGTACTTATCATGAAACTCAATTGAATATCTTTACAAAAGGCCCCCCCCCCAGAGGGTAAGGAAAGATGCCCCATCTGGTTTTATGAGAAAAGGTGAAAGGTTCAATGCAAATTTAGTCATTTACATCTAGCCTGTTCATTCATGTCAAAATGACAAGAATATGAGAGGAAAAACTAGCCCAACCATGCTAGCGCTGGCTTGGCAGACTCCTTATTTTGCCATATTCAAATGACATATTGGCTAGCTAAGTGAACCTGTTTTCATTGATGTACCAAAAATGTAAGTTATACTATAAAATACCTCTATTAGGTATATAGGTATACCTCTATATTAGGGAGGCAAATTATATTTTAACATTATGTATGATTATTTTTAGAATTCTTTTTGAATATAGCAAAATTAACAGCCGATTAACCTATATTTTAACGGGTCATTCGTCTTCTGTTATGCATTGTTATATCATTCAAAACCTTACTTCTCTTTCTGAATTTAAAGATCACAAATTGTTTTGTGGTTATCAATTCTATGTCAGCCCACTTAGTTAAAGCAAAAAGTACAGCTCTGTAATGCCCAGTTGTACTGAAAACTGTACTATGAGGAAGTTTGTTGTTGTACCTGGTGAGGTGCAGTCAGTTCCAGTTCCAAGCCCTAAAAATAGAGCGCCTCTCAGCGTGGCCTCACGGTCCTCGTGCCTGAGCTTTCCTCCAGTGCTCGCCACATTCACCGTTTGCCAGGATTATGTGACTTATCGAGTGAACTCCACGAGACACTTTGTATTGTGTACTGTTGCATTATGTTTGTTCTAAGTTTTATGTTTGTTGCTGGTTCTGGTGAGCATGTGCATTTGAGAGAAACTGTTTGCTGCCGTTCCAGTGACCAGCTCGGCGTGTCGGAGCTGAGCGCCTGTTGCAAGTCTTCCAGCAGCAGAGAGAAGCAGAATGCAGACCTGCTGCAGGTAAAGAGGGGGCGGGGTCACTGCTGCAGATAAAGAGGGGGCGGGGTCACTGCTGCAGATAAAGAGGGGGCGGGGTCACTGCTGCAGATAAAGAGGGGGCGGGGTCACTGCTGCAGATAAAGAGGGGGCGGGGTCACTGCTGCAGATAAAGAGGGGGCGGGGTCACTGCTGCAGGTAAAGAGGGGGTGGGTTCACTGCTGCAGGATGGGGGGGCAGGGTCACTGCTGCAGGATGGGGGGGGCAGGGCCACATCCATGTGTGCTGAGGCTCCTCCCTCTTTCCTTTGCAGGCTGATTACTGTGAGGACACAGCAGACAGGGAGCCTGATAGAGACATAGAGCTGGAACTGTCTGCTCTGGACATGGAGGATTCCAGCTCGCAGGATGACAAGGCTGAGGTGCTGCTCCCCTCTGAGGCTTAAGAGTGTCTGTGTGCAATTTCAAGGCTGTGCCTCTGCGTTTTGATGGCTTTCAAATGTGAGAAATATGTGCCAGCATCTGTCAAGTGAGAAATATGTGCCGGTATCTGTTAAAGAAATAACATGTAATATGAAAAGCATATAAAGTTAAACAAATCTGTTCAAAGCATTAATCATGATTAGTTGGATTTTTTGAGTCTCTATGTTATTGTGAGAACATCTCAGGGAACAGCAGTTCCAGTGTATTTCTGGTGGTGACAAGCCTAGCTGAGGACTAACATCAGGCCCTCTCCATCCCTCTGCATCTGTGTGTCTGGCCAGGAGTCTCATGACCTGCGGATGCATTCCCATGGCAATCATCACAGCAACGGCACGGTAACTGGGAATGGCCACCAGCGAACCCAGCCGGACACGCTGTCTCCCGATAAGACGGGTGCCCACCTGCTGAAGAAGATGGCCTTCAGGTGAGTCTCAGATGCCGGGGGTGCCACTGAAAGGAGGGGTTGACATGGCCACCGTGTGTGCAGGTTTCTACCGTCCTCCCTGGTGCATGATCGGCCTCACGCTTCTGTGTTGCAGGAAGTCCGGCTCCCCCACCGGGCTGGGCGCCAGCAAGCTGGTCATGAAGACGGGGCCTTCCCGGGTGGGGGAGGCGTCCCACCCCAGTGCGGGGCCGGAAATGCTGCTCAACAGCTGAGGGTGTGAAAGGCCCGCCCCCCCGCCCCCCCCCGCCCAACGTCTTCACCGCACTCTTCAGACCGCCGCTAGTGCCGCCTCCTCCAAAACAAGGGCAGTCTAGGGGGTTCCCTGTTTGATTCAGGCCTTTTGGTTCTACAAAAAAGCCAAGTTGTTCATATGTACGCGTTCACTTTCCAGCGCCCCGGGGAATCTGGATGTCAGTGTGGAATGTCAGCGGTGCTGTAAAGGCTTTGCTGGTCGTGGGTGCCGGCGCGGCGCGCGGGATTGCTTAAGCTTAAACTAGCAGGGCCCTGCAATAGTGTATCCTGTGATTCACACTTTACTTTCTCTCTGATTACTGTCAACTTTTTTTTTTAAGAAGACTAATTCTCTGTCTCTGCTGCCTGTGGTAGTGAAACAGCACATTTCATGCATGTCTCCCTTCATGTAACCAGGGCGAAATTTGTAACAGGGGCAACATGAGACCCCATGAACCCCAGGTAGAAGCTTCAGGGCGGCCATCTTGTATTCACTGTGCAACTCATCACAGAAATACACATCTGACAATACCAGCCTAGTATCTCACATTTCCACTCCAAAACACTGTCATTTATTATTGTTTTTGTGATCATTGGCATAGTCTGATTAGTGTGTAATGCACTAGTTGAGGGAAAGTTAAATGCACATGATAAACAACCAAGCAAATTCTATTAGAGTATGATACTGCTTAAAATTGCACATTACCTTAATACTTTCAAACTGCTTAATGATGATAGCCTTCTTGTCGACACACTGATGTGCAAAGCCCAGAAAATTATCAAGGTGCTCAGCACTGGCAGCCAAAGGGAGAATAATCCTCTCCAGCTGTAGTTACTGTGCTTGATTACTGTGTATTACCTTATTAAATATAGGAATGATATTTGCACGATAAATGTTTTTATTATTAAATTATACAACTGTTGATGTTCACTCAGAAATATTGTACTAACTGATTTACATGAATTAGTGTCCATACAGTAGGCCTCTCCGAGTGTATGCTGTACTGCGTAGGGACAGAATTATTGTCTATTTGCAGAGTAGGCAAAAGAGAAGCATTTTAGGTTCATTAAACATCAGCGATGGCAAAAAGTTTCTTTATAATTTTTAATATCCGTTGTATATCACGCTTCATTTTGCTGCTCAAAGACCCAGGTAATGCCCTCCTCAGATGAACACAGCCTGCTTTAAGGAAGGTTCCATCCCCAGGCGATATAGCTCTGGTATGCAGTGACTTTAAATTCTCCTGGTCATATACACATCACTGATAAGATGTGCTCGAGACGTTTGTTGTATTTAGTACAGATGACGTGAGTGCAACACCGACGTAAGTTTTGTGCTGAGTGCCACAGGATTTTAGAGAGGTACTGGAGGGGTGGTTTATAGACCACAGAGTGCGACATGCTACACTCACTGTTACATCCCACATATCCTGCTGTGTGTCCTTTAATACTTACCGAATCACTGCTTAGATTTATAAGCATGGGTGATATACTGTAGGTTTACCTTGAAATCACCAACAAAGCAAAGCATGCATTACAGATGTGTAAGGTAAAGAATTTAACTCACGTTTCATTTCGATAAATGTTTTCAAAATTATATTCCTTACTGGAAGATGTTTAATGTCTGCATTGAGTTGGAAACATATTGCTATGATGTGTGCTATATGTTTGACATTTTCCACGTGTGGGAAACTGACAGCGTTTACAGGCATTGTGATAGTTTTGTTGGCTGTCTTCATTTTTAACCACAGGGGGAATTACCAGAAGCCAATACAGTATCAAATATGTCTTTGTTATCTTGTGCTCTGCTAGACTGTTTCTTTTCATATTTGTTCTGACTTTCCAGATTTTACATTTTTTACAACATGCTAACTTCTGTGAAGTTGTTTGTCAAACTATTTTGTATCAGGATCTTTTTGTTTTCCTAATTGTTTTTGAAAATGTAACCAACCCATCTGTCACTGCTTTGTGTGCACGGGTTTTCCTGCTAGTTGACTGACGTGGTCCATCAAATGGAAACCATTGCGATGATCAGACCAATCACACATTGACCGGAGGGGTCAGTGTTATTTTACTGCAGTTTTGTGCATATGTTTTGGTGGTGGTCTTCTCCTGAGGGGTTTAAAGGAGAACTCTGGGGGGAATTACATTTTGCATTTTTGTGATATGTATTTTCTTTTAAAATTCTTTTAAAATTCTTCATGTACAATTGAGCATTGAAAACTGTGGCTTGTAATCCTAGGATTCAAACAGGAGGTGATTCGTCCTTTCTACTGCCCAGTTTTTTTTAAATTACAGCGAATTAATAAATTTTTGTTATTAAAAAAACTGCTTTTTCTGTGAGTAGCTCTCTGATCACTGAAAGGTAACCAAAATGCTGTATACAACCTTCTTGAGTGCGTGTTTGGTTTCTACATTGGTGCCGATTTAATTTTGAGAACAGATGAAAGCAATCAAAAAATGTGAACTGAATTTGGCACTCAAATTCTTCCATTGGGAATAACTTACTGAAGGAGCAGGCTCTGCTTTTCACTCAGTTTCTAAAATATCATGCATCATCCTGACTACCTAGGAATAAATTCGCAAGAAGCGTTTATGTATGATTGATGTGTTAAAATGGTTACAGCTATTGATGGAAAAAGCATGTTTTTCAAAAGTTTTTTGTTCTTTTCTGTGCGTTGTTTAAACATAGGTGATCAGGTGTCCTTGGCTTACAGGACACCATTCAAAATTCTTAATTGTACTTGAATCACATCGTAAAACATTACATTTTAATTTGTGACCCGAGTTCTCCTTTAGGAGATTTGGAAAAGGTATGCTGTGTGTTGACAGCACTAAGGAGAGCTTAATATATTTTATAGGTGTTGTCTAAAAAGAGGTGATAGGGCAAGTTAGCACCAACTTGACCAATCCTTTCCAAGTTCCAGTCAATGTTTACTGATTGCCAGTTTTGCAGTAACTGTCTTGCTTTACTGAGCTATCTGTTGTCACCTTATGCTTTTTAGTTGGTTAAAGCTATTATGGCTGTGGCTGTACCTGCATTTCTCTATAAATTCATGTACACTGTTTTCAGTCTGTTACACCATGAGAGAAAAAGGGACAAAATTGAAAATGTATATTTTTCATTCACTTCCTACTTTATAGCACAGTTGCTGGCTTTACCTCTTCATTCATTCAAAAACAAAAAACTACATTTTTTTAACCAGACCAATTAAGGTGCTTTGCTATGTACTTGTATCAATGTGTAAGCAAGACTATTCTGTGTTTCTTTATCTGGAGAGCACATATTTTATATGAATGATTTATTACGTATTCTGTGAGTGAGATGCATCTTGAAATTATTTGAAATCTGATGATTACATTTTTGTAGTCTCTGAGCATCTAAAATGAGGCGCAGTTCAAGCTAAAGCTAAGTTGTCTCATCCTCTTGGGTCTTGTGAGGTCATTTGAACCTTATGTTACAGGCCAATAAAAGGCTTTAGGCTTTGCAAGTTATAGGGAAAGACACGTAAACTTGGAGATTGGTCAAGTTGGTCAAGGACTGGAACTTTGCCTCCTGTTGTTAATGTAAATTACAGCAGGGGGCGCCAGAATCCAGTCTCTGCCATCCTCAGGGAAGAGCCTCCCTTGTGTTGCTAAGCTACTGATTGCATCCTCAGCGCTGACCGAGGGTGAATGCAAATATTACATGAATTAATCTTGTGTATGTACCTTTTTACTTTATTAATATGTGCATGGAGAGGAGATCTTTTTTTGTTTTATTGTGTTTTTTTTCTTTTTAATGCTGTTGTTACACTGAAGGAAGTTAAGAGTACAATGACCCACCTACATGGCGCTTTGTGTATAGACAAACAGATTGTTTGTGCAGTACCTGCAAGGCACTGATCCCGGTTTGCCCTAAGTCTAGCTCTCTCTTGAGTTTAGATTGACCCCAAGCTCTAATCAGCTTCTCCTGCTTAACCTGCAGGGAGAGAGTGAGACTGATGTCTGAGCAGGGGACTCCATTTCCTGCAGCGAGAGTCAGTACTGGACTGTTTCAAATTATAGCATTGCACAGGTCCCCCACCCAGCCACAGATGGAGCCAGGCTGTGTCCCAGCCGATCCAAACCTGCCCCCTGTCAGCCCCAGCCAGGTCATGCATGCAGGCCCTTAGTTGGGCAAAGGAGTACATGATTCTGTAGTTGTGATACAACACACCCGGCGTTATAAGTGTTCTGCACATGCCCACTGTGTGGCCACGCCCAGTATCGTGGTTAGCTTGCAGCATTTTCTGTCTGCTTTTATAATGTTTTATTGCATATTATATTTAGTAGTAGTACTTTTCTTGAAAATAAAGTCTTCTTTTTGTATTGGTTGAATTTTAAAAATTTGCTTAGCCGTAATTGTTTGGGAGGGAGAGTTGAAAGGGTGAGAAGCCTGTTTGTCAATTGCACAACCGATAACAGAGCTGATAAATATTTTTACGTCTGTATTAGACATTTTATTTGCAAATCTATTGTTCGATTGAATTGTAAATGAAATAAAAGATGGTACACATCCGTCATTGTATACAGCTGGCACCATCGTTAGATGGACTTACTGCTCATTTTTATTACATATAATCAGCTATATTTAAATATATAGATATATATAGAAACAAATACAATTTGAATTGAAGAAAAACTTTTAATGAATGGTGGAAATATCAATGGGAATACTTTATATTCCGTTTGTTTCTTTTGAACAACCACTTGTGAAAGGTTTCACTTTTGCATTTTTGATTGCAAGGCAAGTCTGGTTTGTGCATTAAATGTGGCAAATAGCAGAGTGGATCCTTTTTGTTCATTGTTTGCTCTTGCACTGATAGGTTGCTCTTGCCTTGGTCTGTTCTGCATGGAGCAGCAAGGTAATACAGATAGAAGAAAGTGATTGCAGTACCTGATATGTATTTGCATGCTCAAAATAAAAATACAAAAAAATGCTCACTGAAGTGCATCCTCGTCATTGCTGTGATCTTTAATCACTTTTGATAGCCGTTTCAGAAAAGATTGTCATATGAGAAGAGCTTCATCTAGTGGTTAACTGTGGTACTGCATCTGGATTTTAGGCAACATGGCTGACACACTCGTTTCTTTGTTGGTGAATCAGTAACACTTAGTCACATACCCTCATTAGCCCTTTTTCTATTGTCTATCCAAGCAATGAAGAAACATACAAATACTGGCATCCCTTTTCATCTGACCAATGGTGTCTATAGCAGAAGATTCTAAGAAAACTGAAAAACAGTTTTACATGTAAACCCCTCAGTGGAAGGATGAGTCAGAAAGTCTAGGGTTTAACTAAGAATTATTTAGTATTTATTGAGTCAATTTGAATGTACACGTGCCAATACTGCAATGGAAACTTTAATTCAGAGCCATGGGTGTTGGTGAGAAAGGAAATTTGTACAGTCAGGTACATAAGTATTTGGACAGTGACACAATTTTCATCATTTTGGCTCTGTACGCCACCAGAATGGATTTGAAATGAAACAATCAAGATGTGATTTAAGTGTAGACTTTCAGCTTTAATTTAAGGGTTTTTTCAAAAATATTGGATGAACAATGTAGGAATTACAACCATTTTTATACATAGCCCCCCCCCCCCCCCCTTCTTCAACCCATAGACATCACCAGACGCTGGGTTTCTTCCTTGGTGATGCTCTGCCAGGCCTCTACTGCAGCTGTCTTCAGTTCCTGCTTGTTCTTGGGGCGTTTTGCCTTCAGTTTTGCCTTCAGCAAGTGAAATGCATGCTCAATTGGATTCAAGTCAGGTGATCGACCTGGCCATTGCAGAACATTCCACTTCTTTGCCTTAAAAAAGTCTTGGGTTGCTTTCGCAGTATGCTTCGGGTCATTGTCCATCTGCACTGTGAAGCGCCGTCCAATGAGTTTTGAAAAATTTGGCTGAATCACATAATATAGCCCTATACACTCCAGAATTCATCCTGCTGCTTTTGTCAGCAGTCACATCATCAAGAAATACAAGGGAACCAGTTCCAGTGGCAGCCATACATGCCCACTCCATAACACTACCTCCACCATGCTTCACAGATGAGGTGGTATGCTTTGGATAATGAGCAGTTCATTCCCTTCTCCATACTCTTCTCTTCCCATCATTCTGATACAACTTGACCTTTGTCTCATCTGTTCATAGGATGTTGTTCCAGAACTGTACAGGCTTTTTTAGATGTTTTTTGGGCAAACTCTAATCTGGTCTTCCTGTTGTTGAGGCTTACCAATGGTTTACATCTTGTGGTAAACCCTCTGTATTTACTCTGGTGAAGTCTTCTCTCGATTGCTGACTTTGTCACAGCTACGCCTACCTCCTGGAGGGTGTTCTTGATCTGGCCAACTGTTGTGAAGAGGTTTTTCTTCACCAGGGAAAGTATTCTTCTGTCATCCACCACAGTTGTTTTCCGTGGTCTTCCGGGCCTTTTGGTGTTCCTGAGCTCACCAGTGCGTTCTTTCTTTTTAAGAATGTACCAAATAGTTGATATGGCCACACCTAATGTTTTGCTATCTCTCTGATGGGTTATTTTTTAGCCTAATGATGGCTTGCTTCACCGACAGTGACAGCTCTTTGGACTTCATACTGAGGGTTAACAGCAACAGATTCCAAATGCAAATGCCACACTTGAAATGAATTCTAGACCTTTTATCTGCTTACTTGTACATGAAATAATGAGGGAATAACACACACCTGGCCATGGAACAGCTGAGCAGCCAATTGTCCAATTACCTTTGGTCCCATAAAAAGGTGGGGACCACATATAAAAAGTGCTGTAATTCTTACACTGTTCACCCGATTTGGATCAAATACCTTCACATTAAAGCTGAAGGTCTGAGCTCATTTGCTTCGCTTTGCTTTGAGCTCATATTCATTATTTAATTTCAACTCCAATATGCTGTGGTAGACAGCTAAAATAACAATAACTTTGTCAATGTCCAAATATTTATGGACCTGACTGTATATTTTTAAGATGGATATATATTGGATTTGTTACTTTGTACTGTACATCATTTCTAGAATGAAATTTAACAAGCGATAGTTCTTATAGTTGACAGTGATTTCTGTAGGCATATTTAAATGGGGCGGAAAGTAAAATGGAATGCAGAACTGATAAAGACATTGAATCACCCAATCCTAATATTCACCAATGCTCTGTAGGGCTCCTGAGAGGCTAAGTTGATAAGGGTGCTAGTCCCATAACTACAGGCTCAAGCCTGGGCCATGTATTACTAGCAGACGATGACTGAATGGTTCTAATGGTAGGACACAATTGGGCTTGTCCCACCAGGATGTTGAGGGTGGCACTGCAGTGACTTGAGAAGTTAAATTGATCTGCAAAATGGAATATAAAAAACGAATTAGCTCTGTTATGTTTGAATAATTCTATGATGTTAAATAAAGTTGCACAGGCCTACAAAGCATATGATACTGCTGAGGCATTTTTGGGTGAATATTATAATGCAAAGATCAATTGGTACTGTATACACCTGTTCTAAGAATTATATTTTAATATCACTCTCACTCAATTTATTTCCCACTGGTGTTGTCCCCAAGAGCTGCAGCCGCTTCCTGGAGTTGATTCAGGAAGGAAAGTTTAGAAGGTCCTAGGCCACTGAATCTCAGGAAGCTGGAGTATGCTGAAAACAGCCTCGATAAGGCAACCTGGGAAGGGCCTTCAACATGCTGTGCCAGTGTCAAAACAATAGGCTTTTGAAGTTTTTAACATGATTTCACAGAGGTCATTTGAGACAACTTTTTATTACTCACACTTATGTCAAACTGACAATGCCTTGATAAACTGTAATTCTGAAGGAAGATATATAACATCCAGCAACTTAATGACAATGAAACAACAAAGGCTCCCAACAACTTTTAGAATCGATTTACGTGGGG
This sequence comes from Anguilla rostrata, assembly GCF_018555375.3. Classification (NCBI taxonomy): domain Eukaryota; kingdom Metazoa; phylum Chordata; class Actinopteri; order Anguilliformes; family Anguillidae; genus Anguilla; species Anguilla rostrata. The sequence continues at coordinate 18,307,755 of NC_057946.1, forward strand.
GGTGGGTCTCGGGTCAATGGAAACATAATCTTATCCATGAATTGTGATCAATATGCAGTAATCCCTGTCTAATTCATTTTAAAATAACATAATAAAATGTATAGATCAAGTCTAATTAAAAGTGGCAATGTAAGACAACACAAAGTAGACATGGACAGGACTATCTCAGTCACAAGTTTCACACAACGAATTTAACGCCGGTTGGGAATCCTCCCACTTTCTAACCATAGCCAGGACGAAGTTGCGCCCCCCTCCTTTGACTTTAGCTAAGATTATGGATGCACTGTATGTAATAGCTGTCCCAAAATAACACTGAACCTATTCATTCCAATGTTTAACGTGAACTACTTTTCCATGTTCCGTGAGCATGCATGACTGACTTACTGAGTTAGAGAAAAAACCCATTCTGCAATGTCTTCTGCAACTGCCCAGCGCTGTCTAGCGTCTGCGCAGTAGGTTGGGGTTTGGTTTGTGTTTACAGCAGCCTGACTTGCTAGCTAGTAATGTAGCTAGTGCAATGTTATGACAACCATTTCTGGAATAAAAAAAGTATACAAGGAACAGGTAAGACACTCAACACATCTCTGTGTTTGTTTAGCGGTACTGAAAAATCAACTGATTTGTTCTGGCTGAAGATTACCATTTTAGCTGTTAAAGGGGAAAGCACAACGTACCGCTAGCTAGCTAGTGCTAACGTTATCTAGGGAGCTAGCCATCTAGCTAACATTAGCTAGACAGCTATATTGCCTTCTTCGTGTGAAGGCCGAACGTTTATTTGCTTAACTCCTCACTCACATATAACGTTAGTTATGCACCGTTCTACCAGTCGTGAATGACAACACCTGATATGTAATGTTCAGCTTTTGCAGTATGAGTTGATTACTAGCCTAGTCACCACGAAGTTACAAGATAGCCTCCTTGCATGCTAACTACATGTTTGCGGCATGTACAGGGAGCATTAACGTTGGATGGATAGCGGTCTACAGCTATCTTGCCATTTCTCGCACGGATATGCATTGCCTGCTGGCTAACGTTAGCTATCTATTGTGCATATTTTCTGTGAAGTTCAGTAGTTTGGAAAACGACATCCAACTAGTTAAAGCAAATTGTGATATTTTGTTTTTATCTGTGTGTATCGGTTTGTAAGCCAATGTTATTCACACAATAACCAGCTTGCTGTATAAAATGTGATATTGGTAGCTATCCAAACGATTTGCTGTGATGCGCTTTAGAAAATGGCAGGCTGCACAAGCAAATAATATATGATCAGGCTAGTCTAGTTCGCAAAGTTGGCTGCGTGAGTTTAGCTCTTGGGATTCGTTTTGCACTATTGGTATTATCACTTAGCTGTAGCTAATACTAGCATCTGACTTACAAGTGCAAGCTGATCGTATTTGGCGGTCTCATTGGGTATAGACGAACAATCTAGTAATGGCGAAGTTATAATTAACGTGACCTATCTGTTACATTAGTATTGTAAATACGAGAATTTGGTTCATGCTTTCCAAAGCACGTTATAATAGCTAAATACGCAGCAGGATTTGTCAAAGATGCATGGTGGAAACGATTATTTAGCTTGCTAACCTGGTTAGCTACGTACCTGGCACTTGCTAAATAAACCAAGTTTACAGCTAGCTAAGTAGCCATGTTGCCTACCCATCGATTCACCAGCTACAGCTGTCTAACGAACGTATCCAGCTATCCGACAAACCAGCCGTTCAAATAACTGAATTAGTTAAATAGCTAGCTATATAGCAAATGATATATGGCTAAATATACCGAACTACCAATAGCTACTGAATGTGTGCAAGTCACAAAAGCAAAGCAATACAGGGAAGCTGCAGTTCTCCGCAATAATAACTGTTAGCTGCAAGCTAGTAGTGGTAACACCAATCATAGCAATGACCACCCCGAGTCTGTTTATCTTTCTTTTGAACTGATGGTGCCAAGGCCCACTCTTGTGGATTTCTGTGGGTTGCTACAGCGTGCTCAGTGCTGTTGACCCAACACAGTAGGTTGCTTTATAGCTTTACGTGGTGGAGGTTCGCGGGTCCGGGCATGCACAACCGGTCTCAAGACTTAGTGGTACTTGTAACTAATATACAGTTATATCCAGGTATACACACCGTGCATGCCTTTTTAAACTGTGCTCCAAATAGAATGACTAAAACCAGTCTACAGTATCCCTCTTTCAACTATTTGGGGTATTGAGCATCCTACCTTTGAATGCCAGAGTTTACTGAGCTGATGTTTTGAAAAATGTGTAAATGTCAAAATGTGAGATAGACCAGCTGAAACCATATCAATCGGACATGACAAAGATGATTATTCTTGGTAGCTGAGTACATTTTATTCACCATAGGCCTACAAAAGAAAGGAAATTTGTTAGGTTGAACAAGTTTTGCACTCTGAATGTTCATTGTTCAAAATGTTTGTCCCCAAACACTGAAACCTTTTAACAGACAGAAAAAAGAAGAGTCAGGTGATAGTACAACAGCGGAGTCATAGTAGCGATTGAAATCCATTGTTCCTCACACCTGAAAAACAACGGCTGAAACAGCCGTTTGGTCACACCCCTCTTGCACTGAACTGTGCACAAATATTTGCATTGAAATGAGCCCGGAGAAAGGAAGGTGTTCCTTCTGTGCTGGAGATCTGAACGGGAGTTGCAGGCACGTCTAGTTTGTCATGTTGACTCTCCACACTCTGCTGCCACTCTGCTTTGGACTGTGAGCATGGTATTACGGTTTTATATGGTGGCTGCAATGAGGCCTGTTTCTGACACCTCGCTGGAAGGATATGCTGTATCTCAGTCATTAATGAGGCAGAGAGCTTTCTGTGACGTGGCTCTAAGAACTTAATGGAGGAGAAAGACACACCTGACCAGCAAGAGTGTGTTACTCAATCCATTTGCTGCACCTAGAGCAACTCCTAGAGAAGAGGGATTGCTTTTTATCTCCCTGGGATTTAAACAGTGCCTGCCACCACAAAGTACCGATGAGCTGACTGAGCGCTCTCTGTCATATTGAGGGTGTAAGAATAGAGCCATATAGGATTCCTGATGTCACTTCCTGTTTTTGTTTTGCATGTAATACTGGGAAGTGAAGCCTGGACCGGAGGGGTGCTGACAGACAGGAGCCTGCTCCCTTTAATTAATCCTGCAGTACAGTTAGCTCTGAGTGAGACTGTCATCACACTGTCTAAATCAATGCTTTCCAAACTGCCATTCTTTGCTTCCCTGTCCTCCTCTCTCCTGCTCACACATCATTCATCTCTCCTCAGCTGAACCGTCTCTTCACTCTTAAAATCACGGTTCAGATATGGAGAGGATGTGTGTCAAAGCTGACAGCCAGCTTCCCTTTCGGGAGCCCAAGCCAGGCAGTTGAGCTGGATCAGCATCCTCTCTGTTTGACTCGGTTCTCGTGCAGCTTTGAGATGGAGCATGCCCAGTGATGAGCGCCTTTCCTCACACTTGTCTGCAGATCAGATACAGAGGTATTTTGATCTGTGGAGGTATTTGATCCCGGCATTCCAGAAAGGTGAAGCAACACTAAATGTGTGCCAGAGAGCAGTTCACCCGCCATGCTTCATCAGCTTGTGTGTGTGTGTGTGTGTGACTGCTCGTTCAATGTAGGCCATGTTCAGTGTAGACCTATATATGGTGAGATTTGCCGTACAGTAGATGGACACATGAGCTGTGCCATGTCTTTCCCTGTCCTTGTGCCAGCTGCAGACATTGGCAGCTGTTAGGACAGCACATGCACATTGTGAAGGATGGCAGTACTGTCATGGTGGCAGGCAGCTCACTGCAGGAAAAATACAGGGGGAGGGGCTCCCTCTCCACACATTTTTCCGGGAGTGAAGGAGGCGCAGGCTTTTATTGCCCTTACTCTCCATTGTCGGGTCTTCTCCACTCTTCAGTTAGCTGTGGTCTCCTGGGGCAGAAAGAGAGAAGCCTGACAAGGCAGGCATTATGAGAGGCCGGGAGCTGGGAAACAGAGTGTCTGTGTGAGGCTGCCTGAAACGCTGTTGTGTGTGTGTGTGTGTGCGTGTGTGCGTGCGTGCGTGTGTGCAAGCGTGCATGTGTGCACATTCGCCTGTGTGAGAGGCTCTTTATATGACATTTTCAAGAGAGGACGTGGTTTCTACAGTGTTGAAACACAGTCCAGTTGATGGGTAATCCTGATAGTGTCCCTGTTTCTCTGTGCTGCTGGTGGGACACTAGAGTCTCTGTATAGCAGATATAGGGCTGTTTCCATTTGAATGGACAGTTAAATTTATTCCCATGCACTAGGCAGTGACTACTCAAATACTCAGTTTATTTCTGAAGGATGATTCCTGGGTGAATCATTTTTTGAATCCCAAATAAACCCTTTTCATATGTAGACCCATGGTTTTCAGCCTCTGGTCTTTACATCTCTTCTGGGCAGAAATAGCAACTTGAAGCTATTCCCACACACTTGAGACAAAAATACATCTTTAACAGTATGTTAAGCACAAGTACACAGTCTTCACTGGTAAATGTCCCTGTTTTAGTCTTAAGTTATTTGTTCCTAGTTTTATCACCGGTGGTATTTTTTCCCTGCTGTTTACATAGGATTTGCCTGCATTAGTTATTCATTTGCCTGGTAGGCCTTTGGGTCCCGGGCGACTCACATTGGGTGCTTTATGCACTGCCCCTTTGTCTCCCTTTACTGAAGAAGCTTGGTCTTGGTGCAACAGCGGTGTCCCTGCAGGTTTTTGAAGCTCTAGCCCCCAGGATGGGTTCCAGCTCTGTCACGCGTTTTCCACCCGCTCCTTCTGTGTGGCCCTGTGTCGCCTGACCTCAGCGGGCCTCAGGAGTTTTAAAGATCTGGGACCACAGCACCCTGGTTCTCTTCCCCAAACCCGTCTGTGTGCAAGGCTGGCTTTGCCTGCTGAGGTTCCATGGGCTGTGGTGCTTGGCACGATGGGTGTGCATCAGAGGAGAGCATTGGGCTTGTCTGAGCTTTCCTGAGCCCACCCCAGAGGGTCCAGTGGTGAAATCTGATTTACACAAAAAAGGATAGTGTTGAGTATAAAACTGTTAATTAGGTTTTAATTAAGAAAACATCTATGCTTGCTGCTCCCTTGTTATTTCATTGCCAGTGTCCTGTCCACTGGTGCTAGTACGAACAAGCAGTGAACAAAAGAAGTGCTGAAATTAAATAATTTAACATGGAGCCATATAAAAATCTGTTTTTAATTCCTTTCTTTGTGCCATTCTGTTAACAATTTAGTTTGATGTTTCAACACACTCTTTGAAAGCCAGGTTGTGTACGCTGTGCTGACTGCAACACTAGGAGTTCCTCCATCTCAAACAGGCCCGTGTTGGGAAATGTGAGTGACGCGGCCTTGGCTGAACTTTTGGACATTTGGAGGGGCATTTTGCAAATTGAAACATGCATCACATCGCTTGGCAGTTAAACTGAACTTGGATCGTTTTGTTAAGTTCACTGCTGATAAATGATCACTGAGCAAATGGGTTTGCCTGGAGATGATGTCATTCAGGAAGTAGAGTGTCCATAAAGCCTGCTGTAGAGCGGGAACCGAGCTGGGTTCCTTTGGCTTCCTTACTGTTTTCCTCTGGCGTTTCTGTGCCCTGCTAATGTGTGCCAGCTAAGCTAGCTGAAGTGCTACCATATTATAGGTTATGTTGATGCAAAAACACTGATAAACACGGAAGGGAGGCAGGATTTCACTGTGTGTCCTTGTGTTCTGTGACTCCTGTCACACTGTCGCTCTGCTGCAGCCAAAACTGACCTGAAGCAACACGAGTTCAGCTGCTGTTCCAGTTACGTTACCAGCAAACAGCGTCGCTTTAGAAGTGTGCACAGAATGCTAGCATACACGGCGAGAGCAGTCTCCAGATTGTTGGTGGTAGTCCCAGGATGGATTTTTTAAAGAGGAAAATCTGCTCCATATGACTGCCATCAGCAGAGCCATGGCTGTTTGCTGGTAATGTAACAGGAACAGCAGCAGTGCTGCCCGAGGTTAGCTATGGCTCCAGCGCACATTGGCGTAGTCCCTGCTCTACGGTAGAAACAGGGTGTGAGAGATACCTCTGGCTGTTGGGTGGAGTGGGGCTCAGGGTATTTCCTGAGGTTGAGGAAGCTCTTTCTTCTGCCGTTGCATCGTTCTTTGGAAATGCCACGGTCGTGTCCTAGTTGTCGGGAACACCGTGGTTGTTCTTGAAGATACAGTATGTTCACTAGGGTGATGTTCTGTACTTTCAGCTGGTTAATTAGAGGTGTTGTGTGAAATTTCCTTGGGCTCCACCTGAGAGTTGTGTAGCACAGGCTTTGGAATTGCTGGTTTTGGGGTGGCTTCTCCATGCTGCTAACAGGTGGGCATTAGCTGGTTGAAGTTAGGCTCTAGCCTACACTGTGCGTTTTAGGCTGCAGCACAGTTTGTTTATGCTGGTGGAGCACTGACAGCTTTGGACTCTGGTGCATAATATCCTTGCAGCTCACTGTTTGAACGGTTTTGCATCCAATCAGTCTGAACAATGACTTAAAAACGGCCATACTTTCAGTATGCGTAATTTTACTGAAATATCACATGCAAAGAGAAATTCAAATCAGTGCAGGTAGTTCACATTCTCCTACACTGTAAAAAGAATACTTACAACTCAGGAATTACTTTACTGTTACTTTGATCAGTTTCAGTCATATCCACCTGAACTCGGAGAAATGGTTGAGAAACAGCTTTTACTCTCGATACTGTGCACATTTGCAAGTGTGGCAGCTTCATTATTTACTGGATAGGTTTGACCACACACAGCTTGGTAAGTAACTTACCAGTAAAATTGATTTGTTTCACATTTGTGTGTGTTACTGCGTGCATGCATGTTTAAGTGCAAAAGAGACAATGTATGTGAGGGAGTCTGCCTGCATGTGCGTCTGAAGGAATGAGAGAGAGAGCAGTATAAATAATGGCTGACAAACTGAGTGTGGAACCTGCAGGTTCAGATGCCAGGTGGCCCATTTGTGTATGCTTGGGAACTTAACCTTGGCTACTTCGTTAAATATCCAGTCATTTGAATTCCTGGCATGCTGTGAAGTAGCACACGCTGTGGAAGGTGCTCTGGATGAGAGCGTCTTGCAGGCAGATACGTAAGGGAGAGATGTATCGCGGCTGTTTTCATGACGGAATGGCGTCTGTGGACGGTGGCGCTGGTGCGTTCCAGAGCCCAGCCTTCTCTGGTCTCGTGTTCCCTGAGCTCTCCGCCTCTCACAGGTGTAAGCCTGGGGATCTCTTACGGTGACACGGATGAAGTTTCATCACCTCATCCTGGCAGGTCTGTTGTCGTCTGCTGCCTCTTCAGTTGTTTTGTCAGATTAAGTTTAGATGAAGACTTTACCGTGTGATACCAGGCGTTACAGCCAAGCATGATTTTGTGAGCTGATTTTAATCGCAGGGTAAATATTTATTTTGGGTGTCTGTTAATCTTACGCCCATGCTGATGGAAAGAGACATTGCAATGTCTGTGCCAACAGTGGTGCAACCGGGTGATGCAAGTGAAAAATTGCCCTGCCTCTTGGTAGAATCTCAGTTCCTTGCATTGCTACAGATTGATCAAGATGGCTTAACTCAGACTTTCCAAAGTGCTCATTCCAGTAGTCAGTTCTGTCGACATCATATCAGACCGTGGCAGTGACTCACCCCATAGTGGTGGCTATTGGAAAATAAACCGACACTGGTATAAAATGGCGTCATCTCCTTACAGTGGAATGCCTGAAGCAGCTGGAGACAGTCCTGTAGTCGGTTGGAACAAGTAGCATTTTTCAAATGGGAGGTACTTGGCCCACCTTGCTATGTAAACTTTGTTCTAATAGAAGGTAAAAACGTGGGGGATAAAAAGAAAGTGCATCATTCTGATTTAGTATGATCCTGTACACCGCTCTCAGTGGCCATGTTAGCGCCGAGTCCATCTCCAGATTTAACTCCGATGACGCATTCGCTCCATGTACATTACATTACATTATAGGTTCTTAGCAGACGCTCTTATCCAGAGCGACTTACAACAAGTGCATTACAAAACTCAGAGACAAGCGCTTTACAACATTCCTGCAAGAGAGCTACAATAGGTATAACTTTGCTTAGGTATAAGTGTGAATTGTACACCCTATTTTTTTTTTTTTTTTTTAGCCAGCCTCGCGCGCCTGCTTCATATCGATGTGCTGAAGAGGAGTCAGAACCGCCTCCAGAATAAGCAGCAGCTGAAAATGGCTGCCAGAGCGCCTCAGAGGGACGGGCCCAGAGTCCAGTGACGTCTGTAGATCCCAGGCTTCGTGCAGTCGCCTGCATGCAAGGGATGTGCTGCAGCCAAATAGCAGCCTTTGTACTATTAGATTCACAGTTCATTTGTCACAGTACCCTGCCGATGGAGAGCTGGGGAATGCAGTGCTGTTGTTCTACAGTGCTTGGCACGGATGCCTCTCTACAGTGCTTGGCACGGATGCCTCTCGCAGAGGAGGTACAGTTGCAGAAACGATAAACCGCAGTGTTATAAAACGACAGTGAAAAGGAAGTGAACAGAGTGAGAGCATGACGATGAGTCGTCAGTTCACTGCCACACTCTGATTTCAGGGAGGACAGGGCCTGGGTGTGAAAGCCAGCCTGGCTGAACAGTCTTCTGATGTGAGAAGCCCGACTCGAGCGGTTCTTTGCAGGTGTCCCTGCAGCGTATGTGACAGCGCACATTATTACCTGTCACCTCTTATTGGGCCGGCCTGAGATCAGCATGCCTTCTCAACCTGGTGGCCAGGTGTTCCTGAACGTTCGCACATGATGCCCATTGTCATGGTTTGGACAGACCAATTACTGCCTTTCCTTTGACTCTGTACCTGGGACGTGACAGACTGACTCGCCGATGGGTTTAAAACGAGTGCCATGCTGTAGCGCGGGGGGGGCCTGGCAGGCCTGGCGGATGCGTGGGTCATGTGACCGCGTGGCTGTGCGCCTGCAGTGCTTTGTGCATGGTGCTGAGCACCGCGTGCCGGCTCCTCTTATTCCTCCTTTGTGCTTCTTCACTGGGGAGGGGGGAGGGCTATTAATAGCCTGCATGGGCTCTCCCTGAGTCACTGCCAGACTCCCTTTTCACTCCGCTCTCTCTGCTCTTCCTGTTACCGACTGGCATCTCTCTCTCTCTCTCTTTCACTCTCACTCTCTCTGTCCTTTTCTCTCTCTGCTCCTTTCTGCTCCTCTGCTTATGAACAGACATCTCTCTATCTCTGTGTGTTCTTTCTCTAAGCCACTGACTCTCTCTCTCTCTCCATCTTGTTCTTTCTGTTCTTCCTGTATAAGACATCAGGCTTTTATTTAAGTTGTGCGTGAGAAAACTCTCCACTCTCTAACCTTGTGAGGCTAGTGACTCAGCTGAGCCAAATGGCGTCTTAATCAGACGTTACATAAAAGTGCCGACCGGAACTGTGTTTTCCAGCCAAGGCGTCGCACCGTGCGTGTCTTCGTTCAGCGTGCACCACGAGGGCCATGTTCTGCGTGTCATTTCTCTACTTAGCATGTACAAATACGCCGCTTTCCTGGGTATTTCTGTTGCGTGCCCTGTTCGCTATTGCATTTGTGTATTTAACCACTGCGTACACATCTATCCAGATATGGGTGTCTGCCAGGTAAACACAGAAGGATAGTCTTAAGAGTTTGCACTGTTTATTCTGTGACTGGTGCGCACTGGGTCCTGCCTGACACAGCTGTGAAGTGACCTTGGACGTGTTTGGTGAGCGGTGTAAAGCAGAGTATTAGGCGAGCCTCAGTGTGTTGCCGAGGAGGCTGGGAGAGGCACAGGCCTCAGCGGCGTTAGCGTTAGCGTAGCGCTGTTTCCGGGCCGTCCTCTCTGAGGTGCAGGATGCCATTAGCCAGCCTCGCGCGCCTGCTTCATATCGATTAGCGCCGCTGAAAGGCCCTGGAAGGGGATGCGAGGCTCTGCTCCTGGCAGAGGCCCCGCCCTGTGCCCACAGCCCTGGACTCAGTGAGAGGAAGCTGACTGACAGCCTGCCAAACCGCACCCTTGCTAACAGCCACAGGCACGTCTCGCATTCGCTGTCAGGGGCCTTGCCAAGCTGGTTGCCAAAACTCCCAAAAGAATGCCAGGAGCAACAGATTTCTTTACCTTTTAAATGTTTTTGTAGATGTGACCACATTGTTTCAACAGGCCTTCTTAGTCCTAGCCTCAGTTTTACCTGCAGTTTTTCTGATTTTCTCTGCGGAGTGTATTGTGCTGTTTTGAGAGAGGTTTGCTGTGTGTGCTGTGATGTCATTACCCTCTGTTTACTGTGTCTGGGTGTTGAAAAGAACACACTGAACTGAGAGGCAGCTGTACCTGCCAGTGTTGAATGCATTTGAATGTTGCCATGGAAATGCGTTTTGCATTAAGGTTAGTATATTGGATGGAATGTAGATACAATGCACTCCTGTATCACAGATCCAGAGCAGCTCCACCCAGAGCCTAGACCATGTGACTGCACATCACACTGCTTCTTCATTTCCATTCCCACATTCGGCTTGTTATTATGCTTTTATTTTGCATTGTCATGGCATCACATAACATTATATTTCTCTATCTGACAGCAAATTGAGTGCTGCCGTTCCAAAACAAAAAGACCAGGCTCCACAAATGAGGGAAAGTGGCTTTGCCTCCGGCGCCTTCCCTTTCCCTCTCCTCTCAGCAGGACCGCCATGCTGTTGACACTGCTCCCCCTGCTGGAGGTGTAGCGTAGCTGCACACGCACATAGCCAGTGAGGGCCCCTCTTCGGTAATGGGTGGAAGTCCAGTATTCTAACCTTAAGAACAGTAACCCGGTCAGTATGGAGAACATCAGTTAAATGCATTTTATGGTTTTTCTTTCTAGGTGATTTTAATGATTTAACCTCATTCATGAGCCGCGCTTGGTTTAACAGTCATGGATGACAAGGCCTCGGTTGGGAAAATTAGCGTGTCGTCCGACTCAGTTTCCACCCTCAACAGTGAGGACTTTGTCCTGGTGTCCCGCCAGGGGGACGAAACGCCCTCCACTAATAACGGTAGCGATGACGAAAAGACAGGACTGAAGGTAAGAGCGCCTGAGCTTAGGTCCTGAGAGAGACTAATGCCACCCGGGGGGGCATTAGGGTGGACTGTATGGGTGTGGGTGTGGTGGGTAATAAAATGGAGTTTAAAGTTGGGTACATGGTTAATCTTGGGTGTATTTGGTCTGTGGGTGGGTTATATGGTTATTATGGGCAATAGAATGGTCATGGGCAGATTGTTAATTTGGATGTACTTGTGGGCTTGGCTGGGGTATAGGTTTTTCATTTGCAGTTTAGTGTTGCTCCCTGGTGTAAAACTGCAGAAAAAGCCTCCACCTCTCTGCGGTCTTGGCTGAGGCCCATCTCTGTTTCTCATCTTTTCGAACTTTAAGAATGTTATTCATTTTCCTTCATGATGGCTCACCATGCAAAACACCCCATCCATTTTCCATCTTTTCTCCACGCTGATGACTGCACTATGAAACTTCACTATGCTGCACTGTTTAACGAGCATTGTCTTTCACGCACTTTTCATTGAATTAACAGGCTTGTCAGTTTTATTTTGCTATTAAAAGAGCCACCGTTGATGACAGTATCAGATAGTAGATGAATATGTCTGCTCTATATTACTTGGACATTCATTTTTTCTGTGAGACAGTAAAACTACGTGTTCCAGGGTGCTTCAGGAATGAGCGTCATCGCAGTCTAACCCCCATGTTGAGTCCTGTGTGGTGACGGGGAGCTTGGAGTGGAGTTAGTGGTCCAGCTGAACGCTTGGTGCTGCTGTAGCTTGCCCTTGGCTCGTCTCTACCCTGTCTCTCCTGGCATTACGCATCACAAACCCGGGTCCTTATTATTCACCAATCTGGAAGGTCAAACTGCAGTTTTGACCCTGTCCCAGGCTAGCGTGTGCCTCCTCTAAAATGTGTGCAGCGGGTCTCCTGCGGTGTACCCGCCGGGCTGCACGGCTCTTGCCCTGCAGCATCGCGCATCCTGTCCCGCATCCTTTGCAGCCGCAGCCGCCTGACCGAACAGCCGGGTCACTGTTACAGTGAGACAGGGAGCACTACGATCACTCCGGAGTGACTCTGACCCCACTACAGGTCGCCCCGTGGAGTCGGGACTTGATTTTAGACCACAGGGCCCCTGCAGTAGAGCCAGTGCTGTAGCTGGGTGCTCCATCCTGTAGCACCTCGCCACCCCCCCCCTTCCACCCCTCTTCATACTGATGGGTTGTGTGTGTTTGGATCAGTGCTGTTCAGTGTGCGCCTTGCTGTCGTCCCTGATGAGTGCTTTTCCAGCCGTGCATCGTTAATGCAGGGCGTGCTTACTCATCACTGCTGCTGGTGTCCTGCAAAGCTAACAGCGCGTCACCCACGTCTGTCCTCTGTATCTCCTCTGCTTGTTACTGTGCTGAAACTCGCTCTAACATTCCTGTCCCACTCTGTCTGTGGTGAAACTGCTCATTGGGAAACTTTAATGTGCAGTGTGATTGAAAAACACGGTTTTTCAGGAGTCTTCTCATTCTGATGAAATGGCCTGACCTTCGTGTTCTTCAGTTCCGTCGGCATGAGTTTGGATGTGTTACTGTTAGTGATGTGAAGAAGCAGTAGGCTATCTGGTGTGAATGCCGTTATATTTCCATTAACCTGTTTACCCCCATCCCCTACAATCTGAGTGATCGCAGCCTTTTCCCCTAAATCAGCAAATAGCAAGAGACACTTCTGTACTCACAAACTCTCAGGTCTGTGAGTAAATGTAGGGTAGTTTTCTTCAGACGCGAGGCTGAACGGATGTATTCTGGTTCTGCTGTGATGTAATTCATTTTCATTGTTTTGTAGTCTGGTTTTCCCATGCAGTCACCTCTATGGAATGTCCTGAACTTTGACATATGACTGCACATTTGGCTAATAAATTTCATTTATGATTAAAAATAAACCACCACTGTTGCTTTCCAGGGACGATGTTAATCTTCTTCCCAAATATTTATTTCATGTTAACTTGCCAAGTAGGACTGTATCAGGGACAGCCTTCATGGTTCATGAAAAATAATTTAAAGGTTTCTGTTACTTGTATTGCGCTAGTTATTTTTAATATATTTATTATTTATGACAGATGCTACAATCAATGTCAGTTCTTCTAGAATGAAACAATGGCAAAATACCCTTCATCTGGCAGTCAGACCCAGATGTGATTTTAGGCTTGAAATTGTATTCCTGAAGAGGAATTTTGGCCACTTCCTCAGGTATGTGGTTCATGTTGTTGTTCTTTAGATAGACAGATTCCTTGGATTCTGGGTAAAATACATTACATTTTGTGATTTAAAAAAAAGCCCAACGTGGTTCAAGCCAGCTCAATAAAAGAAACATATCGAAACGTCAGTGCTACCCTGTTCATTAAAACTGTGCCTTTTGCCCGGGGCAACGTGTGCTCCAGTGTTCCTTATTTTGGGCTGGTCACTGTGAAGTTTTGTACACCCAGTTTTGTACAATACATTTTGTATTGTAAATGGGGCTGTCCCTGTCATTTAAGTGCCGAGCTTGTGTAGCCTGTAATTCAGTCCTCCAAAAGCAGGAAGTCGATTTGGTCTCCTCATGAAGCAGTCATTAAACATCATCCTGTTATGGTAATTGAATTGCCTCTGTTATTAACAAAATCATTGCTAATTTCTCACTACGACACATCCAATCATGGAGTGCTCTTGGCTATTGAAACATATTTAACGGGTTTACAACATGTCAATAACACGACTGTTTACCAGTAGCAGATTTTTCAACTGATGTTTGGCTGTTTATTGAAAAGAAGGAAATATCAGTAATGAATCTGGAATGCAATCTGACATTGAAAGAAAATGTCCTTGGCTAATTATAACTTGAGTGTCTATAACATTGTGGAGAGGTCAAATATTATTAATTAGAAAGTCACACAGAAAAGTCATGGAAAAGGCTTCAGATTAATTAAGTCTCACTCAGAGTGCATAAATTAAATTTGCTGTATCATGATTGGGTATCTTTTGGTTGTCCCAGACTTCTCTCGTGGGTTTAAATTAAAATGGAAATGGAATTGTGAACAATTCTGTTAAAAGAAAGGCTTTTAGAAGTCATTGCATTCTTCATTGGTTTCTCTATTCAAATCTGTTAATGCAACAATTTGGTGGATTGCTCCAAACTCATTGCTTGATTAATCATAACTTAATCACAGCCAGATACCTTGTTATTATTAATGGTTTCTCTTTATTTAATTAATTATAATTCAGTCGCAGCTAAATACTTTATGTGTTCAGCTGAAGTGTATAGTATATTTCAACTGAATTGCAGACTGCCAAACCTGGTTTCTGAGAATGCAGTCAATCAGACCGATAAATAACCCAGTAAATAGCTTTAATTGCTTTTAGGTCTCACGTGTTTGAGATATTGTTTCACACATGAACTCACCATGTACTCTAAGCTGGATCGCAGGCCCGGTTTTTCGTCTTAGCTCCACTAGACGGTGCCTTTGTTAATAACTTGCTTTCCCCTCTTAAAGCAGCACTATCTAGAGGAAACGAATGTAGGCTACTTTACGCTATCTTCCTTCCTGAATACAGAGAGCTCTCCTTTTCTCAGATTTTGCTCTTTGAAAGGCGTTATGGTATTTTTTTGTCATTGGAAGGGTGGGGTTGGTTCTTGGCAGGCTTATGTGGCAGTCTGGTTTACCTTATGCTGAAACGTAGAGTTAAAAAAAAAATTATAGTTGTATCATAAATCCCATAAAAACAACAATGCAAATAACGCTTCAGGTTGTGCTGTGTGCAGGTTCTACCACTGTGAGTGATCTCTCTGGCTGTGGAGAAATAGCTCTCTGCAGTACTCTCATTTGAGTACACCCTTTAACAGGCTGTTTGTGATGCCTGTACATTCTGAAGAATATCACAATAATTAACAAATACAAAATCAACTGCAGTATTTCAGAAGTCTTTCAGGTTAGCTTGGCCTGATTGCTTTCACGTGATTATTTGGGTAAGGGTTAGGGAACTGGACTTGCTGCTGCAGGGTTGTTGGTTTGGTTGCCAGGTGGGGCACTGCCATTGTCCTCCTGTGTGAGGTACCTGCTTCAGTAAATATGCCACTGTGTAAATGTTGCCTGACCGACTGCCCACAAAGTCAATAAGAGATGATTAATAATTACTTGTATGTGAATTGTGAAATTTTGAGCACAGAATTTTGAATGTACAATCGCATAGAATGTAAAACATAGAAATGTACGTATCTGTGATTGGGGGTCAGTGGACTATCAGGAAGTGGCGATTGATATCTGCTTCCTGTCCAGTATGTAGTTCTGCTGGAATGTGAGTGCAGGTGCTCTAATAGACGGGTGAGTCCGCACTGTCACATCCACCACACATTGAGGAACAGCCTGGAGTGGTAGGTCCATCGTGCAGTGTGTGAAATAGGCTAGTGTCACTGACGCGCTATGGTGTTGGAACCCGCTTGTTTGGTCTGTTGCTGTGGCTTCCTTATCGCACTGCTTGAATGACGTCCTTTTGACTCTTCTAAATCTCTTTTCCCATCTCTTCTGTGCCCAATACCACCAGAGGAGGCTGCCAGCAGATCAATGTGAAAAATGTGCAGTTGGTTCAGCATAGATATTGATCTATTATGGTGTTTTTTTTGTATTTGTTTACAATATCAAGCACTCTTTGACTCATATGTTTCTTTATTCTGTTCAAGTTTACATCAGTCATGTAATTATATAATGTGGCTTGCATTGCTTATCGCTTTTGCATTTTACATGCAGTCCATGTGTATTGACACAATGTGTTATACTGTAGTTTGAACTCGCAGCTGCTCTATAATCTTATTCCCTAACCACTGCTCTCTTTTGATACCCTTGTGATAATGGAAGTTTGCCTAGAGAATTACAGAGTACAGGCTAAGCTACTCAACTCATGTTCTGAAGGGATGTAGGCTATGTAGCACTCCTTGGTTTGTTTTCTGAAAGCCTAGAGGTCTTTTTCCCTATTGACTCACATACATATATTTTTTCACCCCTGTGAAGCCCCCTGCTGTGAGCACAGGTGTTCAGTGAGAGTCTCTAAATGTGTCGTTTGTTACGCAGGTAATTTCTGAGGAAGGTGTCAGCTTTAAGGTCAGTCTCTCTCCTCATCCTCTCTCTGTCGTGGTGACGATGTCTGTGCTGTTTGCTGTCTGTTCTGGTTGTCGGTTGCCTGTGAGCCGATTTGACATGCCTCCTGTGGTATTGCATTATGGGACGGGTAGGCCTGGGCTGTAGTTGTGCTGTGCGGCGCTGCTTCCAGGCCCAGCGCTCATCCTGTGTGTGTAGCGGATGGGCCGAAATCAGGCCGCGTTACAGTTTCCTGCTTTCTACATGCATTCCTGTGCATTCAGTGTCACTAATCTACACACCTGTGACCCTGCACCCTCCAGAGGAAACGTCCCGTTCAGAAAAGCACACGCTTTTATCTGTGTGCTGCAGCTAGACTAGGAACCAGGTAGCTGTTAGAACGTGATTTCTGTGTGTTGATTTAGTTTCCACAGAGATCAGAAACGTTGGTTGATATAAAGAAGTATTCATGCTAATGTATGCTGATATAGCTCTGAGGATTCTGTCCGTGCTTCTAGCGGTCTGTAAAGAATGACATCGCATTTACAGGCATTTTCCTACTTCTGCAAAAGGTTTTAACCATTTTCTACTTTCAGATAGTGAAAAAAAAGAAAATGAGGAAGCTTTGGAATGGGCTTGACTCTGTGTGTATGTGTGTGTATGTGTGTGTGCGTCTTTGTTTGCGCGTGTGTCTGCGCTTGTGTGTGTATGTGCGTCGGCGCATGTGTGTGTGCGGGTGCTTGCGTGTGTTTTGCAGATCGTGGGGAACGGCAGTGAGCAGCAGTTACAGAGGGAGTTGGAGGATGTTCTGATGGACCCGTCTGTGGCCGAGCAGGTGGGCGGAGCAGACCAGGTGGGCGGAGCAGACCAGGTGGGCGGGGAGGACCATGGAGACGGCCTGGGGTACCCCACGACAGCCGCACCTCTGCAGGTGTGCCCCACGCCCCCCGGCACCCTCCCAAAACTGGAGCTCCCGGTCCAATCTGCGCAGGACAGTGAGTTCACATACAGGGGTAAGTACAACACTGCACTGTTTTATCTCTATATTTACTGCCCTCTTCTGGCTGAATGAAGAACAGCAGCAGGTTGTCTGAAAATTACACAAACCTGATAAAACCTGCTTAATCATAAGGCAAGTACCAGTTCATTGACAATGTTTAGAATATTTATATAGAAACAGGTTGCAAATTATATATGCAAAGTTGAAAACATTGAACTGATGAGGTGTAATTTAGTTTTTGAAATATTGGACGTGCTTGGGTCCAAAAAAAAGGACTAGTTTGAATGCAGCGAGCTCAGAGCCATGCCTGATCAAGCACTGTGCCTACAGCGGCTGCTTCAAGTTCTTCGTAGCGCCTTTCCTGGTGCATTGTGCTGATTCTGATACAGCACCACATCACAGTAATGCCGCTATTGCAGTTACAAATGATCGAGCGCAACGCTTGTGTTTGTAACGTCTTCTTGTGCTGACACCAGTCATAACTGTGTGCAGGCGGAACAGAATTAGATCAAAGCGGCCACCTCAGAATTCCCCGTGCAGGAAAAGCCCTGTAGTAGTAGTTAATCTGTTCAATTCATTGTCAACATTATTTGTAGTGTATAGTTAAACATGCCCTAACCACACTTTTTGCATGTTTTAATAGTGTTGAACTGTAAGTAGTTTGCATGTAACATTTTAAGAAGAATGTTGTTATGGTGTACCGGGCACTGTGCAGGCTGGGCCTGCTGTCTGTAGGTGTGTGACGCGTTAGTGTCTGTAGGTGTGTGACGCGTTAGTGTCTGTAGGTGTGTGACGCGTTAGTGTCTGTAGGTGTGTGATGCGTTAGTGTGTGTAGGTCTGTGATGCGTTAGTGTGTGTAGGTCTGTGATGCGTTAGTGTCTGTAGGTCTGTGATGCGTTAGTGTCTGTAGGTGTGTGATGCGTTAGTGTCTGTAGGTCTGTGATGCGTTAGTGCAGTGGTGGGCAGGTCAGCAGTGTGCCCCGTGGCCTGCTGGCTGAAACGCCGGCGGTGAAACCCGCTGCTCTGCCGCGTGATGTCAGCGTGATGTCAGTGTGATGTCAGCGTGATGTCAGCGCGCCTCGCTCTTCTCCCGCCCGCGCAGATGACTCGTCGGAGGCCAGCCCCAGCACGCCGGTGCCGGACGAGGACAGCGTGGTGTTCAGCAAGCTGACGTACCTGGGCTGCGCCTCGGTCAACGCCCCCCGCAGCGAGGTGGAGGCGCTGCGCATGATCAGCATCCTGCGCAGCCAGTGCCAGCTGCCCCTCGACGTCACGCTGTCCGTGCCCGGCGTCTCCGAGGGAACCGTCAGGTGACGTCTGCGCTCAAGCGTTTCCGCCCGCCCGGCCGGCTGCAGGACGATGCCCAGGGCCCCATAACAATGCCCAGGACCCCATAACAATGCCCAGGGCCCCATAACAATGCCCAGGGCCCCATAACAATGCCCAGGGCCCAGTAACAATGCCCAGGGCCGCGTAACAATGCCCAGGGCCCCATAACAATGCCCAGGGCCCAGTAACAATGCCCAGGGCCGCGTAACAATGCCCAGGGCCCCCTAACAATGCCCAGGGCCCCGTAAAGCTCACAGTGTACATGTACTGCTTAGGACAGGCATTATGATCTACTAGCATATGACGGCTAAGTGCTTTAGCAGAATAATAGCTCTTACGCCATTGAAATTCCTCAAATACCTACTAGCTTCGCTTCACTTATGTGGTCACATGTCAGGCATGGCAGTAATGCAATAATAATGCCGATGTCGTGAGAGCTTGATACTGGGTAAGGAGATATTTACACTGTGCTCTCTCAGAGTTCAGAGGAGATATTTACACTGTGCTGTCCCAGGGTTCAGAGGAGATATTTACACTGTGCTCTCTCAGAGTTCAGAGGAGATATTTACACTGTGCTGTCCCAGGGTTCAGAGGAGATATTTACACTGTGCTGTCTCATTGTTCAGAGGAGATATTTACACTGTGCTGTCCCAGAGTTCAGAGGAGATATTTACACTGTGCTCTCTCAGAGTTCAGAGGAGATATTTACACTGTGCTGTCCCAGGGTTCAGAGGAGATATTTACACTGTGCTGTCCCAGAGTTCAGAGGAGATATTTGCACTGTGCTTTCTCAGAGTTCAGAGGAGATATTTACACTGTGCTGTCTCATTGTTCAGAGGAGATATTTACACTGTGCTGTCTCAGAGTTCAGAGGAGATATTTACACTGTGCTCTCTCAGAGTTCAGAGGAGATATTTACACTGTGCTGTCTCAGAGTTGAGAGGAGATATTTACACTGTGCTGTCTCAGGGTTCCGAGGAGATATTTACACTGTGCTGTCTCAGGGTTCAGAGGAGATATTTACACTGTGCTGTCTCAGAATTCAGAGGAGATATTTACACTGTGCTGTCTCAGAGTTCAGAGGAGATATTTACACTGTGCTGTCTCAGAGTTCAGAGGAGATATTTACACTGTGCTGTCCCAGAGTTCAGAGGAGATATTTACACTGTGCTGTCCCAGGGTTCAGAGGAGATATTTACACTGTGCTGTCTCAGGGTTCAGAGAAGATATTTACACTGTGCTGTCTCAGAGTTCAGAGGAGATATTTACACTGTGCTGTCTCAGAGTTCAGAGGAGATATTTACACTGTGCTGTCTCAGAGTTCAGAGGAGATATTTACACTGTGCTGTCTCAGGGTTCAGAGGAGATATTTACACTGTGCTGTCTCAGGGTTCAGAGGAGATATTTACACTGTGCTGTCTCAGGGTTCAGAGGAGATATTTACACTGTGCTGTCTCAGGGTTCAGAGGAGATATTTACACTGTGCTCTCTCAGGGTTCAGAGGAGATATTTACACTGTGCTGTCTCAGGGTTCAGAGGAGATATTTACACTGTGCTGTCTCAGAGTTCAGAGGAGATATTTACACTGTGCTGTCTCAGAGTTCAGAGGAGATATTTACACTGTGCTGTCTCAGAGTTCAGAGGAGATATTTACACTGTGCTGTCCCAGAGTTCAGAGGAGATATTTACACTGTGCTGTCTCAGAGTTCAGAGGAGATATTTACACTGTGCTGTCTCAGGGTTCAGAGGGTAGAGTCTGCTGAGGTTTTCTGCAGCGCCTGCTTTCCCATTCCCCTGTTCTCTGGAGCTTATGGAATGGGGTCCTCTAGCGCCTCAGTGTGGCTGTGTGGCGGCTCCAGGCTCTCTGCACGCTGTCTGTTGCGTAACTCAGCATTCCTGGTCGTTAAACGGATTACTCCCCCCCCCCCCCCCCCCGCCCTTTTGATCCCGCAGGCTCCTGGACCCCCAGACGAGCACCGAGATCGCCAACTACCCCATCTACAAGATCCTGTTCTGCGTCCGCGGCCATGACGGCACGGCCGAGAGCGACTGCCTGGCCTTCACCGAGAGCCACTACAACGCCGAGATCTTCCGCATCCACGTCTTCCGCTGCCAGATCCAGGAAGCGGTGAGGGGCCCGGGAGAGCCGCCGCCTGCAGTTCAGCTTCTGCCCTGCAGGGGGAGCACGGAGCACAGAGCTGGGCAGACCCTGTCCATACACTGGTCATATGTTCACAGCTTCTGATTTCTGCTGAGGGGATTTTTCATTTTTCAACACACCTTTCAGGATTCTGTTTCCTCCAGCTCTTTCTCATCTGCCCAAATCATGCCTGTCGCTTTGTCTGAAGATTGCACAGAATCCCCATTTTTAGCCGCCAGCCCAGTCGAGAATGGATGTATTAATTGACATTAGTTGTCAGTTAAATGATTATGATTTGGATTTATCAGTATCCACATACCAACAATAAGTTTAAATAATGAAAGTCCCCTTTACCATATTTTAAGTGATGCCACATCCTTAATTAAAAATGTATTTTTATTTCTTGGAGGAGTTGTGCATATCCAAGAAAAAGTCATACTCCACAGTTGATAACCTTATTGTTCTCTTTGTTATTTTGATCTGGACGTCTCACTGGGTTGCCAGCCTTGTTACCGGTTTTAATGACTTGTAGTTGTAATGTTAGCCTTGTTGTTGGGAGTGTGCTAAGATTGGCTGACCATGGGAAACAGACAGTAGATGAAGGATTGGGTTTTCCAGAAAGCCCTCACTGATAAAGCACTGGCTGCAGTCATTCTGGTATGTGCTGCCTGCTTCCCAAGTTCCAGGCCTATCTTCGCCATCACTAAAGATTGTTGGCTTTTCTGTCAAAGCTGAACGTTATGGGACAGTGATAGGTAAGGGCTGCTGAATTCCAGTGTGTGTGTTTCTCCCCTCAGTCCAGTGTGAAATCCTAACCCTGCCAGTGGCATCTGAACAGCAGCCTGGCAGGGATGTGTGCTTGGCTGTTGTGTTTCAGTCAGTGGGGCCGCCCTCTTTGTACTGTCTAAGAGATTACACACAAATTCCAACCGCAAAATCCACACAATTACTGCTCTGATGAAATGGCCACGTTGTTTGGCTGGGGGGATTGTGAAGTGGAAACAAGCCCCAAATGGAGGGAGGATGTTGCAGTGTGATGCAGCCGGCCTGTGAATATATGTTGCGCTTCCCAAATCGGGGTTAAAAATGTTAAGATAAGCAGAATAGACAGAGAGTGTTTGGCGCTGTGCTCGCACTGCCTCTGGCCCTTTGGGGCGGGGCTGTGACGCTTGCCTGTTTCTGACACCGCAGGTCAGCCGGATACTGTACAGCTTTGCCACGGCCTTCCGCCGGTCAGCCAATAAGACGCCTCTGTCGGTCCAGCCCCCGCCCCTCACGCCCGACAGCGACGTCTTCACCTTCACCGTCTGTCTGGAAATCAAGGAGGATGATGGGAAGGGCACTTTCAGGTGAGTCGCAGGGCTGGGATGGGGGGGGGGGGTGCGTGCAGGAGGAAGAGGCTCACAAGGTGGGAGATTTACACAGTGCATAAGCACTTTGGACATCAAATCACTGGCCTTCCTGTTCTGTGGCTCATCTTGCCCAGGTGGAGCTTCAGAACTGTCCCAGATGTTTGGCTGTCCCAGATGTTTTATGAATTGGCCTCTGTGTAGATTGATGATATGAGGCTGTTTTCGGAAACCTCTGGGAGGATAATGGCTTTTAGGTGATAGAATTAGCAGGAAGCCGCTTTTCCTGGTGAGGACACATGCTTCCGCCAGTTCATCACTGCGCTCGGCTCTGTCTGTCATGCTCTCATCCACAAAGAGGCTTATTCAGGCTGCCAGAGAGCACCTCCGCACACTGATGAGCTGATGAGCACCATACAGGCCCTAGCCATGCTGGAGAGGATCATACTGATCCCAGTACAGTCCCATTTCTGTGCTTCTGCAGGCGCTCCAGCTAGAGGAGTTCTAATGATCTGACCAGAGTTCAGGCTTCACTCTTCTAATAGAACAGTAGTGTTCACCCCTGCACAGTCGTCAACCTGGGTTTGCCATAAATTCAGTTTTATTTTTTCATACCTCATAAGACCCAGTTTAGTATGTTTCCATGTGATTGTTACAGTAAGATTATGAGACATTTATATGAAGCAGGAAAGATGAATATTTGTAAAGGTGGTGTAGTTAGTAGTCCAGAAAATCACTATGTCACCAAATATCGAATACTTGCGATGCCTGTTAGGTACCATTACTGTTAAAGTTGCACTCTAGATATCTGGTTCATCAGCTAGCTGAAATATTCAAGATCAGGGCATTGTGAAGTACGCCACCATAATTAGCGTAGCTTGCTAATTAGCCTTAATTAGCCGTATTCTTTGCGCCCTTTAGAGTGCAGAAATGCTCCAGCGGTAGGCAGTGGTATATTGAATGTTAGAGCGCTGGACTGAACTCTCTCTCTATATGCCGTAACGCCTCGCTGGTTCAGGTTTTCCATGTCTCAGCTCAATCGCAGGCTCACCACGGTCCGGCTGCCCCACCCTTCCCTGCTGAAATCTTTTCTTTTCCTCCTCCAAAAAGAGCCGGTGCCTTTTCTTTGCCAATCAGTCCGATCTCCCCAAGCTGTTTTGAAAACAAAAAACTGTTTATTTTTAGAATGTCAGAGCCCCTCAAAACAAACTCCGCTGATTGAAATGGGCGATCTCTCCTTTCCGTGGAGCGCAACAGGATGTGGGCCGGCCTGCGGAGTGGAGGTTAGAGCGCTGGACCAGAAAGTCAAGGGTTCAGACCCTGGGTGTGTCCGGCCTGCTGTATCTGCACGTTATCTGTTCTCCCAGAGAGAAGGCGGCAGTGTGTACCTACATGCTGAACTCCCTCTGGGTTAGCCCTGCTCACTTGTACTTCAGTTTCAGACCATAAATCAGAAAGCGGGAATGCTGTGACCTCTGGACCTCTGATTATGGGTTCTGATGGCCCCGGACCCAAATGCAGTTTTCCCCAACATATGCGGAGATCTTTAAAATGATTTAAAACTGCTCTGGCTGCTGTGCTTATTTTTATCCGACATAACTGCGCTCCCAGCAGGGTAGCGTGTGTGGGATTATTCTGTGCTAAAGTTTTGCCAAAGTAACTTGTCAACACATGTCATGGTAACTGTCCTCGTTACCCCTGTGCCTGACCCGGAAAACTGAGCATATTAACATTTCTGTGCAGATCAGCACAGCTCTGTGTGCTTAGGAACCCAGAGAAGAGGGCTGTGCTGCTTTTTCTCCAGTTTACGGCTTAGAGGAAGCATGTCATTATTACTCAACACATTGTTCTGGGTTTTACTCCCTTGCATGTGTGAACCCGAGGATTTGTAGATGGCTAAATTAAGGGCTCATTCGAATATGTGAATTGAATGTTAACATGTCAAAATGTCTGCCCTCCAGAACAGCCTGCGTGCGTACATATTTATATATATACATTTCTATGAATATAAATATAGTAAAATATGTAAAACGTTTAAATAAATTCTGATGTCTGCAATAATCCATTTTGGTGTTACAGTGCGGTGTCAAAAGACAAAGATCGGCAGAGCTTCAAATTGCGTCCGGGAATGGACAAAAAGATTGTGATCTACGTGCAGCAGACGTCCAACAAGGAGCTGGCCATCGAGAGGTAATACAGGCTCCTTTTATGTTTTTAACCTGGAGCGTGGTTTCCATGGAAACAGCTCAAGGAATGTTTAAATTCCTAGCTATTCATAACAAACCATAACTCAATTATAAATGAGCGAGCAGATTTTTTTAATGTGCTGAAGTGCATCGCTTCATTTCAGCGTGCTGCACTGAACCAAGGATGACGTGGCGGCCAAATATGCTTTTCAGTCTCAAGTAACATGGAAGTTACACAGCGATTTCAAAGCGTGTTATTGGAGAGTGTCTGCCTAATTTGGTTTCCTGCGAGAAGGCTCCCTTAGTCTGTTGAAGTGATTTATGTGATCTTTGTCTGCCTTCGTCAGTCTGGCGTGCTGTTTTGGGAGAGAGGCACCCTCTTCGTAAACAGAGCTGTATGCGCTCATTAATGAGTTCTGAGTCAGGCTGCTCTGTCCCGGGGTGTGATGGACAGGCAGGAGCTCTGGGCTTTTCCCCATGCGTATCCTGTGCTGTTGTTCTCCTCGGTGCGAGCGCTCATGATGGGAGTTCCCCCTGTGTTCCAGGTGCTTCGGCCTCCTGCTGAGCCCCGGTAAAGACGTGAGGAACAGCGACATGCACCTGCTGGACCTGGTGAGTGGTCGGCCGCACGCCCCCCCGGCCCCGCCCCCCTCCTCCGCGCGCAGCCCCCTGCTCACCCGTTCCTTCCGCTCTCCTTCCTGCAGGAGTCGATGGGGAAGAGCTCGGACGGGAAGTCCTACATCATCACCGGGAGCTGGAATCCCAACACGCCTCAGTTCCAGGCCGTGAACGAGGAGACGCCCAAAGGTAGGACGGGCAGCTGTGAGCTGCGCCAGTCCAGCTGGGCACGGGGAGTGGTGCAGACACGCGGCGGAATTGAGTTTAGCCGACTTCCTGTCATGTGACAGAGGTTTGAGTATGGCTACCTGACTGACAGCGTTGTTATGGTTTCATTTCCCTGACCTTGTAGATAAGTTCATGTACATGACCACGGCGGTGGACCTGGTCATCACGGAAGTGGAGGAGCCGGTGCGGTTCCTGCTGGAAACGCGGGTTCGAGTCTGTTCCCCCAGCGAGAGGCTCTTCTGGCCCTTCAGCAAGCGCAGCTACACTGAGACCTTCTACCTGAAACTCAAACAGGTGAGAGAGCTTATTCCTGATACACTAACAGGTGAGAGAGCTTATTCCTGAAACTCAAACAGGTGAGAGAGCTTATTCCTGACACTAACTGGTGAGAGAGCTTATTCCTGATACTCTAACAGGTGAGAGAGCTTATTCCTGATACTCTAACAGGTGAGAGAGCTTATTCCTGATACTCTAACAGGTAAGAGAGCTTATTCCTGATACTCTAACAGGTGAGAGAGCTTATTCCTGATACTCTAACAGGTGAGAGAGCTTATTCCTGATACACTAACAGGTGAGAGAGCTTATTCCTGACACTAACTGGTGAGAGAGCTTATTCCTGATACACTAACAGGTGAGAGAGCTTATTCCTGATACACTAACAGGTGAGAGAGCTTATTCCTGATACTCTAACAGGTGAGAGAGCTTATTCCTGATACTCTAACAGGTGAGAGAGCTTATTCCTGACACTTTAATGGGTGATTCACCTGTTAGCTTAGCTTATCTGGCGGGTTTAATTAGAGTAAGCATGATGGAACGCGGCCCTCGTCTTCCTCCAGATGGAGAGGAAGGATCGGAAGAGCAACGCGGACACGCTGTACGAGGTGGTGAGCCTGGAGAGCGAGTCCGAGCGGGAGAAGAGGAAGACCACGGCCAGCCCCAACATCCCGCAGTCGGCCTCCCACAGCTCCATGGTGCCCTCACCCCCCGAGGACGATGAAGAGGAAGGTGGGCCTTGCAGCCCTGCCCCGCCCTTCCCTCACCCCTGTCGCTCCTCTTGTGTGCTCCACATGGAGCCGTCATGCCCCCCCCCCACCGCCCCCACCCACGAGCCTCTGCTCTGCCCTTCCTTCTGTTCTCTCCCCTCCGATTCCCTGTCTGTCCGTCTCACTGCCTCCTCTGCTTTCGGTCTCCTAGACAACGACGAGCCGTTGCTTAGCGGCTCGGGGGATGTGTCCAAGGAGTGCGCGGAGAAGATCCTGGAGACCTGGGGTGACCTGCTGTCTAAATGGTGGGTACTGAGGCCGGGTCCCCTGGGGGGCGGGCGGGGCGGGCGGGGCAGGGGTCAGGCTGTTTCCGGTAGCACTGATGTGCTTGTGCTGGGGGTTATTACGTACATGCACACTAATATGCGTCCTCCCACATATTTGCAGTACTTCATCTCGATCGCCCTTTGCGAGGGGTCAGGGAATCATTTTTTAGTCTTTTAATCTTAAATATCTTGTTTTTTTCTGTATATTTTAATTCCCTTGGGAAATTGTGCATTATATGCTCAGACAATTTGATTGTAAAGAACATGTACCAGACATCTGTTGAATGATTGTGTGTATGATGACTATGAAAACTGCTAAAAATGTTTCATGTCCGCTGCAACCTTTTTTCATGCATTCAACAAAGAGAGGAAACCCAGCTCTGTTTCTCCTTATCTTTTATTTTTGTTTGAAGTTCCTTATTGGTAAACATGCTTTCGTATTGCAAGTTGTGTTGAGCATGTAGGTTAATTACCATAATGCTCCTGAGAAGAAATGCCTATTTTGTTGTAAGTAAATTATGATAATAATAATAATAAAATGTTTTATTTATGTAGCACTTTTCAAGCATAGAGCACAAAGTGCTTTCCAAAGCAGAAAAAATAAGGTATAAAATTACAACACAGGGGTACAATAAAAGCAGCATAAAAGGGAAGAATGAACAGCAAATAAAATATATAGCAATATAGAATATCAAAGAATAAAAGGCTACTGTACATTAAAACACAAAGAATGAAACGAAGAAGAACTAAGCACAGTAAAAGTAAAACGTAATAAAACAAAATAAAAGGAAATGATAAATCAGTAGCGTCAAGACCCAGCAATTAAAAGGAAATGGCACAGCAAATAGCTATCAGTCATTACTGGCCTTATGCTTCTCATAAATTCCAATCCCTCTGGAAATGGTTTATGAAACGTTTCCCATGACATTAATGATGTATCTCAGATTCTTTAGCTACATGACATGGAACTAAGGCCGTATAAAAACATTCTTATAAAATCTTCTTCATAATCTTTATGTTTTTGCTATCTGGAAACTGAACGTCATGTAAAAGCATAAACTTGTCTTGACAAATGGTGCAACTGTTGACTTAGATGGCATTGACATATGCTTTTTACGCCAGCACTGACTTTTTGTGTTGAAACAATTGGAAAATTTACAGCTGAATGAAAAATGTCATGTCAGTGACTGCATGGCCTGTTTTCCATTCAGTGTTTTTGTCTCATTTTTTTGCCTCCATATTAAGGATGGGGTGATCTGTTAAAGGCATAGGTGACTTTCTGGAGTTTTTTAAAATATTAAATCAGGTTTGGTATATTTTTTTCATTGACCAAGACATTTTTTATGTGCAATTAAGAGTAGTTTGGATATTTATCATTTCTAACATCAACCCAGCTTTACAAGATGTAATTTAGAGGCATTGGTGGCTAGGTGTGGTATTACTGTGCAGTATTTTCCCAGAGAGTGGTCACTGAAGACATGCATTTTTAGAGTGGACTTATCACTGTCAAAAGATACAATAGGGGAGTCTTGCAAAATAATTATGTGCTGTTCCATATCATGAGCGGTCACACAATCTGCATAATGCCCAGCACAACACACAAGTTCAAAGGACCAGAGGTCTTAAGCCAATTGCTAGCCCGCTAGCATTAGGGCTAAGAGTCTGGGCGCCAGGCTAATTATAACCCATGTCTGCCAATTAGCTCGTCAAGTGCAGCTGTTGAGTGTTTGAATCACGCACTCAGTGTTGTTTGCTTGCCTGTGTGTTTCCCTGTTTTGTTTAACCCTCCTCTCATGCAGATGTTTATGTTCAGTGATCCTGACCATTTTGGCCAGAGGATGCTTTTAATAGTCTTCGCTGGGAGGTTTGAAAGGAGGGTAGTCAGCAGAAAAAAGAAAAACCCTGACAGCACGCTCGGGTCAATGGATCTGGAAGCTTTTCTCTTGTGAATTTATGTGAACATTTTTATTGGTATCATGAAAAAACACACAGTTTTTGCCGACAGTGTGTAACTTGCACCGTGACCTGCAGTCACCCGTATCGCCGGGGACTGCTTCCGACTGAGGCGATTCGGAGGGTCAAAGGGCAGGCCCTGGAGCTTTCATTCGATGCAGCCTGCCTCACAATGTCTCCAGGCTACGTGCAGCGGGCTCCATCTTACAGTGTTCACATCACAACTGATGTCTGTGTTGCGTTCCCCAATGTTAAGGGTTGAGGGAAATATCCTCACCTTTGTCCTCAATTGATTTCCTCAGTTTTCCATCGTGAATAACGATTCACCCTGGCCTGGGTGGTATCCCGTAGAGCTTGAGCTCGTGAGAGAACGCTCGGTCTTCGATCTGCTGACCATTTAATGACCAACGCTCCATACTGGAGTGGAGTATGTGCGCTGCATTTCAGAGGCAGCGTTGAAACTGAGATGAGATGAGATTAACAAATGAAACAGCTGGCGGGAGCCTCAGAAGTAGGTCAGAAGAGCAGGCCCTGGTTGTTAAAAGAAGTTAATGATTCATGTGCATATTTAGTGATTGTGTGTGTGTGTGTGTGTGTGTGGGCCAGTGTTCTCAGTGTATGTATGGACGGGCTGGCTGTGACATTGAACTACTGGTACGACCTTCACAGTAAAAGCCTGTAGGGAAGGAAAGCGGCACGTCCTGTCTCACTGATACACACAGAAATGGCCAAGTGCTTGAGGCGTTCCAGAACCTTCTCTTTGCCCTATAAGGTAGACAGCCGGAACACATGACATTTTCCCCCTTTCTCATCCCTCTCAGTGGTCCGCAGGTTCTGACCTGTGTTGTGTCAAATAGTATTCTTGGTGTATTTTAATATGCTGGATTCAGAATGTGAACACGGTGGACTGGCAGGAGTGTACTAAATCTAGGTCTTCCCATAAACCACATCTCAACCAAATCCAAACAAGGAGAGCAGAACGGCTACAGTATTTCCCCTCGCCATTCTTGATTTTGGGAGGTGTACAGTCATTTCCCAGAAAATCACAGGTGGGTGGAAAGTGGCCAAATGCTTACTTAATTAAAAAAAATAAAAAACTATTAATACCGAAACAATGTGGAACATTGTGACTCAGTACCTACACCCAGCTGCAGGGGGGACTGACTGGCTGGTGATGCCATCTTTGGCTTGTATTGTTCATTTGAGGTACAGTATGACAAGGCAGCAAGCGGAGAAGACTGAGCCAGTTCCATGTGTCACTGGTTTCCCCTGATATTTCCCTGTGTTGTGCAGTGTGCCTTAGTTCACAAACCTGACCCTGGCTTATACACATCTCTCCTCAGGTGTGACACAGGGAGACCACCTGAATGTGTTCTCTTATGTTTTACTAAAGAGGCTGGGAAAATACTGGGCTTTTATTCTAGGACAGATGACACACAGGACAGTGTATCTGTGACTGTACATTGAGGAGGATTACACCTGTAAGGATTGCCGTTGAACATTGAGGACAAATGTGGGGAACTAGTAGACAAACTGAAAGGGTGTAAGACAGTTAAGTAATAAACAAGCCTATTCATGTGAAGCATACATAAATAAAGTACGGTTTTATTTTGAGCTGTGGTTTTAAGCTCCCAAGTACATAAATTGCCTTTTGCATATAATGGACTCCTTCATATAAAGTGTGGTATTGTTCATGAGTAAATGGTTCCTTAATCTTCCCGCAAGAGTTTCCTAATAAACAGCGCCAGTGTTCTTCAGTTTGACGGCTGTAAATGAGAGCGATTGCTTTCAGAGAGTGATAGAAGGGCCCCCTCACATAGCCTCAGTACACACACATATCACCATCCACACTAATGTGCACATGCATACACACACACACATAACCATCCACACAAATGTGCACATGCATACACACACACACACATAACCATCCACACAAATGTGCACACGCATACACACACACACACACACACACATGCAAATGCTCCTACACACACACACACATAACCATCCACACAAATGTGCACATGCATACACACACATGCTCCTACACACACACACACAACCATCCACTCAAATGTGCACACGCATACACACACACACACACACACACACACATGCAAATGCTCCTACACACACACACATAACCATCCACACAAATGTGCACACGCATGTACACACACATACACACACACACATGCTCCCACACACACACCCTGCTAATTATAGAACTCATTCATGTGAGGAAAATTAGCCCGCTGATACAGGAGATATCTTTAATCTCTTGAGGCAGGGAGGCAGAGAAACGAGGATGCTTAAATCCAGATAATAAGATTATTAAAATCATAATTCCATTTATCTTATAACTCATATCTCTTATAACCCACATGTTGCCTATAATAAAAGGCTTCAGATTAATTAGATTAAAAAGCTCTGAAATGTTTTTAACACGGCCTTGTGTACTGACCTGCCCAGTGTTGAACACATATCTGAGGGGAGCCCGTACGCTGTATTGTACCAGTTAGCAAAGTAGCATGCAGTTAGCAGAGCAGCATGCAGTTAGCAGAGGAACATGCAGTTTTCAAAGTAGCATGCAGTTAGCAAAGTGAGGTGCAGTTAGCGAAGTTGCATGCAGGTAACAGAGGAACATGCAGTTAGCGGAGTACCATGCAGTTATTAAAGTAGCATGCAGTTAACAAAGTAGCATGCACCGAACGCTACTGCTTCCGCTGACAGTGTATATGTTTTGGCTTGGTTAATCTTGACAAGACCTGATGCACATCTTTACCACATGCTGTGACAAAATAATATTAGCATGGTTCCTTTTATACAATTTAGCATACTTAGGCATCATGTCTTCAAACCACTTTTATTATGCATTAATAACTTTTATTAACTGATTTCATACCAGTTTTTTCAGCATTCAGACCTAGGGCATTACCAGTTCTGCCTCATGGGGAGACTTTGACCCAAGTCTGACACAAAACACAGCAGCTTCAAATGCTGTCATTTCCATCTTTCACTGCTTTTCATCAGCTAATGAAGAGTGAGAAGATTTGTTTAGACACAGTAAGTTTTTATTTGTATGAATATATTGCATCTTCATGGGTAGGTGGCAGCTGCTGTACAGGCTTCCAGTACATTTCATTAATGACACCACTTATAATGTTCCCACAAAGCCAGAGAACAATTGTGAATGGTACCGTTTATGAAGGATGTCTTGGCGCTGAAATGTACAGTGGTACCATTTTCATCACCAATAGCTCTTCTATGATTGTGGCATAAACAGTGGGAATTTGTTGTGCTGTAATGAAAATGTGATTTAAATGGTGATGTAGCCTCATATAAATAGTTAGATTTTATTGGTGGTGGTGTCACCAAGAGCGAGGTGCTATGTTCTGACAGCTTATGTAAACTTTCCCAGATTTTCTGTAAATCAGTGATGACATTTTGTTCTCTGGTGTGTAGGATAGAAGGTTCTTCTTCCCTGAAGGGTCTGACCAGGTTGGTTTGAGAAGACATTTGCCTTTTCCAGACAGCACAACCGTGGTTGTGTGTAAGCCACTGAATGTCTGGCTGATAGGAAATATTACACTGGAAGGAGCAAACAAAATTAAGGGCCACCTTGGATGATTTGTGCTTGAGTCTTGCTGGTGGCAAATGTGGGAGAATTCGTGTTGGCCTTTTGGGTTGCTGAAAAGCAGACATAATGCTGGCCAACTGAATATAACTCGAGACCAACATTGGGGCAACTGGGTTGTGCTTACTGGGTAATCCGTATTTAAAAACACTGCATACAAAATTAGAGCTTTCAGGTGATCCTTACAGCTCTCACAATGAACCGGTCGTGTTTAGCAGGGCCTGATGGTGAATCAGGGCCTTTGCTTTTGTCCTCAGTAAAGGTAACAATCTGCACACAAAGCAATGTTTGAGTCCTTCCATGCTGGTTCCAGAGGCTGAAGTCACACCCCTCAAAGAGTCCTTTATGCCCTCTCGTCTTTATACTCTGCTCCCGTGCTCCTGTAATGAGACCTCTGCCATTTTAGTTTTAATTGAGTTACCAGACCTTCCTGGAATCCTTTCCTTCGGCTACAGAGTTATTACAGAACATAAAGAAGTTTCCACAAAGACGCAAAAGATTCTTTATCGCTGTTTTTAAATAGAGAAGAAAACAAGAAAACAGTCTGTTCATCACACTGTTAAAATTGTTCAGAAGATGATAGCTTTACTGTGGTGCCATGATGTTCTCAAATGTCCTGAAATTCAGTACAGTGCCTAAGTGACTTTGCACGGGAGTAAGGCATTGGCATGGAATTAAACATGGAAAAAGGACAGCCATTCTGTCCTTCATTAGGGACAAACAGCACACAGGATTTGTGGAAATGTAGGAAACAGACCTTGGGGAAAATGCAGCCATTTTTTAAATAATATAAAAATCTTTTGATACATTTTCTCAGATAATTATTTTTTGCAAAAAAAAGAAAAACAAGTTCTCTGGACAAAAGAAGACCCTGGTTTAGTAAAACCATTCAGATGGTTGTTTCTCTTTCAGTATGCCATCAGTGTAATAAAAGGTGAGTCACACATGTTGCAGGTGGTATGTGAAATGCCCTCCGCTTACTCTGCCTGGGGTTTGGGTTGGGCAGTGGAGAGAAGTTCAGCCATTGGACTTGGTTTGGTCATATTCTAAAGAATGCTGTGGTGGATACTGCATCATTCTCGGTTCTAAGAGACACAAGTCTCAGACCTTCACCTCTTGTACCTTGCCCTCATACCATGCATATCCCTCAGTGTAAGACAGCCCCCCGTTGTGGCTCCAAGGTGTTAGGATAATTTAGTGCTGCGTGTCATGTTGCAGGCACCTGAACCTGGCCGTGCGGCCAAAGTCACTCCCCGCCCTGGTCCGCAGTGGAGTCCCAGAGGCCCTCAGGGGAGAGGTGTGGCAGCTTCTGGCCGGTTGCCACAACAACGACCACCAGGTGGAAGAGTATCGTACCCTCATCACCAAGGTAAGCCTTACCAAACTGATGGCCCTTGACATCGCCCAACTGGAGTGTATCTCGGGTGAGAATGTGGATGAGCCGGAAGAAGGCCTGTTGTGAGTTGAACTTAGTTGCCATGGCGCAGATCAACTCTGTTGAACTTCCTGGGAATATTGAAGATATCTGATTGGTTCAGAGTGTAGAACTCATTTTGAATTACTTGTTGGTCTCAGTTTGTGGTCAGATTCTTTGTTATGGTTAATGGCTTTTTCATAACTTCCGTCACAGTTTGATGAAGCTGTAAAAAAAAATGGGCTGAAATGAATTTGGTCTTTTGCTGAAAGGTCAGTGTTTTGTGTAGCTGCTTGAGTTGGGCTTTTCTTTGGCCCTGGCTCGATGTGTTTGCTCTCCAGCTCTGTGGGTCATGTGCCCCCTTCATTATGGTTGGCCGCCTGCAGGCACTGCGGGGTTTGGGGTCTTCCACCACCTCGCTGGCTGCAGGAGCTGTTTCTCTGCATGGGGTGGAGACTGCCTGCTCACATGCTGGGGTCTCATTAGAATGTCTCTACAGGAGAACCAGAATCTGTGCAACTAAGAAGACTGTCACGACACAACATAAATAAAGAGCTGTGTACATTACCTCATGTTTTCATCGTCTCCAAAGAGTAGGTAGGAGTACTACTCACTGTCCCTGTCCTCCTGAAGAGCTACTAAAACGACTGCACGAGAAGGCTGCACACCGTCTAGTCTGTGGTTTTCTGTGTTGATATCCGTATGTTTTGTACAGGAGTTGCAGTATTTATTCAGGTCAGGAGACTGATGAGTAATGGACGTCTCGCTGGGTATTGTCTCCATTAGCTGTGACAATCCGCTATTGTAAAAAGCTGGACGAGCCCGGCTCTTGTCCACAGCCTCTCGTGCAATGAGAAGAGACAGCTGCTTTTCCACTGTGTTGCATCTGATCACTTAAAGCTCTGCTCATGGCGTTGCCTCTCCTACTACTCCTCGCATGTATCTCTTCTGTAATAAAACAAGTCTCCAGGCAATAAGCATCGAAAAAGGAAGTAGTGAAGCTCTTCAGAATATAGGAAAATAGAGCAAGATGAAAAATAGAGCTTACTTTCAAAGAGGTCCAATGCACTCTAGTAAGTAATAAAGGAAAAATAATTCAAATGGACATATCAAAACAGACAATAAAAAACACCAACCCATTTCAACCAGCAGTTCTTCATCTGTGCGTGTAGTTTCATTTCCAAGCATTGTCACTTCTTTCCCCACCTTTCTTGCCAGTTTGTGTTTGCACGAACATTCTGCCCAGTGAACTGATCAAGGATCCATTTTATCCAGTTTAACCATAATATCAACGATTCTGTGTGAAAAAGTACTGATACAGGAACCATTTTGCCCATCTTAATCATAATCTCATTGATTCTGTGTGAAAAGGTACTGATACAGGAGCCATTTTACCCATCTTAATCATAATCTCATTGATTCTGTGTGAAAAGGTACTGATCCAGCGGCCATTTTACCCTTCTTAATCATAATCTCACAAATCTGTGTGAAAAGGTACTGATACAGGAGCCATTTTACCCATGTTAATCATAATCTCAATGATTCTGTGTGAAAAGGTACTGATACAGGAGCCATTTTACCCATCTTAATCATAATCTCAATGATTCTGTGTGAAAAGGTACTGATACAGGAGCCATTTTACCCTTCTTAATCATAATCTCAATGATTCTGTGTGGAAAGGTACTCTAGGGTCATATGGCACATTCATCACAGTCATAATGTGATTGTAAAGCATTTGTGCCAAAGAACTTACAGAAACACATGCTGTTCCCTCCGTGCCTCTCTCTTTGGGTTTTATAATGACTAAACTACATAATAGCATCACAAGCAATATCAAAGCAAAGGCTGGGTTATTCTATAAATAACGTCATCGAAAAAGCATTTAACAAAGGGAAATTTGTTTGCCTCTTTCCCAGCAGCGCTTTGTGGTGGTAGGCAAGTCAGAGCCACTTCCTGTTTGTGATTGCCCCCCCCCCCCTCCTCCCAACACAATTGGCGGTGATTTTGAGATCTACATTTGTCCTGATGGAGATTGTGCTTGAGAAGCTTGATCTACACCTGTTTCACAACGGCCCTTTGTGTTCTTCTGCACCTTGTGGGAAACATCCATGGGCTGAGTCCCATAACCGTTGGGATCAGTTGCATTTCAGACTCATGAACGTCTTGCAATTCCTTCGGTGAGGATTTTTGTTTTCAAACGCAGGCCGATTTTATTTTAGACTATCATGAAGGTAATAACAGGAAAAATCTGTGTTTTCGTGATCTGAAAATAGTTTGCTGTGACAGCGGAAATGATTTAGGTTTAAGACACTTTCAGTGGTGTTTACATGCACTCAAAGCTAGGCCTGTTTGTCGTTGATGTGACAACGCGAGGTGAAATTATGGATGGTAACACTTGACCTCACATTTGCACCTGGCTAGGTTTTGCTGAGAACATGGTTGCTCTGTATGGTTGCCTCCTGGGTCCACAGTGTGTGGGATTGCTTGCACTCAGCTCTATTGGTCACCGTGGCTGGTGCATCCCAAAATTCACAAGCCAATTTCACCATTATACCACACAACAGAATATATAGAATAGAGCAGGACCTCCAAGTGATGGGTGGTACCTGCTAATGTGACTGGTAGAGTAGAGAAACTTACCCACCACAAATCAAATTTACCAGCATGGCAACTGTACCCAACAGAACACTGCATTTCATCACGATGTGTATCAGAACAGAAGTATCATTCTGTACCGCTATTCCTGACTCTTAAATAATTTGTGCTACTGCAAGGGCTTGATTTGTCATGGGTGTCGCTAGGTTGTTAGCTAGACAACTATGTTTATTTTCATTTTGTTGGACAAATATTCTCATAAAAGAATTTTATTTTTCAAAGGATTCATTATAAATCTGGATTTAGCTCAGAAGGTTTATGTCCTGCCTTCAGTCTTTGAACAGAACTGTCTGTTGTGCTAAATTATGAATCGAATTGAGCTAGCTACAATAAATGTTTCATTGCTTTTAATAAGATAAAAGCTGATTTTTCAGTGTGGCCATATATGAGGCTTTGAGCATTGTAGATTTTTCTCTATATCTCTTGTATGAGTGGATGAAGTAAAATGAATAAAATATGACACAAAAAGTGTTCTGTTCTTGGTATTAATGCAAGTTCAGATGGTAAATTCACTGCCTTATGGACCTACGTAGCACAACGCAAGCTACTTGCAGAGTTTGGGATGTTGCCATTTTGTTGAAATATGATATTTTACAAGATGCATACAAGCATTATTACGGTGCAGAGCATGCTGTACCTTAAAATATGACCTTAGGTGATAGGAATGCAATGGTTTCCAGTAATCAGTTGCCAATTTTTCTGCATGTGCTATCAAATGACTCCTGGTTAATTTGATTGGTGACCTGTGTAATTATTCATTTGAAAGTGATTATATATATGTACTGCTGGCTGACCTCTTCTCCAGCAGTGCTTCTGTAATCTTTGTCCTGACCTGTTTTTATTGAACGTATAGAGGGACTGTTGTCTTGGGGTTTTGGCGGTACCACCTTTAGGGCTGGGTGGCAGGTCTCAGGGGCTCACTGGGTCTGATGGAAGTGTGTTCTGAAGTGGGACGCACACTTTCAGGGGAGCGATACAAACACATCACTCAGTGGTACTCAGAATTAAGAGATGGCAGAGAAATAACAATAGTAGTATGTGCACTGAGGGCAGCATCGGCCTCTCTCTGGCGGCGTGCTCTCCCAGCTGCAGCAGCAGATGCGTCTGTGTGATGGCCGGGCCGGGGGTGCTGGTCTACGTGCGCAGAATGGGGAGGCAGCCTGGCTTTGCGGAGGGGGCGCGTAGCGGTGCTGTCACGTTAGCGCCCCGCGGCCGGAGCGCCGTTTTTCCAGCCGGTTTGTTTGTGTGCGCTCCGGCTGAGGGGCGCGTTTCCTGGGGTCTGAGACGTGCCTGCCGTTACGTAAAGTCAACATCTCCAGGCTGCTGACCCAGGTGGCAGCAGCATGTTCTTCCCTGCTGCCACCTCTCTCTCCCACTCTGAGGTCTGTCCAAATAAACTCAGGCCTGTTGCCACTGGGCTGTGCGGAGTGGGGGGGTGGGGGGGGACAGAAGAGACAGGCCACAGCCTGTCCCCGCTGCAGGACGTGCCCCTTCCCGCGGAACATTAGTCACTCTGAAGGACGTCTGTGTATCGCTTGATGTTTCGCTGTTTGGCGGGTTTTAAATGCACGTGTAAGGATAATCATTCCTTGTCGGTCTGTTTTCTTGATGCTGTAGAATGAACAGTGATTTGGGGGATGGTACCATTGGATGATTACTTAGATTTTATGAAAATATGTATTTTAGTTTCATTATCTCAAAATGGAAGTTTTTGTGAAGTATAGAGTCTATTAATGAAAGTTGTAGGAAATGTAGACCAGGCACAGGACTACAGCATGGTGTTGAAATGACATGGAATGAGATGGTTTTTGGACGCAAATGACATCCCATATCACTGCATTCAGTGTAATTGTGGTGAAGTGCACTGTGGCGGTTCAGATTTATTAGCTGATGAGGGAGGTTTTTTAGAGAGAGCGGTTGTGAACCCGATCAATACTTTATATCGTTTTGGCTTTTTAATAAAACTGATGTTTTAGGCCTGGCCCACGCAGCGCTGTGTTTGGAGTCCTCTCAGAGGCAGGTTTGTGGAGGGGGCAGAGCGGGACAGTGCTGTGTTTGGAGTCCTCTCAGAGGCAGGTTTGTGGAGGGGGCAGACCGGGACAGCACTGTGTTTGGAGTCCTCTCAGAGGCAGGTTTGTGGAGGGGGCAGAGCGGGACAGTGCTGTGTTTGGAGTCCTCTCAGAGGCAGGTTTGTGGAGGGGGCAGAGCGGGACAGCTGTGTTTGGAGTCCTCTCAGAGGCAGGTTTGTGGAGGGGGCAGAGCGGGACAGTGCTGTGTTTGGAGTCCTCTCAGAGGCAGGTTTGTGGAGGGGGCAGAGCGGGACAGCGCTGTGTTTGGAGTCCTCTCAGAGGCAGGTTTGTGGAGGGGGCAGAGCGGGACAGTGCTGTGTTTGGAGTCCTCTCAGAGGCAGGTTTGTGGAGGGGGCAGAGCGGGACAGTGCTGTGTTTGGAGTCCTCTCAGAGGCAGGTTTGTGGAGGGGGCAGAGCGGGACAGTGCTGTCATTCGTTCTCTGCGCTCGTCTGTGGCTCTTATTTCTTTCCACGTGGGCTGGCCCTGCGCTCAGTCAGAAACAGAGGTGTATAATATCAAGGGGCCCTATCAGCACTCAGAAACACAGAAAGCATTGGCCTCCCTCTGCAGTCGTGGGCTCCACCGCTTGCTTCTCCTCGGGCGCTTTTGTATTGATCAGGAAGGGAATTGAGCTCAGTGCAGGTCTCATTCACAGTCCATTGAGTCTAGATCATTATACATCAATTAAATGCGTCCATCAGTACCACCTATAGATTACAGTCATGCATCTGTGCCTCTAGGAACTTACAAGGAGGCAGCAGAAAAAAGGCTCTCTTTGTGAAGTGCTGAAATCAGAAATGAACTGGCTAACTGAAGAGTTCTTTAAAACAGCCTCTAATCGTTCATCGTAGGCCTTAAGGTGGTTCATTCTAAAAGATCTCAGATGGATTAGAAATAAAAATAAGTACATTTTGCTGTGCACAGTGTCAGGTTATGCCTCAGGAAGTTTTCTGTCAGGTACAATCCAGCCTCTCTCCACTCTTTGCCTCTGTCTGAGACTCAGACAGCAGAACTGGCTCTACAGTGCTGTCAAACCAGAGTGTGGTGTTTAGGGCTAGAACCTTTTCTATCAGTCTATCAGTTTATATGGTTTTAGTTTAAATGCTGGACACACGCTTGCTCCCGCTCCCAACTTAAACTAATGGAATAATGATATTTTTTTAATCTATTCAAAATCTGAAAGAAGTAGTATGTCTTGTCACACTTATATTAATCACAATCTCTTCTTGAAATATATTGATTTGGGTTCTCTTTTCCAGTACTTTATAAAATGATCTTCTGTAGAATTTTCTGCTTGTACTTTCTTTAATGGTTCACATTTGAAGGCCTTTGTGACCTGGGTTTGGTTTTAAATTGTGTTTAAAAACGTGACACCTAAATGTAGTGAATTAGCCTCTATGAAATCACTTTCACCTGTGTGCAAGTGCAATAGTATGCAATAATAGAGGAAATCAGGAAGGGGACACATACTTTTTCAGGGCACTGTAAATTACCTTGGGTATGTTCATCTATGTTACAGTGCGTAAACTGATCTGTCCTCAATTTATTATTCTGAATCAACTATTGGATTTAGCCAGACAGTATATAAAGATTCGGTTGTGCAGTCAATGTAGTCCTTGCTGTAACTGGAATGTGGATTTGAATAAAGATAGCAACATTATTATTTCTTCTTCTTAAGTCCTTCTATGGGATATGAACCCCCACCATTCTCTCCCAAAATTGGCTCTGCTATTCCTTGTTCAGCCATCCCCCATGACTGGCTAAAGTGGCCTATTGTTTTTGTGGATGGTGGAGCCTCTCTTGGCCATTTTGGAATGGAGCCTGTGACTTCTGTTTGACAGCTCCATAAGCAGTAACTGTAAAGAAGGCATAATCTGCTCATGAAGGCACAATGGCCGGCATTTGGCCCTGCGTTATAGATTATATAAGGAGCTCAGGCAGTGTGCCAGGGGTGGAAGGTTGTTTTTGTCCTGATCAGAGCCTCACTGTTCCTGAGGTGGACACTTCTAGTTCCAGGGCAGTGTTGCGTCACTGTGCTCCCTTATTGTGTGCTTAACCCCTCACAATGCTCCTGTGCCAGGTTCCCTGTGTCAGATGCATGCATTGCGATGCCACATTGCATGTAATGCCTGAAGGGCAAGCAGGGTCATGTCCACATTGGGTCTTTGTTGGAAGCAGGTTACGACCTTAAACAACAATACGCTCTGTGTGTTCAGCTCATGGCTTGATGTAGGATTGTTTGTTGAATTGGCGGCAAGTCTTTACAATATTAAAAATGCCAATGATAAGACAGTCAACTTGCTCTCCTCTTCCTGGATAGCTGGAATGTTAAACACAGACAGCGCATCGTGGGTTCAGCTGTGCGTTTGCATTTTGATATTTTGGCTGTTGGACAGCAGTTGAGACTGGACTGAAAATGATGTGTGACGGCTAATGAGGAAGTGTTTTAAGTAAAGTGGTGTGTCTGGAATAGCTGCAGCTTTATTTCAAGAAAACTATTTGGATTTGCCATGGGAATGGAAATTGCGTTGCTACGGGATACGGCAATTCCTATGGGAAATTGATAATAATATGAGAATATTCATGGGGTTTGCTACTTAAAACAAGATGTTGCCTCATTCAGTGGTAATACATCACCAAAGAGGTTATTTCGATGTTGTTAATTTAAACATTTGAACTGAACCCCGAGATCATCAATCATATTTGTTTGTTCTAAAAATTTGAATCAATTTCTCTGTTACAAATGTAATATAGGTGATATTTTCACCAAGGTTTCGGCAACCGCTATTGCAAAATTACTTTGAAATTATTACAGTTTTATAGCAATGATGTGCAATATTGGGACAAGGTTAATAATAAAGCACTGAATACATTTGTTAGTTTGAAAATACTGCACAGAATGGCTGCATCAAAATGCAACATTGATCACTTTTTGCAGATCGATAAATTCTCTTTTGCCGATTTAAACGAACATGAACTGTGTAGAAAGTCAATTGATTAAAGTTTTTTTTTTTTTTACGCCCGTCGGGGAGCCGCATGTCTGGAGCCGCCTGCACGCTCCTGGTGTTTGTCCTGCGGTTTTTAGGGGTCCCCATGGTAACGGCTCCCGGTGAGGAGGGGGCTGGCGTCACGGCTGGGCGCTCGGGCCGCTCGGCGCGCGACCCATCCTGCGGCCAGATGTGGCGCTCTCAGAGGTCAAACGCCCCGCCCCTCCCAGCGGCTCACCCGCCGCGCCATATGGTGAAGGAACACACAATGGCCGCCTGTTTCCACTCGCCAGACCACGTCTGAGCCCGGCCAGGGGGTCCAGTCTACTGTCACCAATGTTTTATTTTCACATAGCGCACGGTTATTAACAGTACCATCACTGCTGGAAGACTACGTTTCCCCTGTCTAAGGTCTCTACAGTATACGGTTGGTCATAAGTAGTATGTAGTAACCTCAAAGAATTCGGGACCCAGCACACAAGACTTTGCTCAGGCAGTGAAAGGAATGATTAATGTTTAATTTGTAAAAAAAGCAATATTAATCGACAAACAAACAGAAGAATCAATAAAATAATACCAAGCAGCTGTTTTAGTGTTATCCGCTCTTTGGTGAATTCATATATTAGTGTGGATATTTCCATATGTAAATATGTATATATGGATTCTGTCATATTGCTCTTCATGAATAGCTGTCCCTGAAAACCTGGAAACTAGTTTTTCCCTCAGTCTCCGATTTTACATTCACAGTAATACTGTGTCATAAATTATTTCAGGTGTGTGGTAGGAGTTAGGCAGCAGGAGTTATGTGTTTTGATCAATTCTTTCAGAAATTTCGACCCCCCATTTTTCCTTTTTTAAGGGCATTGTCATGCTAATGAATCTCTGAGTTGTCCATGAACTGGGTGGTGCTGCTTATGCTCAACTGACCTTTATGTGAAATTCACAAGACACCTTCCACTGCAGTGCAGCTAGCTCGCTTGTTACCTGGAAGTCTATCCTCCATGTCACACGTACAGTTAATTATTTCGTAATAATTACTTTAAATATCCAAGGATAATTTCTTGGGCGTGAAATTCAGGCAGGCTGGTTTTGATATTGATAGGTCACGTGGCGGCTATTGATATCGGTGGGTCACGTGACGGCTAGCTAGCTGTGTGAAAGTGACTGAGCTGCGTATGCGGGACGCTAACCAGCACACGTGTGAAAGTGACTGAGCTGCGTATGCAGGACGCTAACCAGCGCACGTGTGAAAGTGACTGAGCTGCATATGCGGGATGCTAACCAGCGCACGTGTGAAAGTGACTGAGCTGCGTATGCAGGACGCTAACCAGCGCACGTGTGAAAGTGACTGAGCTGCATATGCGGGACGCTAACCAGCGCACGTGTGAAAGTGACTGGGCTGCGTATGCGGGACGCTAACCAGCACACGTGTGAAAGTGACTGGGCTGCGTATGCGGGACGCTAACCAGCGCACATCTGAAAGTGACTGGGCTGCGTTTGTGGGACGCTAACCAGCGCACGTGTGAAAGTGACTGAGCTGCGTATGCAGGACACTAACCAGCGCACGTGTGAAAGTGACTGGC
Organism: Anguilla rostrata; assembly: GCF_018555375.3. NCBI lineage: Eukaryota > Metazoa > Chordata > Actinopteri > Anguilliformes > Anguillidae > Anguilla > Anguilla rostrata. The sequence goes on from NC_057946.1 coordinate 18,350,365, forward strand.
TGCGTATGCAGGACGCTAACCAGCGCACGTGTGAAAGTGACTGGGCTGCGTATGCAGGACGCTAACCAGCGCACATGTGAAAGTGACTGGGCTGCGTATGCAGGACGCTAACCAGCGCACATGTGAAAGTGACTGGGCTGCGTATGCAGGACGCTAACCAGCGCACGTGTGAAAGTGACTGAGCTGCGTATGCAGGACGCTAACCAGCGCACGTGTGAAAGTGACTGAGCTGCGTATGCAGGACGCTAACCAGCGCACGTGTGAAAGTGACTGAGCTGCGTATGCAGGACGCTAACCAGCGCACGTGTGAAAGTGACTGAGCTGCGTATGCAGGACGCTAACCAGCGCACGTGTGAAAGTGACTGAGCTGCGTTTGTGGGACGCTAACCAGCGCACATGTGAAAGTGACTGAGCTGCATATGCGGGACGCTAACCAGCGCACGTGTGAAAGTGACTGAGCTGCGTATGCGGGACGCTAACCAGCGCACGTGTGAAAGTGACTGAGCTGCGTATGCAGGACGCTAACCAGCGCACGTGTGAAAGTGACTGAGCTGCGTATGCAGGACGCTAACCAGCGCACGTGTGAAAGTGACTGAGCTGCGTATGCGGGACGCTAACCAGCGCACATGTCATATGCCTGCGCCAGTGCTCCTCCTCAGAGGGAGGATCAGAGCCGCCCGAGTGAAACCTCCTGTCCTAATAATGGATGAGTGCGCACTCCCCGCCCCTTCAGCTGCAGGTATTTTTAGCTCCTCGTCTTCCTCGGCGAGGATGCTTCCAAGAACAGAGGGGATGTGTCCGGAGCGAGACCGCACGCTCCGCACCTCCCCAGCGCGAGGCAGAGGCGTCTGCGCAGCCGCCAGCGTGGCCAGCCGCACACGCGCCCAGCCGCACACGCGCCCTGCAGGGGCTCCTGGGTCGCGTGCATAGGGGCTCCAGGGCGCAGGCACAGGGGCTCCAGAGTCGCGTGCACAGGGGCTCCAGGGTCGCGTGCACAGGGGCTCCAGGGTCGCGTGCACAGGGGCTCCAGGGTCGCGTGCACAGGGGCTCCAGGGCGCTGCACAGGGGCTCCAGGTCGCGTACACAGGGGCCAGGTCGCGTGCACAGGCTCCAGGGTCGCGTGCACAGGGGCTCCAGGGCGCAGGCACAGGGGCTCCAGGGTCGCGTGCACAGGGGCTCCAGAGTCGGTGCACAGGGGCATCCAGGAGGGGTCCGGTGCTACAGGGGCTCCAGGGTCGCGTGCACAGGGGCTCCAGGGTCGCGTGCACAGGGGCTCCAGGGTCGCGTGCACAGGGGCTCCAGGGTCGCGTGCACAGGGGCTGGGATGCAGCAGGGGCGGCAGCAGCCTCAGTCACGCAGTAGCAGTGTGTGTAATGGGGGGGGGGGGGTAAATCCATATTTACTGTCAGACAGTCTCACTCCTTCTTAAGTCACCACGCCACCAACTCCGTCATCTACACCAGGGGCATCAGACTCTCGCCCTGTGAAGTCACAGCGTCTGCACATCTTATTTTATTTAAAACCACAGGCCCCGGAATCAAGGTGTTGACTTTTTAGCCAGTCGCTAACCTCAGTTAAGAAGTACCAAAAACCTACCGTCTCTGTGTCCTTCCAGGATTGGGCTCTTGGAACTGCAGTTCCCAGGGGCCCCGTGCGTCCCATTGTGTTTGTGCCTTTCCTTGCTTCCTTTGCCGCTCCTCATGTTGGGGGCGTTCCCAGGCTGCTGCAGTTCATTGTGCTCCCAGAATCTGCCATACGGCACACTTTCACTAGACCACTGCTTATTTCTGCTATCTGAAGGCTTTTTTAAATTTCCATTTGGCACCAATGTAGGAAATTCCTTTTAATCTTTGATGGGTTTGAAGCGAATGGTTTACTGGATGAGGCGCATTAGCAGAAGAAATAAGTTATAAGTTATAAGTGGTTATTAATAAAACGGCATTTCCAACAACTTGCACAGTCAATCCACTATTAAATGTTTTCATGATAATGGGAAATACAATTTATACTGTGTATTTATACAATCAGTATATCAACACGCACAGGCCCAAGTGTCCTTGTTTTAATTCTTAAAGGGAGACTTACTCTATTACGTTTCATGCTTTATATGAAAATTCTTTCCTCTAAGTAGATGTATAACATTAACTCGATTGTATTTGGATCTTTTTGTTGTAATTAAAATTGGTCTTGCTAGTTGATCCACGAACAGAGGATATGTACATATACAGAATTGCAGAGATTTTCTTTCTCAGTCAGAACAGCATGTTTTATATTAATTTTGATGAAAATATTTGGCTTGCTAACAGTGGCGAGCAATGCCTAGCTCATAGTGGTAATTCAGTCTTTGGACGCTTCCCTCATGAAATGAAGCTCTCTTTGCCGTGCAAATATGTAACCTTTACCCGTTTGTATCCTCCATCTACTTTAAAAGCACAGTGAACATGTAATTCCCCATAAGAGTGCTGTACTGTAAGGTGCAGCTGATGAGGTCATGAAACTGGATGTTTGTGATGTCATGACTGTAATTTGCCTTTTTTGTACTAAATGAATGAGGTTTATAAAAGCTGAAAAGAGTGATGTAATGGAGAAAGTAACAGATTGGGCACTGTATATGCTCTGCATTCAGCATGAATCAGATATAGTCCTTAAGCATAGGTTAGTTTTCTGAGGTCAGCTGTGTGTGTGTGTGTGCCAGAGAGGGTGCAGGGAACTCCTAGCTTTTCCTTGCTGCAGCTGCTCACTGGCTGGGTCTAAGGAGGGAGGAGCTCTCTGCCATCACTGCTGCAGAGAGAGAAAGAGGGAGGGAGAGGGTCGAGAGAGGGAGAGAGGGAGAGGGGGGCGAGAGAGAGAGGGAGAGGGGAGAGAGGAGAGAGAGGGAGGGAGGGAGGGAGGGAGAGAGAGAGAGAGAGAGAGAGGGAGAGGGGAGAGAGGAGAGAGAGGGAGGGAGGGAGGGAGGGAGGGAGGGAGAGAGCAGCGCTGCATCAGGGCCACAGCAGTCTGAGAAGCGGTTTCGCTGCAGTGGGGACGCTCGCTCGCTCGCTCATCTACATTCCAGACGCCGCCGCCTCACCGGAGGGATCGGGGCTCTCTCTGAAACGCCGTGAGGGAGAGGACTCTCCGCGGCGTCTCCCCTGCTCAGGTCGGCGTGAGGAGCCGCGTTCCTGGGGCTGTCCTCCGGAGGCCGTCTGCGTTCGGCGGGAGAGCGCAGCGCCGCTTTTTTCTCCCAGGGTCCCCGGCGACCTCCGCCGCCGTCTCTCCGCCGTCTCTCAGCCGAGGCTGGAATTCCTCTCAGCAGACCCGACAGCGGTAGACGACAGAGCCTCCTTCCTCTCGTGCCCGCCCCCCCGCCCCCACCGTCTCCCGCGTGCCTCCGCCCCCCCGCCGTTCTCCGACCGCGTCGCGCCGAGCAGGAGCGCGTCCCGCGGAGAGCAGGGGGTAGAGCGGCGAGGCTCCGGACGCGCCCCCCCCCCTGCTGTGGATATCTGCACGCTCTCAGGAATGCGCCGCTTCTGAGGAGGACCCCCCCTCCCCAGGATTCGCCGGGCTGCTGACATGGCAGCCGCCGCCCGCCGCCGCATCCACAGGCCCCGCGCGCGTCTGCTGAGGTAGAGAGGAGAGTCACGCGCTCGGCCACAGGGAGAGAGAGAGAGAGAGAGGGGGGGGCGGGCTGCCCGTCAGTCAAGCCCCCCCCTCCCCCCTGGGAATGCCCAGAGGGAAGACCCCAAAACCCGCCTCAACATGAACGACTCGTCAGACAGCAACCAGAGCAGTGCGCCGTTCTGCCTCCTGGACCTGGGCTACTCGCACGTGCTCAACACCTGCGTCCTGGAGGTGGCCATCATCCTCTTCCTCACCGTGCTCATCATCGCCGGGAACCTGGTGGTGATCTTCGTCTTCCACTGCGCGCCCCTGCTCAACCACCACACCACCAGCGCCTTCATCCAGACCATGGCCTACGCCGACCTGCTGGTGGGCGTCAGCTGCCTGATCCCGTCGCTCTCCCTGCTGCACTACCTGGGCCGGCTGGACGAGGAGCTCACCTGCAAGATCTTCGGCTACATGGTGTCGGTGCTGAAGAGCGTCTCCATGGCGTCGCTGGCGTGCGTGAGCGTGGACCGCTACGTGGCCATCACGCGGCCGCTCTCCTACGCCACGCTGGTGACGGCGTGCCGCCTGCGCGTCTGCATCGTGCTCATCTGGCTCTACTCGGGCCTCGTCTTCCTCCCGTCCTTCTTCGGCTGGGGCAAGCCCGGCTACCACGGCGACATCATGCGCTGGTGCGCGGAGTCCTGGGCCACGCGGCCGCACTTCACCTCCTTCATCGTGGCGCTGCTGTACGCGCCCGCCGCCCTCACCGTCTGCTTCACCTACTGCAACATCTTCCGCATCTGCCAGCAGCACACGCGCGAGATGAGCGAGCGCCGCGCCCGCTTCGGGCCCCAGGAGGGCGAGCCGGGCGAGGGCCCCGCCTCGCCCGACAAGCGCTACGCCATGGTGCTCTTCCGCATCACCAGCGTCTTCTACATCCTCTGGCTGCCCTACATCATCTACTTCCTGCTGGAGAGCGCCGGCATCTACCGCCACCCCGTGGCCTCCTTCCTCACCACCTGGCTGGCCATCAGCAACAGCTTCTGCAACTGCCTGATCTACAGCCTGTCCAACAGCGCCTTCCGCAAGGGCCTGAAGCGGCTGTGCTCCTTCTGCGTGCGCCGCGTGGACGGCAAGAAGCCGGCGGGCGCCGGGGGAGGAGGAGGAGGAGGCAGCGCGCGCTCGGCGTGCCACGCGTAGGGACCCCCCCGGGGACTCGCTCGGGAGGACCGAGGGGCCGGCCCGCGCACGCTCCGGCGCCATTGGCCGTCACCCGGCCGCAGAAAGGGCGGCTTCTGGCAGCTCCTGCCCCCGCAGCCCTCTGTGCCATGTGGAAAGTGCCCGGTGTGGGGACGGAGAGGGGACGGTGCGGGGGTTCTGTGGGTGCAGTGAGGCGACGGTGCGGGGGTTCTGTGGGCACACTGAGGCGACGGTGTGCGGGTTCTGTGGGCACACTGAGGCGACGGTGCGGGGGTGGCGTGGGCGGGCTGCAGAGTGGCCGGAGTTTTGGGCCCAGCTCCCAGCTCCTCTAGTTTCAGCCCCTCATTTGGATAATATTCACTCCTTAGTCTTTGCCAAATAACGTCCTACTGCAAAAAAAAACAGAATGACAAAAACACTGCAGGTCCTAGCGTTGTGCGAACGCTAGGCCTTTCTGGAATGCAAAAAAATGTACTATTTATGTGGCGGGAGTGCAGAATGCTGCCTTCCATACTACTGCACTTACAATGAGGTGACCTGTTCAGTCTGAAAGCAGCTAATTTAGACTGTTGCCACGTGTGTGTCAGTGGACTTCTTCGGTGTGTACAATCTGTTATTTGTTTAATCATTGTTTTCAGGCCGCTGCTTAGAGAATCTTTCGCGATTAGATCGAGCTGAGGAGAGCAGCGAGCGCACAGCGTGACCGTTTCCCCGCAAACCTGCGGCCGTCCGTCCGTCCGTCCGGAGGCACGAGCAGCGGCGTCAGGTTTTATTTATTTCCTTTTTGAAACGAGGTCCCCGTGGCGGGATCGACCTGCTCAGAAACGCGCGACTCTCCCAGGAAGCCGGCGGCCGGCGCCTGGCCTCCCGTTTTGTTTATGGAGGGTCGCGTTTCGGAACAGGCGATCCCTGGCGGGACGTCCGCCTCTCGCCTGCGCGCTCTCGGCCGAACGCGCCCAGCTGCCGGGCCGCGGGTCCTGCGGTGCTGCCCCGATGGCGGGAGCGGGAGAAGGAGAAGGGTTTATTTATTTCGCGGGGATCTCTCTCTCCGCTGACGTTCCTCTTTTCTCCTGGACCACTGCTGTGTGTCGGGCAATAAGGGCTGCTGTGTTCAGGCCTCAGCCTGGCCAGCTGTATCACAGAACAAGCGACGCAATAAAGCAACTAAATGAAGAAAAACGAGTATTTTTATTTAAATGTTTTGTCGATAGGTTTTCTAATTTTTTTTTGTAGTCTCTATTTAATGCTGAGAAAACGATTTAAGTCTGCCTCTGGTAAGAATTCATTTCGTACACTTGCATTCTGTACATGCCTACAGAAGCAATTAAATTGTTCCTGCGCACTCCTCTTCCTGACCAGCGATTGGTCGGCGGATATTCACAGAAGGGCAGGGATTATCTGCTTCAGTAGCAGAACATGGTTTTTAGGGATTACGTTCCCTCCACAGTAATCACCAGGCAAAGTCTTAATCTGTGGACAGGCGCTGCTGTCATTACTGACATCATGAGTGGCTTTTCTGTGAGCAGAAGCATGCTTTTAGTGTGGAGGGGTTCTAAGTGAGCAAGTATTGGGTGTCTCAATAAGGACTTGCGATTGATCGCATGGGTCAAGAGAAGAGGATGTTGTGACCTGCTGTTTTAAAAAATGCCTTCTTTTCCACGTGCAAATGGGTTAGGAGCAGGCATGGACCTAATTACTATGGTTGCAGTGTCCATTTTGGTTTGAGTTACATTTATAGCCATGAATGGCCCTGATCATTCAAGAGTCACCTTTTTTATGGTTGGTATAGAATTGCATTGCTGTTAGCATAGAGCCTGGCTTCTTTGTAGATTTGACCGTTGCTTTTAAGGAGTCACACCACTCTTTAGTGTATTAACGGATGTTTGTTTGGAAGGCGAGGGGCTGGGTCACGTTGCGCAGACGCTGAGAGAGGGGAGGGAGCTAGCAAAGCGGCCGCTGGGGCTCAATGGAGACAGCCCCTGAAGTCAGGACAGAGCCCCGCCCACTCTTCAGCCTGGCGGACGAGCCGCAGAGAGGGGGGGCGGCCGTGGAGTCCGCGGCGGTGCCGCTGCGGCGGCGTGCTCCAGGTGAACATCTCAGCGCTGATCTGTGCTGGTGAGGCGGGGGGGTGGCCCGCTGCACCGCCGGCTGGAGAGCGGTGGCGGTTAGTTAGCGAGTCCACGCGCAGGGTCTGCGCACAGCTGGGATAAGCGCCAGTGTGCTCAGCTGAGCAGCGACCGAGAGCGCTTCATTGTCTGAGTCTCTCCCAGAAGCAGTCTTCCTGGGCCCAGCACTGTCCAGGAGTTCAGCCTCAGCTGTGCTCTCGCACAACTGAGGCTGTGCGAGATATTCACCTCTGTATGGATGATACAGTTCATGCAGATTTTGGGTTCCACACGGATTCCCCTCATTCTTAAAAAATGTTTTAAAAAATCAAGTGAAAGTGCGGTTTTCCGAAATTGTTAGTCTTCCTAGATGACCAAAGTTAAATATTGATTTAGTAGTAAGTTGATAGTTTGTTGGGGGTAATGGGAGGAGATCTAAAAGTCCTTTTTGGTGACATGTAGACATTGAATTTGCTCCACCCTCAGGCCACTGAATGCGATATTGTTGCTGACGGTAACGTCAAGCCCAGCTTCTCTTGGAGTGGATTTCACTGAAAAGGCTTGATTTAGCGTGCGTTTTGAGCACCTGTGGTAGTTACAGATTCAGCCTAAGAGCTAATGAAAGGGTGATTTAGCGTGCGTTTTGAGCACCTGTGGTAGTTACAGATTCAGCCTAAGAGCTAATGAAAGGGTGATTTAGCGTGCGTTTTGAGCACCTGTGGTAGTTACAGATTTAACCTAAGAGCTAATGAAAGGGTGATTTAGCGTGCGTTTTGAGCACCTGTGGTAGTTACAGATTCAACCTAAGAGCTAATGAAAGGGTGATGGTGAAGCCCTTCACACGTCCTTGATCCGAAGGGGTTTGACTTTTTTAGACCGATTTATTTTTTTACTTGTCACATCAGTCTTAAGCATGTGTTGAAGTGCATATATTTATATTTGTATTCTGAATACGGACGCAGACAGCAGGAAGGTGTTCGAAGGCGGGCGGCGTGAGGGAATGACGGGCATGGGGACTGTTTTCTATTGCCATGCTGTTGCAGGGTACCGTGCAATATTTTTACATGTAGTGTTTTCCACTTGCAAAGCGATTTATTCAGAACAATGAGAACATATCACGGGATCTTCGGAAAAGGGCTTTTCTGTTCTCCCTGGGTTCCGGAGCGTGTCTGTCGCCGGTCGGTCTCCGTGTCTGTACCCGCGAGGCGTCTCTGATGGCGACTCTGTGACGGCTTTCTGAGGCGGGCGGAGTCGCGGGAATGTCAGCGCTTCAGCGGGCGCTCGCGTCGCGCGGGACGCGGGCTAGCGCTACGGCGCGCCTGGCGCTCCTGTTTTTCACATTTGGAGGCGGGCGGATGGAGTCTCTCAGATGGTCTGAGATGGGGACTCGTAGAAGGCGTCTCCGCGCGGTGACGGACGCCGCTGACTGCGGCTGCTCGCTGGGTGAATACGCTCCTGCGGTTGGGTCTCTGTGTTGGGAGCGCGTTCGGGGGCTGAATCGCAGGGCGTGTGCGCAGGGAGAGAACGCTCCTGCCCACCTGCCTGCCCTTAACACTGACGCTAATGTGGCCAAGCAGCCAAAACAGACCACATTTCACAAACCCCATTTTCATCGAAGGGAGATCCACCCAGATGAAATTCTCCCTCACCCTTACGACATTTAGAGAAGTTCTCACTGAATTCTGGAGATGTTTCTCATGAGTATTCACGTACGTAAAGGGGAATGTCTATGATGTGGACGTGTTTGAACTCATTCTGTGTACTATAGCAGCAAATAAAGTACAGTGCACTTGAAATTCACTGCTCACAGCCCTGATGTTATTAGACCAATAGCACTTTGTGTGTATTCGTGGGAGCCAACTAACTGAAATCTGAACAACATATATTTTTATCTTCTGACTTCTGTTCACCGAAATAGTCCTCCGGCTCTGTTTAATGAAATACAACAATAATGCAGTGGATCATCATCTACGCATCTGCTATCAGATAACATGAGTTCCTCTTTCAGTGTGCTGTCACGTTGCTGGGTTTTTATGGACATTTATGGACAGATGATGATGTGACTGCTTTTTTATTGTAATTTTTTATTTTATTTATTTTTAGTTTCTTGCTTTTAAATGAGTGTTGGTCTGAACTCAGATGTTCGGGCTCATGTGCTTCGGCTGTGTGTTTTATCAGGTGGTTTGAGTGCTTCTGTTTTTTCCTCCCATGGACACAAATGCCTTTTTTTGGACCACTGAGGTTACTGAAGCGCTGAGGCCAATGCTGTTGCTCCAAACTTAGTACCTCAAGAATAACAGGTTTTTGTATGAAGTCCGATGGGAAGGGTTAGCCGATGTCTGAGAAGCGCCAGCGCTTTCCAGGTTACGTTTTTTTAAAAATACACAGTTAGTTGACGGTACTGAGGCTGAGGGCGCACTGAAAATTCTCACCGATGCATGTTGTGGGACGTTTCTCTGCCAAAGAGCAGCCCCCTTTTCTGTTCCTGTGGGAACAGCGTGCTGTTCTCGAAAGCGGAGTCAAGGGCCAGTGATCCCGGGGGACCCCGCTCCTCGTGTTGACCCGCTCCGCAGTGCCATATTAGGGCGTAAAAACCTGCCGGGGGCCCGGTTCCGGGGAACGCATGTTTGCTCTGGGACAGCGTGTCCCCTTCGACCGGAGGAAAACTCCCCGCCGCCGTCCTTCGCCAGGCTCTCCGCTGTAGCGCCGCTGGCATCAGAGGAGCGTCTCATTGAATTTGCCTTGTATATATCCTGAAACCTTTAGGTTCCCCTGCTGATCCCTTAATAGAATGCTCATGGATTAGGCCATTTTGGAGTCTGATCGTATCTGGGGGAAAAAAAATTGAAGAAAAAAAAAATACACAGAGACTCTTGACCTTTCAGATGTCCCAAAGCATTTTTTTTTTTAACGTGTTATCACATGAAGAAGGTTGTAAAGAGCCAAACTGTATCTTGTGAATGCTGAACAGACTTCTGCTTCTGTTTCTCCAAACACATGGAGAAACGGGCAATCATTTAGAAAATGCCCTCTGAAACGCGGTGTGTTGGTGAGGTGCGTCAGTACCGCGAGTTTTCACATGTAGTAATGTCTGTTTTGGAATACAGTTGTCAATAATATATTTATATTCTGGTCATATCTGCACTGAGTAAATAAATGTGACATTATTTAAGGGCTTTTGGTGGTTATTGTGCGTGTGTGGCTGGCAGGCGCTCTCCCAGCTCGTCTGTTTTCGCGGTAGAACCTGAGGGTCCTGCAGTCTCCATTACCTCCTTAATCAGCGACAGAGCTGTGGATCAAGAGCCCCTTTCATCCATCTGGCTATTCTTAGCGCCTGGAGCAGGAGCCCCAGTCTGAGCTACTGCAGCACTGCCCTGAGGAAACGCTCCATCTCTGCCTCCTGCTCTTTCTCTCACCGTCGCTTTCTTCCTCTCTGTCTCCCTCTCTTTCCATCTCCATCTCCCTCTCTCCCTCTTTCCCCTCTTCATCTCCCTCTCTCTCTCTTTCTCTTTCTCTTTCTCCCTGTCTCCCTCTTTTCCCTCTCATCTCCCTCTTTCTCTCTCCATCTTCCTCTCTCCCTCTTTCTCTATCCATCTTCCTCTCTCCCTCTTTCTCTCTCCATCTCCCTCTCATCTCCCTCTTTCTCTCTCCATCTCCCTCTCTCTTGCTCTTTCTCTCTCACTCTCTTTTCCTCCCTCCCTCTCTTATTCTTTTTTTCTCTCCTTGTGAAGGGGGAAGTGGGTGATAAGCAGCAGGGCATTCTAGGCTTAGCACTGCTGAGCTGTCATCGCTGGACTGCAGGTCCCAGAAGCCGCTCCAAAAGAAAAACAAAGGGCCTTTCTGACCATTGTTGTGTGGCAGAATAAACCTGCCCCATAAACAGTGGGAAAAGAACAGTCTTTCCTGTGGAAGCCCCCCCCCTTCGCCACCACACACACACACACACACACACACACACACACACTCTCTCACGCAGTCACTTGCTATGTTATTCTTGCTCCAGGCATGCAAACAGTTGATATGGATGTGTTTAAGTACTTTGAGGCAGCCAGGTTTCAGTTTATTTCAGGCCCCGATAACCCCCAGCCCGGAGTGGGGAGAGGATAAACAGTGATTGTGATCAGAACCAGAGTGTGGAGAGCAGCAGGTCAGCACCAGGACCAGAGCGGAGCCAGCTCAGGTCCTGTCATGGGAACCCGGCTCCCGGGGCCCGAACAGAGTTTTTTCTCATGGCTTTTCCTCCATCGTTTCTTTGTTTATTATTCTTTCTTCCTGCCTTTCTTTTCATGCTCTCTATCTTTTGTTTTTGATTTCCTTTTTGGAAGCTGTATGAGAAAACCTACGGGGAGTGAGAAAGCGGAGACCCTGCCATTCCAAACACTCTGAACATAACTCCACTTTACCAGTCAGACACCGGGGGTGGGCACTTCAGCTGCGAAACCTCGAGCCTGAGAGCTTGCATTCTGAAGTAGTGCAATTGGCAGATCGACATCAGTGGCATTCATATGTTTCTCATTCCGGTGAACAGCCAATAACAGCTTAATATGTCTTCATGTTTATTTTTCTTGAAATTACTTCTACCTAATTTGTGCATTTTCTCAAACCATTTAAGCCAAGCTAAATAGAAAGCACTTCACTTAATAGCCCTTTTGCCATACAGCCAAAATTTTAGTGGGACAGCTTGTTCAGTTAAAGATTAAAATGTTTTAAAGGCATTATTTAATTGGTAATCCTTTTGTCACAATCCTGCTCAAATAGCAACATTTTTAAATTGCCCTGTTAACTGATGCACATTTAACTAAATGATAATACAATTGTGTTGGATAATTATGTGTAATAAGCCTTAGTTAACAGTGAGTTGTTCAGTATTTATAGTACCTTGACTAAATTTGAAAGTTAAATTAATGCTTGCTTGTGGGCTCTAATAAATGCTATTTTCACAGAACAGAAACATGAGAAGCCGTACTGTAAAGAGAAACTTTTGTCTTCTGTCTTTGAACCAAAACCAGCATTTTTTTCCTGGTTAAACAGAAACACAGTTTCTGCAGTCTGTTACTCCAAAGAGACAATAGGAGCACAGTTTTTCTGTTGGTTTTCTGGGAGCGATTTCAGACGGCCACGTATGATTTAATAGATAGCCATTTTATATAATTAATAATAGCAGTCAGATTTCAGTAATAGGCAGGTGTCTGTGGAATGTTAAAAGGATCGGTTCACCATAGCCATCTATGGACCATGTCAAGAGGTTTTAAAAGGAACCATGCCAGTGCAGTTTAGATTGCATTATGGGATTAGTGAGGGAATTTTAACAGGGATCATGTGTGTTTATTGTCGGCATTAACACCTCTTATCCTCTGGCTGAGATTTTGTGCAGGTTCATGTTATAGCTACTGGCCCCTTTAGGTACACTGTAATTTTTTCAAAGAGTCGCATGTTAATTTGTGTCACAAATTTGGCTATGCAACAGATTATTTTGCTATGCCCAGGTCTTTTACCCTCACAGCCATTTTGGTCCACACCCATCATGATATTTATACCAATGTGTTCTTGGACTGGCTCATAGTAGTATTTACAGGCAAAGGCACTGCCTGGTCCCCCCTTCATTTCTCACTTATACAGTAGTATGCATACATAGTATTGACATGCAGGACCCTCCAGCAGTATCCATCATTGGTCTACTGCCTACCCCAACATTTCTTTCATAATTACTCCTTGGAATTTTGTGTCGGTAGAGTTTCACGATGATGAGCCGCTTTGTCCTTTTGGTTGCTCAAGTGTTTTCTTTGGTTGCCTGAAGCCCAATTTGCAGCAGCTGAGCCACTTAAAGGCATTGCAGAGCATTTTCTCCTACTTTATTTCACACAGAGCACCAGGACAGGAATAAGTCTGCTTTCCAGTAATTGTCAGGTTTCAGTAGACTGACGTTGTTTGATAGACATTATATTTATAAATCCTGAGAAACAAAGACACAAAATAGACTCAGCTAGGCTACATCTGAGAATCCATGGCCTGTTGCTAAGCATTTACAATTAAGCATAGTTTTGTGCCGGGCAGGTGCACTGCGCCCAACGGGACGGAAGACGACAACAATAACGTACGAGGTATTGTGGGAAATGTATGCGCCAAGTTAATCTCTCATACTGTGGTTCCAAACCAAAACAATCCAAGAGAGAGAGGGTGACCATTAAGAGCACAAATGTGTCAACCCAACTGGCTGGTCATAAGGCCACTTACGAGGAGGCCATCAGTTAGTCTGTTCTCTTGGTTGATTGGAGTGCCACCAGGCTGTATGTGGGCTGCTTTACAGTTGAGAAGTGGAGGAGTGTCTGGTTTGTTGCCTGGAGAATGGGAATCCCATTACACTAGAATGAGCGGTGGTGTGTAAATGCAAGACCGTGTGGTTGCACTGAGGTTGCGCTGTTAATCTTCAAGGCAATTACTTTAAAAGGAAATATTTAATCATATGGGAAAACTCTCAGACATTAGATTGAAGTGCTTTTAAATGAATTCTCATTAGAGCATTAAATGAAAAAACAGCTTTTCATTTGAGAAAATAACAAAACCATGTATAAATGGTTGATTGGGTTCTTTTCTTGCGTTCCTTCTAATGGTCACGCTTAATAAATCTCAATTTTTTCCATTTCAGGGTTAGGCTAGTCTTAGGCTAGTGTTAGCGTTGCGTTTAGGAAGATTGTGTTTAGGACCTTCACAATAAGAGAACTCCTGGGGCTAGAATTAGGTTTTAGGGTTGACATGATGGTTAGGTTAGGGTTACAGTTGGGGTTAATGTTATGAAAACGATAAGTGTTAGAATTGAGGCAATAATTAGGGTTGTGTTTAGGAGCTTGGGGAATGGTTAGGACAATGGTTAGTATTTGATTTTGGATGATCCAAATTTGTTCAGTAGTGGGTTGTAACCCTGTGGCCTTATATATTTGTATATCTTTTCAGTGAAGTATCTTCTACAAAATGAGGGACTTCGATACACATTTCTTTGCATTTTTTTAATTGAATATTTAAGTTGTTTTTCATCAATTTGAATAGGGGAAAAAAGCATATCTTTTAGAGGACTATAATTAGGTTTTAGGGTTCACACAAAGGTTAGGCTAGGGTCACGGTTATGGTTAAGCTTAGGATAACCATAAGTGTTAGAGTTGAGGGAAGATTAGGGTTTCATTTAGGAACTTTGGGGAAGAGTTAGGTCAAGGGTTAGTATTTGATTTTGGATAACTTTTTAATAACGAAGTCATCCAAAATCATTTTTTAATTAAAAAGTGGGGGCCTGATGTGCTGGTTCTGTGTGGTGTGCTGGTGGAGCTCTCAGTCAGGGCCTGATGTGCTGGTTCTGTGTGGTGTGCTGGTGGAGCTCTCAGTCAGGGCCTGATGTGCTGGTTCTGTGTGGTGTGCTGGTGGAGCTCTCAGTCAGGGCCTGATGTGCTGGTTCTGTGTGGTGTGCTGGTGGAGCTCTCAGTCAGGGCCTGATGTGCTGGTTCTGTGTGGTGTGCTGGTGGAGCTCTCAGTCAGGGCCTGATGTGCTGGTTCTGTGTGGTGTGCTGGTGGAGCTCTCAGTCAGGGCCTGATGTGCTGGTTCTGTGTGGTGTGCTGGTGGAGCTCTCAGTCAGGGCCTGATGTGCTGGTTCTGTGTGGTGTGCTGGTGGAGCTCTCAGTCAGGGCCTGATGTGCTGGTTCTGTGTGGTGTGCTGGTGGAGCTCTCAGTCAGGGCCTGATGTGCTGGTTCTGTGTGGTGTGCTGGTGGAGCTCTCAGTCAGGGCCTGATGTGCTGGTTCTGTGTGGTGTGCTGGTAGAGCTCTCAGTCAGGGCCTGATGTGTTGGATCTGTGTGGTGTGCTGGTGGAGCTCTCAGTCAGGGCCTGATGTGTTGGATCTGTGTGGTGTGCTGGTGGAGCTCTCAGTCAGGGCCTGATGTGTGGTTCTGTGTGGTGTGCTGGTGGAGCTCTCAGTCAGGGCTGATGTGCTGGTTCTGTGTGGTGTGCTGGTGGAGCTCTCAGTCAGGGCCTGATGTGTTGGATCTGTGTGGGTGCTGGTGGAGCTCTCAGTCAGGGCCTGATGTGCTGATTCTGTGTGGTGTGCTGGTGGAGCTCTCAGTCAGGGCCTGATGTGCTGGTTCTGTGTGGTGTGCTGGTGGAGCTCTCAGTCAGGGCCTGATGTGCTGATTCTGTGTGGTGTGCTGGTGGAGCTCTCAGTCAGGGCCTGATGTGCTGGTTCTGTGTGGTGTGCTGGTGGAGCTCTCAGTCAGGGCCTGATGTGCTGGTTCTGTGTGGTGTGCTGGTGGAGCTCTCAGTCAGGGCCTGATGTGCTGGTTCTGTGTGGTGTGCTGGTGGAGCTCTCAGTCAGGGCCTGATGTGCTGATTCTGTGTGGTGTGCTGGTGGAGCTCTCAGTCAGGGCCTGATGTGCTGGTTCTGTGTGGTGTGCTGGTGGAGCTCTCAGTCAGGGCCTGATGTGCTGGTTCTGTGTGGTGTGCTGGTGGAGCTCTCAGTCAGGGCCTGATGTGCTGGTTCTGTGTGGTGTGCTGGTGGAGCTCTCACTGAGGGCCTGATGTGCTGGTTCTTTGTGGTGTGCTGGTGGAGCTCTCAGTCAGGGCGTGATGTGCTGGTTCTGTGTGGTGTGCTGGTGGAGCTCTCAGTCAGGGCCTGATGTGCTGGTTCTGTGTGGTGTGCTGGTGGAGCTCTCAGTCAGGGCCTGATGTGCTGGTTCTGTGTGGTGTGCTGGTGGAGCTCTCAGTCAGGGCCTGATGTGCTGGTTCTGTGTGGTGTGCTGGTGGAGCTCTCACTGAGGGCCTGATGTGCTGGTTCTGTGTGGTGTGCTGGTGGAGCTCTCAGTCAGGGCCTGATGTGCTGGTTCTGTGTGGTGTGCTGGTGGAGCTCTCAGTCAGGGCCTGATGTGCTGGTTCTGTGTGGTGTGCTGGTGGAGCTCTCAGTCAGGGCCTGATGTGCTGGTTCTGTGAACCACGCTGCTCGTTGCTCGCTCTGCTCGACTTTGCGCAAATCTATTATTTAGAGGCTTTTCTGTTCCAGATAATCAGAGCATCAATAATGTAGGAAAGGGTAATTAATCTTTGAAAAGGCGCTCGCCAAGCGCGTAATCTTCCTCACTCGTTTGTTGCCTGCGCGTGTGTTCTGTTTGTGATGTCTTCCGTCCAGCGGCGTGTTTCAGCCGCAGAATCCTCCGGAATGTGTCACCTCCTGGACCGAGGCTGGGGCTTTCAGCAGTGGGCTCTGGAGAGCGGTGTCGCTCCTGTGACGCCTTGGAGAAGGGCTGCATGTGTGAGGAATCCCGGCCCTGAGAGCACAGTGACACACTGTGCCTGCAGGAGGAAGGGAGCGGCCATGTTAGCACACAGTGCGTCAGGGTGCGGGGCTTCTCACTGTATCAGATTAGCGAAGGGAGCCTACGAGGGATTCATGTAGAGGCTCAGCAGAGAAGCGCAGGGTTCTCTTCCACCCCACCCTCCTGTGCCAGCTCCCTCCCTCCGGCCCAGATGGCCCAGGGAGGGAGCTGGCACTGAATCGCGGAGTCTTCACCTTGAGGTCCACAGTAGACAGGAAGTGGAGGATTTCTGAGGAAATGTGCAGGTGAAGGTCAGGGGGCTGAAACATCCATTTCTGCTCCTCACAGGACCCAGAGAAGGAGTTTCCAGACCGAGGCCTGCAGTGAATTAATATTGCATGGTGGCCTCAATACTCCTGATTTCTGTGAGCTGCCTGCCAAAACATTTGGAGAATGAGAGAGTGGACTGAAGGAGATGCCCATGTGTGTGTGCATGTGCTTGGCTGTTTTTCCCCCAGTGTGAAAGCGTGTTTTTGTGCAGTGGTTTTAACACTGGGCTCATCGTAGGGAGGCCCATATATCAGGTATAGTCAGGTATGACAGTTTGGATGACCCCCTGAGGTAGTTACTATAAATCAGTTGGTCTTTGGGGAAATCATATAGATGTATCAAGAAATTACAAGAATGTGAAAAGTGTAAAATGATACCCATTGCATCAGGACATGGGCTTGGTAAAGGAGCATTGTCTTTAGTGTAATGCTGGCAACTTTTTGTGTAATCAGTCACTTCTTCACGGTGCTGGTTTACAGAGACTTAAGACTTTTAAGCGTTGCATCTCAGACAAGAAATGACAGCTTTTCCCTCTGGTTATAAGCCTTATTACGTACGATTAAGTAGTTTATAGCATTCAAGCTCAAGTTTAAGTGTGACACAGAAAGGGTCTTTGTTTTCAGGGTGTGTGGGATTTGAAAGGGACAGGAGAAGCTGAAAGGGAAAGCTTTATTTCCATCTCTGCGCTCGACTCAGAAGCCTGGCTAGGTGTGCGTGTCTGGCTGCAGTCTACACCGCTGCTCTGATTCTGCTCTCCTCGCTGCTCTGCGCTCAACTCAGAAGCCTGGCTAGGTGTGCGTGTCTGGCTGCAGTCTACTCTGGTTCTGCTCTCCTCGCTGCTCTGCGCTCGACTCAGAAGCCTGGCTAGGTGTGCGTGTCTGGCTGCAGTCTACACCGCTGCTCTGATTCTGCTCTCCTCGCTGCTCTGCGCTCGACTCAGAAGCCTGGCTAGGTGTGCGTGTCTGGCTGCAGTCTACACCGCTGCTCTGATTCTGCTCTCCTCGCTGCTCTGCACTCAACACAGAAGCCTGGCTAGGTGTGCGTGTCTGGCTGCAGTCTACACCACTGCTCTGATTCTGCTGTCCTCGCTGCTCTGCGCTCAACACAGAAGCCTGGCTAGGTGTGCGTGTCTGGCTGCAGTCTACACCGCTGCTCTGGTTCTGCTCTCCTCGCTGCTCTGCGCTCGACTCAGAAGCCTGGCTAGGTGTGCGTGTCTGGCTGCAGTCTACTCTGGTTCTGCTCTCCTCGCTATAGGACCTGTGTTGCTGTTGCTGGGTTGAGCAGCATATGCAAGCCTATCATTTCTCTCGCTTCATTTTCCCTGAGTTAACAGAAGCCTATCTGGTGTATTATGAGTGGGTGTGATCTCGGTTTGCTTTACCAAGCTTTTCAAGAAGCTCCTGTTCGCCTGTGTTTGCTCAGTAATTAGTCTCTGCTGATGATAGGTATTTATGGGAGGGGTTTGTTAGGCATCAGATTTGTGGTCAGTGGTGATGGAGGTCAGGCGACCGTCGTCGTGGGGAAAGGCCGAGTCTCTGCACTCCTGCAGCAGTGATTAATCCGTAATGGGAAGTGCAGAGTTTAAGATCACTCTGCAGGGAGTGTTAAATCACCGTTTGCTGGGTGTTAAATCACACTGACGGGGGGAGAGGAGGGGACTGCGCTGTCAGAGCCAGCCCACCGTTGTTCAGGAGAGAGCTGCTCATGGCTACGGTTTTAGCCGTGGAATTTTTCCTAAATGTCACACGGGCCGGATGTTGCCAATTAGTACTCGAACACGGGGATCTACACACTGTGTCATTGGAATATACGTGCTTGCTGCAAATCGAGACATTGTTGACATTAAAAAGATTTAAAATCACTATAAACCATGTAATGTAATTTTTTCTGCTGACATCCGTGCTTGGTGTGATGTAAAACTGTCATTAAGTCCTTTGGGCAGAAAAAAACACCCTTGCAGTTCAGTCTCTCGACTGGTGATATGATGAACACATCGGCTAGGAGTTATTAACAATTGATTTTCTTCAGACAGCTGGAATAGATTCAAATGCCTTTACCATTTCAAATCATTTACTGTAGTCGGGAACAAAAACTTCACAGGTATTACACATTTGGAAGCACAAACTGATTGTACAGTTTTCATGTTTGTCTGTTTTATGAGGGAAGTGACTGTAACCCTGCCTAACTGCAAAATTCATTTATGCAAAGCGTTTTCAAGGTGCCTGTATGTTTGTTGCAACTTTAAGTACTGTGACTTCAGGAGGTTCTCTACCCAGGCCCCCTGACCTGATATTCCAGCAAATCAGATTAGCCCAGTGGTCCAATGTGAGCCGTTTAGGGATAGCCGTACTGCTCTAAAGATGCGAGCCTGCCGTAAAACTTTCATGGCATATGCAAGCTCTGATTTTATCTTCGAGTAAAACTGTAGCCTTTGGGTCTTGGAGACGGAGAGAAGAGGACATGTTTTGTTTTTGTTATCAACACCATTGCAGCCCCACATAAATGAGTTTTTCCCCCATGTGACTGTGCCCAGTGCCTTTGTGTGTTTGCCCTCTGTCTGACTCTCTCTGTCCTCTGTGCTGCCGCACTGAGAGGGCCAGTGCAGGGTGAGCTCAGCTCTTTCTGCCCAGTGCCATCACATCCTCCCAGAAGTGGGTACTTGGGGGCGCTTCAGCTCGGAGCAGAGGGCCAGTGCAGGGTGAGCTCAGCTCTTTCTGCCCAGTGCCATCACATACTCCCAGAAGTGGGTACTCGGGGGCGCTTCAGCTCGGAGCATCAGGAAACCGTGATCATGTGATCTGAAGGTAGTCACGTGACGTGGCGGCAGAATGGCGCGTCTCGCGGGACGCGCGCCCGAGCCGCGCTGTGCCCTGGTCATGTGATCGCCGCTCTCTCTCCGCCGCAGTGAATGGGCGTTTTGTTCGCTCCCCTCTCCTGTGACCGGTGCGTTGTGGACCTGCGAGCCCGTGGTGCCAGGAGCCCCGAGCGGAGCGTCCCGGCGGGCGGGGGAGCCGGCGCGGGCGCTGACATTTCCCATGTTCCCCTCTGTCTGCGCGTCGTGTGACACCGAGGCGCTCCAAGTATTGGGTCTGCCGGCGTCAGCTGCCCTTTCGCCGAATCTCAACTGCCATCAGGGCTCTTGTTTTTTGTTTTGCCGGTAATGCAATCAGATGAGGATTTGGAGCTCACATTTGTGAGCTGCGTAGGGTTAAGCCCAAGCAGAATTCACGTTAAGAGTTTGGCTGTTGCTCCGGTTTTTCTAGGAGTTGTTGCTTATGTTTAAGGTTCTATAAGACAGCAGCGAATGAGGCAATGTGCATTTTTACACAACACTGCACTCTGTTCTCCTCTCTGTATACACTAGCTGCACGATACCCTGCTCTGTCCTCTGCGCATCCCTCTTAGGTCTGACGCCCCCATACCCGTCTGTTCTGCTGCCGACGTCTCTCCCAGTTTACTAAATCAGACACGTTCTCCATGAGACCCCCAGTCAGCCCTGCGCTGGACCCTCTGCTTTCTTCCTGCATTTTAATATAAGATCGTGGGCAAGTTCAGGAGGACTCGTGTACTTGAACCACATGACCTCTGCGTCGGTGCTCGTGTCTCTAGTGCTGGTGCCCTGTCTCATTGCCCTCGTTGTGCGGATCTGTCTAATGCGATTCAGGCCGTCCTTGTAAACAAGATTACGTTCCGACTGACCTGCCTGGTAAAAGACTGGCGAAATGAGATTTGAAAATGAAAGCAGTCGTGTTGTTTAGCGAAGGAGAGACGGCCCGTTCCCACAGGCCTACGGGGATCTCTCTGAAGTGCGCACAGCGCTGGCTTCATGGCAGGCCTGCTTTCTCTCTCATCGCACGCCTGTTTGCGCTGCCTGTTTACTGCGCATCACATAAGAAGATCTGGCACGCCGCGCAGCGTGATAAAGAGTAGGGCAACAAACAGGAGTTTTTCCTGCTGAAGATGTTGCTAAGTTGCAGTCTGTGTCAGTTTGCGTTTGCTTCAATCTGTCAGTATGTTTATGTTTGTTGTTTTAATGTTGTCCCAAGTACAACACAATCCACAAGAGTTATTTAAGATGTCCAATACCTGGTGAAGCCTGCGGTAGAGTTAGGCTGATGAAATGGCTTCTGGGTGTAGATGTCCACTCAGAGACATGGAGCAGTGCCCCCTGGTGTACACAGCAGATCCCCACTTTTAAATGAAAAATTGCCTCCCCCCCCCAGTAACACTGACTACTGAGCAGTGGTGGTCCATGGGGAATACAGCCCTAGAACCCCTAAATGTGACATCAGGGTCATGTCTCCCCCTCTCTCTCTCTCGCCTCTTCAGGAATCTCCTCAGGACAGTGCCATCACCAGAGACATCAACCGGACATTCCCGGCACACGACTACTTCAAGGACACAGGCGGCGATGGGCAGGACTCACTGTACAAGATCTGCAAGGTGGGACCTCCTGTGTCAGTGCAAGTGTTTACGCGTGCTTAAACTCTAAATTCTTCAAGCATTTATTGCGCAAATAGATGTAGGTTTTCTATAGCCTACGACGTTAATGTATGTATGTAATGGTATTGTATTTATGAAATTATTCCTGATGTTAGAAAAGGAAATTATTCCAAAGGGACATTTTTAAAGAGGATAAAAAAAATGTTGTGTTTTAATTTGCATGTGAATACATTTTGGAATTACACATATTTATGAATATATTGTAGGGTCCAGGGTGGAATTTACAGTCACTTTTTACTGCATATAGACGCGTATATCAAAGTTACAAGGATCTTGGATGTTGCATATATACATGAATATTTATTCGCAAAGCGTCACAGTGAGAGTTGTGGAAGTTCACAAACCCAAGCGGGATTTTGATAAGAGATGTAAGCGCTGCCCTTAGGGAATAATAGATTTAGCTGTCAACAGTATACAGCACTTTGAACTGAACACTTGGTGCTCAGTGCCGGTATACATCTCACACTGTATTGGTATTGGTTGTTAAGGTTGTTTGCTTACAGGGGCCTGCTACTTAGGCAATGTATTTATAACTGCATGGAACATTACTGAGTACTGCGCCATTTTAACAAAGTGTATACTGTCACTATACAATGGTACTTATTCATGGCTTTTACAATAGTGCACTGACTCCACAGTCGTGCATTGAAATGGTATCAGTCTGTCATAACTCTCCCTGCCAGGAGTTTGTATGTTGGCGGGGTGTGTGTAGCACACGTCTCTGTAGTTTTCTGCAGCTGGCGCTGTAGACCTTTCTGTCATGGGCCACTTAGCTCCCAGCGGTCCGCCCCAAAGCGAATGTCTAGACAGGCTTTCTGAGAACAGCACGCCCACGGAAAGCCGCTCTGGCTCTCCCGAGCACTTTCTGCCTGCCTGTCGAGGAAAGAAAACCTCGTAGTGTTCTTGATTTGTCCAACCATAACCTTTCCCTGGGTTGTAATTTTGAGGTGCTTTTCTTTCATCTTCCAAATAAATGCCTTGCTACAATTAAATATGTGTGCTAAATGATTCCAGCAGGGTTGGTATTGATAATTATGGGAGAATATGCTTGGCAAGTCTTTAATAATTCAGAATTCCTCCAGTGTTCCAGGTCACTCCATCACTGCTGTCTAGCAGGAGAGATTTCTCCATCGATTACATGTTTCACCGTCCGGCTTGATTTACTGCCCAGGCAATCCGGGCTCAATCATTCTTTTACTCATAATTAAATCATAAACCAGTAATTATTCTATTGCCACTTTTTCTGCAGAAAAATGAAACCCGGCACACTGATCTGCGGTCCTGGATGTTCTCGAGCGGTAAATGAGGTGTCAGATAGGGCACTGCGGACGGTAGCAACGTGGCGCCCATTGGGGTGGGGTTGCCAGATTGAAGCGCTCCATGTAAGGCATTAGCAGTAGATCCCCCTCACGCTGATTCTCTCCACTCTCTCTCTAGGCGTACTCGGTGTACGATGAGGAGATCGGGTACTGCCAGGGCCAGTGGCCATACGAGATCCCCCCTTCACGCTGATTCTCTCTGCTCTCTCTAGGCGTACTCGGTGTACGATGAGGAGATCGGGTACTGCCAGGGCCAGTCCTTCCTCGCCGCCGTGCTGCTGCTGCACGTGAGTCTCCGGCGATGCCCGCCCTCCCGCCGGCGGGAAGAGCTCGGCGCACGTGCCCCGCTCTCCTCCAGCCGCAGGGGGCGTGTCCCCCGCCGGGGCTGCTGGGAAGGCGTAAACAGATCCTGCCCCAGGCGCCCAGATCAGCTGCACGTGTCCTCTCCCCCTCACATTCGCTGTGCTTCGGGTTAGGGAATGTGAGCTGATCTGGGGTCAGTTATTTGGCCAGGGTGCACCCACAGCAGGAAGGAATCTTATCTGATGAGGCACAGTGACACCTAGTGGACATGGTGTGCTTTGCTTCTCCTCCATTGCTTTTCACTGGTGGGGTTACTGTGAAGACTAAAGCCTGGAGCTCAGCATGAACACCATGGGCTGCATCTCCCATATGTATAGATTTTTATTATTTTAGAGTAATTTAAAGGGAGTGTTCACTTTCTGGAGTTTGTATATTACTTCTGTTTTAGTGTATGTTTGCAGTTGGTTCATAAAATATTTTGTGTGCATCAAGAGAGTTTTTAGACTCTCTTATCCATGTACTTGCTGCTTTGAAGTTATTTGATAATGCAGCATATTTTCTTGCTTTAAGCCACAATCCCATTAATGCTCCTACACCAGACATTGTAACGCCGGCAGATTGTCAGCTTCAAAACTATCTCAGCCAATCAAAAGCATGCATTAAAACTGAAATAATATATATATTTAAGAACTCTGGGAAGTGTGTTATTTCCATAAGCAGACATGTGCTAATTCACAAGGGAATTAAGTATTTTATGCTACGTTTTTATATTTATACCATTTTCTGTACTTATACACAGAGGGGGCCTAATAATTTTTTTTTGCCATGAATGAGGCATTTCATATTTTCTTTTGTTATTTATTGTCTAAATATTTGTGTGCTTCAAGAGGTTTTTAACACTCTTTTATCCATGTGACTTGTGTTTTAAGCTTTGATTTCACTATGCTGTGAGTCAAACCCATAGCTCCTACACCGGCTCCTTTATGACGTGGCTTGTGCCAGAGCTGGGGAAATTAATTGCAAGATGAAAGCCTGAATTCAAAGGGTGTTTTTTGCTGATGTCACTTTTGGCCCCGCCCCCAGATGCCTGAGGAGCAGGCCTTCAG
Source organism: Anguilla rostrata (assembly GCF_018555375.3). Lineage (NCBI taxonomy): Eukaryota > Metazoa > Chordata > Actinopteri > Anguilliformes > Anguillidae > Anguilla > Anguilla rostrata. Next base: position 18,374,107 of record NC_057946.1, read on the forward strand.
TGTGCTGGTGAAGATCATGTTTGATTATGGACTCAGGGAGCTCTTCAAACAGAATTTTGAGGATCTGCACTGCAAGTTCTTCCAGCTGGAACGCCTCATGCAGGTGAGAGACATTACAAACGGACACTCAGGAGACACAGATCTGTGCAGGAATGTGTGTGATGGTGCATCCACTCAGAGCTGTGTAAAAGGGACATATCTGTGAAAGATCTAAAGTATCTTAAAAGCTGTGTACCTGGTACATTTGCACAGGGACATGTGTAACTGAGGGACACAGGAATGTGTGCAGCTCACAGACTCTTCTAGAAAGATCTGTAACATGGCAGGCTCATTATGACTGGCACATTTATACAGGGATGACTGGGGGTCATAGTTTGCCTCAGAAACCCTCTATAATCTCACCGAGAGAATCTCTCATCTAGCAGCCCTCAAATTTGCCCTCCCTCCAGGGGCAATAAACCGTTCAGCTCGAGCAGCAGGCAGACCAGCGCTTTCCAGAGCTGCAGACTGCAGCAGCAGGCCCTAACAAACACAGCCGTTCATGGCGGCTGTACTTTTCTGGTTTGCCCTTGGAATGATTTCAGATCACATAAACGGACACCCCGGTTTTGCACTGAGTATGCAGTTTGTGTGAACATGCGCGCGCGTGTGACTGGCTGCCTGAGTTGTGCTTGATTGTGCGCACACGCGCGTGCAACGTTTATTTTCACCCATTTAAACGCTGTCTTCTTCTGGCAGGAATACATTCCAGACCTGTACAATCACTTCCTCAACATCAGCCTGGAGGCGCACATGTACGCCTCTCAGTGGTTCCTCACCCTCTTCACCGCCAAGTTCCCCCTCTACATGGTCTTCCACATCATCGACCTGCTGCTCTGCGAGGTACCGCCTGACTCCGCCCCCGGCTCCTCCCACTCACCCCGCCCTCGCGCCTCGCAGAGAGCCCTGTTTTTCCCCATTATGGAGAGGGTGTCATTGGGAATGTCAGTATAATTATATCCAGACAGGTCTGTATCTCTACTACTCCAGAAGAACAAGTTTAAGTGAGTGAGTAGAACAACTGCAGATTCCTGAAATGGAGATTTATTCGGCATTTTAAATGATTGTGTTTAATGTTTTCTTTTTGGAATGAAAGAGGGAGGAAAACATGGAAAATTATTATTATTATTATTACTCATGAGCCTGAAATAGAGAGGGCGGGTTATGGTAGGGCTTCTTTCAACCTTGTGACAAGCTAACAAAATGTACTTTGCTGGCTAGAAATGATATCAAGCTAGCTAATTAACATTAGCGCAATGAATGTGCAAGCATGACTGCCATTAACTGAACATGTCCCCTCACCAGCATTGTTTGCTAGAGGAGGTTCAAATGCAGTATAATTATCCTGCTTAAGCTAAGCCCACTCCATTAATCATTATGTGTTTAATGAAGTTGGAAATGTTTCCAGGATTGCATTATATTGTTTTGTTTCAAGTATTGCATTTTGCATTATCATCATCCACTCCAGATAAAACGCATGAGGCCGTTTTATTTATTCATCTTGCTCCCTTCCTCATCGCCCCTCCCTGGTGTTCCTCCTCTCCCCCCTTCTCCTCTCTTATTCTGAAGCAGGCTGCGCCTCCAGTGATCAATAACACAAATTGTGTGGCCCGGATTAAATTAGTAGGCTGAAGTAAAGGGAACGCTGGCTTGGCCATTGTAAATTAGACGAGTCCTGTTTGCTGTGAACAGAGACTGTTTCACTTTTGTCCCTTTCAGTAGACTTGAACTTGGTGCCAGACTTTCACTGTAATTTGGGATAAAGCTTTGTGTTTACTGTAAGACTTTGGTAACGTAGGTTATATTTTCATGAACAGAATTAGCTATGTATGGACAATCACGAAACTATTACGATTTATGAATGTGTGCTAGAGACGCAAATGCCTAAAAAAATAGACTACTTGTGTTGGTCAGATATGCTTTGGGTTATATTGCTATATAGTAATGTCATTACTAAATGCAGATATTGAAGTCAGACATTGCCAGTAGATAAAAACTGGCTGTACTGTACGGTGGTACAGTCCTTTCAGCATTTACTGTAGTCAGACAAGAGAAAAATGCATTTTTTCTTCTTTGTGAACTGGGAATTAACTTTGCAACTTTATCACAAAAATCTGTTGATAGAGTTGTCTTTCCCCAGTGTACTTTTGTAGTCCTGGCCTACAATTAATTTCCAAACTTTGAGTCACATCCAGTGGGAGTGCTTCAAAACCCAATCTGCAAAATGTCTGTGCATGCTAAAGCAGTATTTATAGATGTGTACACTGCATTGATCAGGGTAGGAGATGATAGGTTTTCAGGGAATCCTGTCCTCCCAAAAGCTTTAATGCATTTCTCTGGCCTTCTTTCAGGTGTTGTATCTGAGTCTGTGCTTTGTTCTTACGAATCTCTACACATTCTGCCCCATGCATGGCCACAGATCACACTGAGATCACTTTAGGAACTGCCCCATACATGTCCACAGATCAGATTAAGATTTATGTCAGTACAGAAATAACATGGGTAGTGTTCTGAACACTAACTAATGTTCTTTTTTCATCCCTTGTATTTCAAGTTTTTTCAGTGTCTTAACATTTTTAGACATTCTGATGAGATTTCCTTGGCTAATTACCTCTACCACTGGATCCACAGTGTTAGGTGGTGCAGTATGGAATCCATGGTATTGTAGTAATACAGGCCATGCAGTACCCACATCCTTAGCTATGGTTAGCCACTACGATTTAGAGCCGCCATTTCCTTTATGGCTCCAAAAATAAACAAAGGACTTCTTTCAGACCAAAGCAAGACTCTAACTCGACCACCTACTGCCCAGCTTTGTGCCACATGTTTTTGTGCTCTATAGCTCTCAGTGTAGGTTTTGTCCAGAGCTACTTGCAATGTGTTGAGTGCTATGCCAGGCATTTACATTTGTGATCTGATTTTACAAGAGTGTTACAAACAGAAAATCCTGGGTACACTGTGACTTGGGTGGAGCTGCCATATTTAGTGTACATTCTTGTATGTACCTATACAATATGTACAAATATATACAGTATATTTATCTCTCTAACTGTATTAATTCATGTAATTCTCATCAACCCATTCTCTCATTTTTATTTTTAATTACATTGTATTTTTTTACTATTGTTTTCCTGTATCAATGTCTTTACAATGTCTTTGCACTCACTGGCCCACACAGTCACACACAGGCACTCACAGGCCCACACAGGCACACACAGGCACACAGTCTCACACAGGCACACACAGTCACATACAGGCACACACAGTCACTCACAGGCACACACAGACACACACAGTCACACACAGGCACACACAGTCACTCACAATCACACACAGTCTCACACAGACACACACAGTCACACACAGGCACGCACAGTCACTCACAGTCACACACAGGCACACACAGTCACACACAGGCACACACAGTCACACACAGGCACACACAGTCACTCACAGGCACACACAGTCACACACAGGCACACACAGGCACTCACAGGCACACACAGTCACACACAGGCACACACAGTCACACACAGTCACTCACAGGCACACACAGTCACACACAGGCACACACAGTCACTCACAGGCACACACAGGCACACACAGTCACACACAGGCACACACAGGCACTCACAGGCATATACAGTCACACACACGCATGCACAGTCACTCACAGTCACTCACAGTCTCACACAGGCACACACAGTCACTCACAGTCACTCACAGGCACTCACAGGCACACACAGTCACTCACAGGCACACACAGTCACTCACAGGCACTCACAGGCACACACAGTCACACACAGTCACACACAGGCACGCACAGTCACACACAGGCACACACAGGCACACAGTCACTCACAGGCACACACAGGCCCCTCTGGCGCAGCAGGCCTCAGGTGTAAAGCACAAGTGGACTATCTTGGATCATTTGTTGCCGTCGGCCCGGCACGCTCGCATTCCATAGCCAAGCAAAACAAAGCCAGTCTCCCCAAAACGCATTTGGCAGGCCTGCATTCATTTATCTAGCGCAGCTTTAGGCTCGTGCACCATTTAGCTTTCACAGCTAGTTTAAATAACTATGCAAATTAGCAGTGACGACTCAGCCCTGCGCATGCTAAACCATGCAGTAATTTACAGCTAGGTATGGAATGTAATAAATAGCCATATGCCACACTCACAGGCCTATTGTATGTGTATTTGGCACGCTGTGTTTTATATGAATATTCACTGTTTACGATTTACTAATTACCTGCTACAATTCACAAGCAGTTTATTTTCAGTATTTCCTGTCAGATTGTAAAATTGAGTCCTTACCTTTATGGCTTACCCTCTTTATTTTTGCACTTTGTTCTGACTGGGGGAAAGAAGAGAGGGTTATAGACAGAGGTGCAATATGGTCTCACCAGTAGATTTGCACTTGTTCAGCAATCAAAACTGGGAGAGAATGGGGTCCTACAGGCCACACATGCTAACTGTCTTCCTTTTCTCTCTGGCAGGGCATCAGTGTCATCTTCAACGTGGCTCTGGCCTTGCTGAAGGTATGTCTGCAGCTGGAAGCTTGCATCTCTCTCTTTCTCAATCTCTCACTCTCTCCCCCCCTCCAGTTTGTGGAAATGTTTCCTGTGTGTTTAGGCCGGTGCATATTCCCTTGCCGTTAGGACAGCGTGTGATGTCACAGTCCATTAGAACTGTGTGTGATGTCACAATCCGTTTGAACAGCCTGTGATGTCACAGTGCATGCTGAGCCCACACACACATCCCTTCCGAAGCGCTGTCTGCCATTAGGACGGCCTGTGATGTCACAGTCCATGCCGAGCCCACACACACATCCCTTCTGAAGCGCTGTCTGCCATTAGGACGGCCTGTGATGTCACAGTCCATGCCGAGCCCACACACACATCCCTTCTGAAGCGCTGTCTGCCATTAGGACGGCCTGTGATGTCACAGTCCATGCCGAGCCCACACACACATCCCTTCTGAAGCGCTGTCTGCCATTAGGACGGCCTGTGATGTCACAGTCCATGCCGAGCCCACACACACATCCCTTCTGAAGCGCTGTCTGCCATTAGGACGGCCTGTGATGTCACAGTCCATGCCGAGCCCACACACACATCCCTTCTGAAGCGCTGTCTGCCATTAGGACGGCCTGTGATGTCACAGTCCATGCTGAGCCCATGCACACATCCCTTCCAAAGCACTGTTTGCCATTAGAACAACCTGTGATGTCACAGCCTATTAGAACAGCCAGTGATGTCACAGTACATTAGAACAGCCTGTGATGTCATAGTCTATTAGAACAGCATCTGATGTCACAGTGCATGCTGAGCCCACGCACACATCCCTTCCGAAGCGCTGTCTGCCATTAGAAGGGCCTGTGATGTCACAGTCCATGCCGAGCCCACACACACATCCAGGCCCTCTGTCTCTCTCTCGCTCTGCCTCTGCCAAGAGCTGAGAGAAAGCACTTTGTTTCCCTCCCCGCCCTGCTCGCGGCGGGGGAGTTGGAATCTGGGCAGCGATGGTGAGGAATCCAGATTAGAGCTCGGCCATTTGCGCTGGCCCCTAACCGCCCGCTTCTGCGTCTCTCTGCAGACCTCCAGGGATGACCTGCTCCAGACCGACTTTGAGGGGGCCCTGAAATTCTTCCGCGTCCCCGTCCCCAAGCGCTACCGATCGGAGGAGAACGCCAAGAAGCTGATGGAGCTGGCCTGCAGCATGAAGGTGATCAATAACTGCTTTCCAGCCCCTGTGTGATCTGCGAGCCTGCCTCCCTGCGAGTCTCTGAAGTGGATTACTAGGGCTTGCAGTCTTGTTAGGCGCGGTGCAGAATCCCATAGATGTTCCAAAATGCAAAGTAGGAGATTACATTTGTCGTTGTGAGAGGGGAGTCAGTGTTAGGTGTTGATGTGCGGTGCCTGCGTTGTTGAACATGTCTTTCATGACAAACTGCTCGCTTCTGTTTGAAGGTTCAATATTCTGACCAAAAAATCTTTCTTGTTTAGAGGCGGTGGTGAAGTTTGTGGCTGCATGCCTGATAGTTAGAACTGATACGTTTTTTGTGTCCTCCTTGTTGGGTCTGGCACTAGAGGGTGCTGTTGCTCTGTGCTGGAGTTTAGAATGTGCTCTGTGCTCTGCTTCTAGAATGACCTCAATTGCTTATGCTGTTTTTTTAACACTGGAGGCTCAAATGCTGTGGATCTGCTCCAGGGGGGTTTTTCTCCTGTTACTCTTAATGGGAGTTGAGCTGACTGGATATAATGCTATAGCAGCGCTACTTGCAGGGCTTAAACAACCACAATGGTGTAAAGTACTTCCTGCATTACTCTCCAGCTTTCTAAAGCTAACATAGCAAGTGGTGCAGGTAAGTATGTCATTACTTATATTGTAATCAGTCATTATCCTGCTGTAAGTACGGTTTGGCGCTTTACTGTAGATGTGGCTTATGCCTTTAAGGGAGAGAACTCACAGTTGTTACTCACTCATAGGAGACTCTGAGCTAAGTGTTAGTAGGTGTTTGGCTGTGGTAAGGGGGAAGAGCCCCTCGACCCGTGTGACCCCTCTTGACCCCCGGTTTCCTGTGACCCGTGCTGGAGGAGGCGGGGGGGTCGTGCGTGTGGGCGTGGCCCCTGTGGGATTAGGGAGATTAGGGGCTGAGCCCAGCGTGCGAGGTGCTCCGGGTGTCAGTGCTCTCAGGCACACGCTAATTCCGCCATTCTGGAGGATCCAGCCAGGTGGCGGGATCAGCGGCGGGATCAGCGGCGGGATAAGGAGCGCTTCTCTGGGAAACGGGAGCAGCGAACGGCGCCGCCTCCCAGCTGGGTGTGGTCCCCTGCGCAGCGCGGCCTCGCGCAGCCGTCCGGTGGCTCACGCGGCGCGCGGGCGAGCCGTCACCTCCACCGCAGCCTGGCCCACACTCACCCTCCTCCGGGCTGCTCTGCGGCACACACTGCTGCCATTTTATAAAAGCCTCACGGCTCCCTGTCAGTCCCTCAGACAGCTCTGAGATCTCAGACATCCAGAGCACGGCACAGCTCTCTGTCTCCTCTCTCTCTCACACACACACACACACACACACACACACGCACACACGCACACACACACACACACACACACCACTCCCTCACACACACACACACGCACACACCACTCCCTCACACACACACACACACACACACGCACACACGCACACACACACACACACACACCACTCCCTCACACACACACACACGCACACACACACCACTCCCTCACACACACACACACACGCACACACACACACACACACACATCCCATACACACATACACGCACCTCTCCCTCTCACACACACACACCGCGCACACGCACACACACACACACACACACCACTCCCTCTCACACACACACACCGCACAACACACACACACAACCACTCCCTCACACACGCACACGCACCACTCTCTCACACGCACACACACACACACCACTCCCTCACACACACACACGCACACACACACCCACACACACGCACACACACACACACGCACGCACACACACACCACTCCCTCATACACACGCACACACACACCACTCCCTCATACACACGCACACACACACACACACACACACACCACTCCCTCACACACACACACACACGCACACACACACTCTCTACCACTCTCTCAGCCCTCCCCTGTCTGAGGTAGTGTGGGTGGAGTAGTTTACGTAAATGTGCCATTTTGGTGTCGGTTTAGGGCTGAGTGGCTGAAGTACTTCCCTGTCCCTCACAGTGAGGGAGAGACCTGAAAAGTGTCTGACAGAGGTCATGGAGGCTCCGCCCTCTCCTCCATGTGATTAGTGGAGTGTGGTATGTAATGGAGGCTCCGCCCTTTCCTCCATGTGATTAGTGGAGTGTGGTATGTAATGGAGGCTCCGCCCTTTCCTCCATGTGATTAGTGGAGTGGGGTATGTAATGGAGGCTCCACCCTTTCCTCCATGTGATTAGTGGAGTGTGGTATGTAATGAACGCTCCGCCCTCTCCTCTGTGTGATTAGTAGAGTGTGATATGTAATGAACGCTCCGCCCTCTCCTGCATATGATTGGTGGAGAGGGGTATGTAGTGAAGCCTCCTCCCTCTCCTCTGTGTGATTAGTAGAGTGGGGTATGTAGTGAACGCTCCGTTCTCTCCTACATGTGATTAGTAGAGTGGGGTATGTAGTGAACGCTCCGCCCTCTCCTGCATATGCTTGGTGGAGAGAGGTATGTAACCTGCTCTGTGCTCTTTGAGTGAGTGTAGAATCCATTCAGTAGTGTTAAGTCTCTTCCCCTTAAGAGATGATATCAGCACAGTGCTGAACTGCTATTTTATGTAAACCTGCATTGCTTTCCACTTCAGAGTAATGATGTTATAATGCCCTGTAATAATGTTCTTGGTGTCCTCCCCGCATTCTTAATAAAGTCCTATTAATGTAAACACATAAAATTAGCGATGTGCTGACTTGCTAAGGACCTGCAATTAAGTGTTAATTGTATTACCGAGTAGTGAATTGAAGGTAAGCAGTGCACTTACAAGGTCCTCTTACAAGGTTCTGGCGCTGTTATTGCGTCCTAGAGAGACAGGATGACTTCCATTACGTTTTTGTTTTTTGCAAATCTAATTTAGCAGAACACTTTAGCATTCATTTAGCCATCAGACAGAAGTGAGTTCAGTGAGTATTCCTGAAAGGCCTCAGATCCACTGTGGAATTGCATGTTGCGTCAGTCAGTCTGTGTGGGGCTGTCTCTCTTTTCTGTCCCTTTGACGTGTCCTAATGCTCCATCTCTGCTCGTGTTGTTGATGCGCATTAAGGAGTTCTGACCCGCTCGCTCGCTCCGCTCCTGCGATCCGGTCTCCGGTCTCCGCCCCGCCCCTCGCGGCGTTGCCGTGACAGCGCCTGCCGTGTGTTCCGAGCGGAGAACACCGTGTTTCTGTTCTGCTTCCATAGCCTTAAATCTGCCAGCTCGGCACTGAGAACATGACGAACAGTGTCTCTGTCTGTCTATTATTCCTCTCCCCCCCCCCCCCCCCTGTCGAAAAAAATAAATAAACTCCCCACTCCTGGGACTTGTACCTGCAGCCTCCACTTCAGAAGCATATTCTGTGATTTGCTTGCTGTTGTACCGTTTCATGTCACTTCCTAGAGCAAGCTTATGAAGTTGCGTCATTTTTCCAGCCGGTGAAAGATGTGGGGTTGTATGGGAACAGACGTCGGGTTGGTTGGTGTGATGCTTTCAATCAGGGCCCAAAGAACAGAAACAACAGTGAGAGGTGCTGCGTAGACAGGTCCCTAATCCTGTTCTAGTGTGGCTGTTCCCAGATCAGCCTGAGCCCACTGACGGGTCTGCAGGCTGTCCCCTCTGCTGATCCCAGAAGCCCCTGCAGGCAGGGTGCAGGGACAGAGACGGGATTTACTGGCCTGAAAAATGTCCTCAGCATTTGGGCATTAGCTTTCCCAGGGGCAGCACGGTTTCTCCCCTGAGGTGAGTTTTTAATCAGACTCAGCTGTGCTGTAATTCATGGCCTGTCTGTGCTGTGGACCTGCTGTCTGTGGCCTAGCCTCCCAGCACCCTCTCCATCTAACACACACACAGACACACAAACGCACGCGCAGGCACACACACTCACACGCACATGCACACGTACGCATGCCCACATACACAAACCCACACACACACACACACACACACGCATGCCGACATACACAGACGCAGACACATACACACACAGACACGCAGACACACACACACACACACACACACACACCTCTGTTATGTATGCTGTGCCTCTACCCACACCCTCTCTGTTGGGGCAGGGTGCAGGGGGCCTACTTCCTGTTCCTGGTCACATCCTGTGCTCTGAGCCTTAATGAGGGCTGGGAGTTTCAGGGTGGACACAGTGCCAGTGAGGCCCTCCCCAATCGCGAGCTGTCGCTCTGCAGATCCGTCCGCGTGTCACCCAGTAAAGAAGGCCCTTTGAGCCCAGTGCTGAGCTGCCTCTCTCCAGAGCACACTGCGCCTCTCACTCGCTCAGAGGGGGAATGAAAAGCACCTCTGCTGAGGGTGGACCCCTCCACTGTGCCTGTCAGTGGAGCCATTGTCAGGCCCACCTGTGGAACAGGCTGTGTCTGTCCCGCTTATGACTGCAGACCCACTAACTCTCCAGCCATGCTAAATGGGCTGCATTTACTGGAGTAACATAAAGCAGTGTTCACACTATGCAAACACCTGCCAATGAAATATGCTCCTATTCTTAAAACCAGAATTTTGCAAGTGTTTTGAAGTTTTCTTAGACTGTTTAAAATAGACTGGTGAATGTAAGGGAGTTATTTTCTTTATAAAACAATATTTTTCTCATATCTTGGTTCCTTTATTGGGTGGTTTTCTCTAAATAATTATGAACTCTAAGACTTGTGTTGATGTTCCACTATTACTGTTGGAAGTCACGCTGTTCGGGACTGGAAGTGTGTGCAGTGATGTGACTGTGGATTGTGCTGATTAGATCAGTGTCCTCAGCCTGGGACACATTATTGACTAGGGGGGGATTCCTGGCCTGGTCTCCAGTGGAGAACCTGTACACCAGCACACAGCAGCAGATCCAGTCAGGCCTGCTGTGTTTGCTGGTGGATCATCTACACTCAAACATCTGACCCAGGAGCATGCTGGGATTGCGTTATTGAGCCACTGGAGCTGGGAGTGTAGCTAGCCGGTTCCACCGAACACCCTGGATCATCTAAAGAGTTAAGCATTTTAAATGCGTGTTTGGGGAGCCGAACCGCTCCTATGTGAGACAGCGTCTGTTTGTTCTGGGCCCCGTTTGATCTCTGCAGGAAGTGAATTTAAACAATGCTGTTGTGGCTGGCTCTGTGATTGCAGATAAGCCAGAAGAAGCTGAAGAAGTTTGAGAAGGAGTACCACACCATGAGGGAGCAGCAGGCTCAGCAGGAGGCTCCCATCGAGAGATACGAGGTACGTGCTGCCGCAACAGCGCCCCCTATGGGACCGGCTCAGCCTGAGTGACAGCTGCCATGTGCGGGGGAGAGTGTGTGTGTGTGCGTGTGTGTGTCTGTAAGTGTGTGTGTGTCAGAATAGCATAGCCGTTTTGAGTGTGTGTCTTGTCTATAGCGACAATTATTCTGAGCATGAAGTCACTTCCTTGGAGATCCCTTCATCGATCCCCCTCCATCACTTGTCTCTCCCTTATCTGTAAACAGGAAGAGAATTGTTTTCTTGTGTACGCGTGTGTGCGCGCGTGCGCGTGTGTGTGTGTGTGAGCGAGCACATGAGCGCAGAACGAGGTGAGTGTTTTCGGGTAGAGAATAATCATTAGGAGAAATTGCATTAATAACCGAGCGGGGTTTGGGGTTTGCCGAGCCGAATAGATTTACATACATTTCGGGCTGACTGGGTTCGGGGCATTAGCATATGAGAGATTTCTTCAGATTGCCGTTCCGTAATGAGGCAGTGAGCAGGAGGGAGAAGCCCTCGGCTCTGATGAGGATGTCATTCTGAGGAGGAAGAGTGATGAGAAGATAGATATCGCTCGAGAGCCTCTCCGAGGTGGCGTGCTGGAGCATGCTCAGTTTCCTCGGAGGGACTCCTCGCGCGCGCGGGATTAATCACCTCAGTGACCCGTCTCCCAGCATGCCCTGTGGCATAGGGGCCTGTGGCGCATGGCACATCTCACACACCCCACAGTATGCCTGTGTAGCAGCGCCTCACTGCCTGTGTGTTAGTGTTACTGTAAGGGAATTATGCATAGATGCGCTCTGGAGTAGGGATTTCAGTGTGTAATAGTGTGTGGTTTGAAGTATATACAATGTATTCTCTTGTAAAATATTGTGATGAAAGCCCCCCCCCCAGCCTACACTGCATGGTGCACACTTTGTTTCTAAAGTGTTGCAGGTTAGATGAGGTGACTTCAGTTGTACAGTAATTGATTAATTATCTGGAATGTGGTAAGTTGAAATTGCATAGGCAACACTGATCTCCTGATTATTTGATGACTTTATCTTTTTTATTTAAATCCTGTTTCAGAGTGTGTGCTCTGGTGAGTTATGAGGCTGTTTTTTTGTCAGCGTTGTAGGAGAGTAAAATACGCACACCCAGCATCTTCTAAATAATATTTCCCCTCTTCTGAACACCGGAGAGGAGGAATGTCAAACTTGGAACAAGTCCCTGTAACTTTCCTTTAGTGTGCCAGTACATCCAGTCTCCTGGGTAGAGGAGAATGAGTGCAGCAGGTCAATGTTTAATCAGCCCTTCAGGATCTTCTCAAAGGTTGCTGTCTTTACTGGGACGGTTAAACATTAGATAGGCCGAGCCGGTCACGGGGTGCAGCCCTGGTCACAGGACGTAGGGAGGAAACAGGAAGTGCAGACGCGGTGCTGAGGGGCACCAACGCGGTGCTTTGCTGATCCGCAGAGGGAGAACCGGAGGCTCCAGGAAGCCAACATGCGGCTGGAGCAGGAAAACGACGACCTGGCCCACGAGCTGGTCAGCAGCAAGATCGCGCTGCGCAAGGACCTGGACAACGTGAGTGCTCTCCTCCTCTCTATCGCTCTCTCCTGTCTGTCCTCTGTAAAAAGCGTTGCATTATGGGATGCACGCTGCATAAGGTGCTGTGTCCAGCATGCTCCTGAGTGACGTCTGATGCTCCAGAATCAGTCGGAAGTATATATAAACATATAAATGTTGTGACTTCCATGAGCTTCTGTTATTAACTCTCCGTGTGTCACTCACTCTGTATTGCGGTTAGCTGAGGTTAAAGGTCATTTCTTTCAAACAGGTCCAGCAGGGCTCATTATTACTGCTTCCCCCGCCCTCTGCTTTCCTCATCACCCTCTGCCTTTCCCTCCCGTGTTAACACTGCTGTGCCTAACCTGTGTTAACACTGCTTTGTGTTTAGCCTGTGTTAATACTGCTCTGTGTTGAGCCTGTGTTAACACTGCTCTGTGTTGAGCCTGTTAACTCTGCTTTGTGTTTAGCCTGTGTTAGCACTGCTGTGTGCTGACCTGTGTTAAAACTGCCGTGTCGAGCCTGTGTTAACACCGCTCTGTGCTAGCCTGTTAAAACTGCTCTATGCTAACCTGTGTTAACACTGCACTGTTATCCACAGGCTGAGGAGAAGGCAGATGCCCTCAACAAGGAGCTGCTGATGACCAAGCAGAAGCTGGTGGAGTCGGAGGATGAGAAGAGGAGACTGGAGGTGGAGTCAGGGCAGGTCTGTTAGCCTGTAGGCGCCAGTCTTACTGCTGCCTTCCGCTTCATTCACTAATGTGTCCAGTCGGACTTCTGAAAAGCTGCTTGTAAACGCTATAATTCTACATACTTTGAAATGCCAGACTAAATTGCCCTGTCGTGTAAGACATATTTTTCAGGGAAGCGTAGCCGGGCAGGTTGCCAGGTCTCTTTTTGAAAGGGAGATTTCATCCTCAGTGGGGCTACTCGGTTAAACACAGGGTAGCTGAGCAGTGAGCGCCGGCTCTCCCCGCGGGCCCCGCCTCAGACCGGCGAGCGCTGAGCGGGGCACACGCCGCTGCCTCTGAGGCCCCGCGCGGGTCGCCCCGCCGTTTGTGTACATAAGCCCCGCCCCTTCTCCCCAGCTCAAGGAAATGTGCCGACGGGAGCTGGACAAGTCCGAGTCGGAGATCCGGAAGAACGGCTCCATCATCGGCGAGTACAAGCAGGTGAGTGTGGCTCTGCGCAGTCAGGGCCTCTGCTCTGCGCAGCGCTGGTTTACACTCACACACATATACACTAACAATAGCGTACCTAGCATAGCAACCTGTACCTAGCTTCACTGAAATGGAACTCATCTCAATTAATATGAACCAAACAAATTAAGAAATCAAATGGATATGCTGAAATACGGAATCAGATTAGCAAATATCCATGGCTGTTTACCAAAACACCTTACAGGGAGGGAGAGGCTGGTGTCCCAGTCTTGTCACCTGATTGTGTCTGCGTAGGGGTGTTTGTCCTCTTTTTCACTTATAGCTGCTGGAAATAAATCCCCCAGACATTTCCTAAGTTTTGCACTCAGCTGTCAGAAAATAGTCCTGGTGAACAAATTTTGAAGACCGTGAATTTATGGATAGGCTGTGTCCTCATTTTGAGAATCTGATTTATTTACTTCATGTTAAAACCCCGCCAAAAAGGCCATTATAAACGGGAGACCCACGGAGCACTTAGGGATAAAAAAATCTTTTAATAGTAGGTGTTTCATTCTTTGTTATGTTTTCAGAGGACAGCCGAGGAGACAGTTTATGAAAGCAGTTTTTCTGTGGCCAGATTCTATGCAGACTTTTAATTAAAAGCTGAATGCTGGAGCCCTTTGCTGTACAGTAGTAATTAGGATGTGCGCTAAGCAGGGGAAACAGACACCTGGACGGGGCGCTTTGTGTGTGAACACTCTTCAAACCAGACGCCTCTGAAAGGCGCTTTTTTAAAAATAGTCGCAGCCCTCTCCCCTGGTGATCACATTTTAATGGTCGCCGTGACAGCTTGATTTATTGCAGCGCCTGATAATGGTTTCTTCTCCTCCGATCTGGGAGAGGTGTCTGGCACTTGGCAACACACGTGGCTGAGCTGTGCGCTAGAGGACAGGTAGGAAAGAGGGGGATGAGGTGAGGATTGAGGACGGAGAGCGGGAGAGAGAGAGCCGCACGCAGAGCTGTACGGGGTGCTGGGTAACGTTGAGTCGGGTGCTGGGGAACCGGGCGTGGAGGGCAGCTCCTGGTTGGACCTCCACTTTGAGGGCGCTTTCTGTGAATTGAAGCTGAAATGTCAGTACAGTGCTTGTGTCTGCCAGCACAGGGGAGAGCTTCATCGCAGATCTCATTTCATCCCCCCACCCCCCCGCCCTTCAGCCGAAAAATAAAAATGATGAAACGCTCTCATAGACAAAACGACCCGTCCTTCTCCTCGCAAGGAAAAAAGCACCGCACAGCCCGCCTTTTATGTGTCACCAACGGGAGACCTGTCTGTCTGTCTGTCTGTCTGTCTGTCTGTACCGTTTCACTGGTCACATTCTGAATAAAGCAAGACATTTTCAGAAAGTCTCTAAGTTTGTTTGTTGCATTGTTCTAGTTGAGTTAGGGCTGCATTTGTGTTTTTCTCTGGAGCGCTTAAGACACTGTGGTGACAAAAGCAAGGTTTGCATCATAAATAAAAAAAGCACTGTTTTTCTTGTTAGTAAGTGGAGGCTGTAGAACCTGATGAGCGCTGTGTTTAGCGTGCTGATTTATCAGTGTTGCGGTTAAGGCGCCTGTTTGCGAACGGATTTTAGATGGCAGCCTTGGAGACGCAAGTGGCCGCTGATCTCATAATGAGCTGAGCTGTGAAGCGGTGCTAACGTGCTAACGTGCTTACTGTAAGAGGCAGCGGAGCCGGGATTACAGCGCGGGCTGAGGGAGGGGCAGAGGCCACACGCCCTGCAGGGATTGGCTGCCTTTCGCCTCTTCAGCGGGCACAGCGTTGAACCACCCTGTTCTGGATCGCGGTGGTGACCCCCCCCCCCCCTCCTCTTTGCATCCCACAGATCTGCTCCCAGCTGAGCGAGCGTCTGGAGAAGCAGCAGACGGCCAACAGGGGAGAGCTGGAGAAAATCCGGGTGAGTGGACCCACCGTCGCTCATGTGGAGAGCAGCTTTACCCAACATCAGTCACGTGACTAGCACATACATACCACTTTGCTGTCGGTCACATGATTATAGTGTAACCCCCTAATGTTGGTCACATGTTGTGACATCACAAAAGTGTAACACTCACAGGTGTTCCTATCCCACTGTCACATGTGGAGGCAGAAAGCACCAGTGTAACTCTATAAAACTAAATCAGACTTTTTGTTTGGAACGACCCTTTTCAAACAAGAGACAAACAAAAAGAATGTTTTGAGTTTTGAAAGTGAACGCCCCCAGCGCAACCTGTTTAAGCAGTTTGCAAGTTTGCAGACCTCCCCGTCTGCAATTGGTCCGTCCAAATATTACATGGTTGGTTGCCTCAGGGTTTCTTCAACTTTGGTCAACTTTCTTTTCCGGTTCATTTCATCACGGTACTGTCGGGAACATCGTCTTTGTCTCTGTTTTCTGCCACCCTATTGAGCAACTGAATGACCAACACATTAATGCAAATTGCTCAATCAAGCGCTATTGAAACTAATTTTGCACATATAATCACAGAAAATTCATTCGTTGCAATCGTGTGATGACGTTGATAAAGACTTTAGGATGGGGATGAATAATGGTGGCCTTTGTCGAAATGATAGCTGATAGCTAACACCTCTGACATGTTTTCATAAATACGGAAGGGCAGAGTTTGTTTTGAGCATACCGATCGCGGTGTTTGCGGTCGTTTTCGCGGACGGTTTGTTTTCAGAAAGTTGGCGGGGCGTTTGGTGCGTACTGGCTGCTTTAGAGCGGCCTTACTCAGCCAGCGCGATTCCTCACCCTGACCGGGTGTTGAGGCTGGATTAGCGGTAGCAGGGCGCTGGGATTGTCGCTCGTTATCCCCTCCGCGCTGTAGCCAGGCCAGGGAGCTGACGAGTGGCTTCTTGAGACGCTGAAGAGCAGTTGATTGGCCCTGCGTGGGAAAGTGGGTCACTGGTCTGCCACTCCAGGCTCTTCAGATTGGAGGCCCGGAGGCCGTTACTGCCACTCGTCTCCGGCTGATGTCATTGCCACGCCCCTCTCGTGCGCGGGACCTGCGGTGATGGGCGGCTGGTACTGCGTTGGTGTGAGAGGGTTAAATGAGAGCCTTTACACTCCGCCTCCACGCTCACTGAGCTGAGCGCTCCGCCTGCCTCACTGTGGAGCAGAAATAGAGTTGGACAGGAAGTCAGGAGGGAATGGAGGATGGAGGATAGGAATGGAGACAATGGGAGGATATGACTGAGGCAGCAGAGGAAAAGGCTCAAATCTGCCTTTTGAGTCTTACTGTGACTATACAGCACTTATTACAGTACAGGTGGGATAATGACCTCCCTGTCTCCACAGTGACAGTGCAGGTGTGATAATGACCTCCCGGTCTCCACGGTAACAGTGCAGGCATGATAATAACCTCCCAGTCTGCACGGTAACAGTGCAGGTGGGATAATGACCTTCCTGTCTCCATAATGACAGCACAGTTGTGATGGTGACATCCTCATTACTATGTTGCGAATGCTGCTTAGGTAAAGACCTTGACTATGAGAGAACAGCACCTTTGATCATTTTCACAGAATGAGAATGAGAGCAGCAGGTCCTCCTGCCGGTGTCCTCAGGTCACTTCTGAATCAGAAAGTGGCTGGGCCCAGCAGTGATGCGGGCAAAGCTGTGATCTGAGATGGTTGAATCTGGGCTCGCCTGCGATGTCTGATATCCTCTGCAGCAAAAGGTGGAGGGCTGTGAGAAGTGCAGCGTGCTCTTCAACAAGGAGGGCCGCCTGAAGACCGTGAGCGTGCCCAAGGAGGGCAGCGAGGAGGACACCGACGAGGAGAAGGAGGCGCTGAAGAACCAGCTGAGAGAGATGGAGCTGGAGCTGGCCCAGACCAAGCTGCAGTTAGTGGAGGCTGAGTGCAAGATCCAGGTACCTGCGGGGGTCTCCCCCTAATGCTGTCCCCAACTTATGCTGACCCCTTAATTAATGCCGTCCCCTTCCATAGATCTCACCCTAGCCCCCATAAAAAATGGTTCCCCAAATCACCCTGTCCCTCATTTTCTCTCACCTCTGGCTGTGGTTCCCTGCAGGACCTGGAGCACCATCTGGGTCTGGCACTGAACGAAGTCCAAGCGGCCAAGAAGACCTGGTTCAACAGGACGTTAACCTCCATCAAGACTGTGACGGGCGCCCAGGGCAAAGAGACCACCTAACCTGGGGTCAGGGAACGAGACTGACTCCTCCCCCCTCTCCCCCACGCTGGTCAGAGGTACCGCCCACTCCTGGGACCAGAGTCAATACTCAGTGGGGTTTTTAAAAAAAGAAAAAGAGAAAGGACAATGTTCATTGGGTACAACCTTCCCAAACGAAAACATACTTAAAATAAAGAGGCTTTAACTTTAGAGGAGTCTTTATACTACTGATATTTAACAGGTAAGGAAGCCGCTAAAGACCTGTCTGAACTGTCCTTCCAGACACGGGGAAACACTCCATCTACTGTCCTGCTCAAGACTACCTGCACAACAGTCAAAATGAAATATCGTTAGGTACGAGTGCTAACAGCCTCCTTTTCAAACTTGTTAGCTTTTCTAATTTGTTTCTGTTTAACAGTAACTTTTTTTTTCTACGTACATACATACATATTGGTCGGTGTGTATATATGTGTGGGTGTGAATGTGCTAGTGTATGTGCGTATGTGTGTGTGTGTGTACGTGTGTGTATATGGGCGTGTGCATGTGTGCGTGTATTTGGGGGGGCAGGCGTGTGTGTGTGTGTGTTTGTATGTGTGTGCGTGCGTGCATGCATGTATATGGGCGTGCATGCGTGTATATGGGCGTGTGCGTGTATTTGGGGGGCAGGCGGGTGTGTGTGTGTGTGTGTGTGTGTGTGCGTGCGTGCGTGCATGCATGTATATGGGCGTGCATGCGTGTATATGGGCATGCATGCTGTATGTGGGCGTGTGTTGAATGTCTGGTGTTCCTGTGAAGTTTTACGATAAGAAAATGAAAGGAGGTTGGTCCTGTTGACTGAGAAGGAGGCGCAGTAAATTTGACGAAACCTTAGACATGACTGAGGTGAGGAGTGCTGGGAGTTGGTGTTGTTCTAGAAAACTCTGAGCGTTATTCAGCACTAGACCACTAGTTGGGGCTTGTAGTTATGACCAACTGTTCTTTAGATTTGTAGTGCTGGGTCAGAGTAGCGAATGCTTGTGGGTAACTGCACACAGAGGCAAGGCTCCTAAAACTGCTCCTACCAAACCCCCCTCCCTTTCTTGGCCTGTACCCCCACCAGGCCCTGACCCCGATGCCACCCCCGCCCCCCCCTGCCCCCAGAGCCTTATGAGTTACGCTGGTCTCCAGGACCCCAGCCGAAGTTTGTTTCCGCTACACAGCACTTAATTTAAGGTAGCTTGTAGTGCTGCCTCCTCTTGACCCAGACTCATCAGTGACCCCGCCCCTCCAGATGTGAGAGGGCGGGACCAACGGCCGGCTGGAAGTGCACTGAGCGTGTGGGAGGGGAGATGAGTCTTACGATGTTAATCTGTGTTCCAGGGGAGGGAGGGCTGTGTATGTGAGGGGAGGTCTTTGCACCTTATTCATATTTATAATGGGTTCTTGCTCACTGAAGTCATTGTTGATGTTAGTGGAGAGCCTGTGTGTGCTGAGAAAAGGTTTCATTCCAAAAGGCACTGGGTTGTATATAAGAAGCATATGTTTGTTTTGTATTTCAACTTTTCCCTCGGTAACTGTACTAATGTTGCCTAATGTACTGCGTTAAAGATTATGACATGTTTATGCTCAAAGCTTCTGTCTTAAAATGTCTATCCGCTGTCTCCTCCATTACATGCCAAAATGTACCTTCATCCAAGCATTATGAAAGTGTGGACATTGTAATAGTGTAGATTGCATTGTGTATACTTCATGCATTTAAAGTCTGAAAAAAAGCTATCTGCACAAACTGGCTTTGGCCCTACTTTGTTTTCTGTGTGAATTTTCATTGAATGCGTGAATGCTTACCTGAACCTCCTCTCTTTCCCACATCTCCCACCTTTCTGCTGTATGCCAGGTGCTCACGGGGGATTTTCATTGTCTCCGTTAAGTGATTTTAATTGATTTTCCCATTGGTGTGAAATAAAATCTGACGGTGTATCTGTGTTAGATTAAATGAGGTTTATCCGCTCGTGTGGAAATGTGTGTCTGGAAACCACCGCGTTTCCTCGTTTCAGTGCCAGCGTACCTGCCCCCAAGCCTCGTTCGTTTGAAGCCATGCAGTAGTGATGGCAGGGTGTTGATTTGGCAGTGTTGTAGGCCTAGACTCACCCAGGACTGTCCTGTGCCTTGGCGAGTCCTCGTAGCCCCAGGACGGGGGCGTGGCTGCAGGCCCCGCCCTTGGGGCGGAGTCGTCCCTCTGTTCTGACCAAAGAGCATTACAGGCACTTCCTGAGGCTGAGCCAATCCCAGTACACCCCACTCTTTATTTGTTAAGATATTCAGCTTGAGCAGCAATATGGTTCACTTTTTAATACTTTTTTTTTTACCTTAACTGATTCTTTGTATGGAATGAAAACTAAAACCTAATGTATTTCCGTAAATGAGATAATAAATCATTATGACTTTAATTATATTCAAAATAAATATGAGTACTGTGTAATAATATTAGTTATGGACATATAATGGTCAGGAGTAGATTATTTGTGATTATTTGGCAGCTGGCATTATACAGTAGACAATACATGGGTCATCTTTGGACTGCGTGTGTAGGTTCGCGTGGAGTTGTGGACTGCTTCTTTATAATTTTGCCGAATTACAGAAAACCAAAAAACATTTTGTTTTGCAGTTGAAGCACTGCATGATGAGCAACATTGAGGTACCCCTGCCCCCCTCCCTGTCACACACCCTAAAGTTCAGTTTCATCCCCCGGGAGCCCCCCATGGCTATGTTTGGCCATAACATCCATTCACTGCGCTCATTTGACAAAATCCTGCATATCTTTCCTCTCAGTTAAATTCAAGCTTTTAGGGCTTTTCCTTTCTCCAGAAACAAGCATGTGGCCCAGACATGTTTGTTTGCCTCTCTGTGAAATACAACATTAAACAGCCCCATTAAATCTCCCGAGCATGTAATTTACGCTTAGCTGTGTCGACTGTTATTTCTGCGCAGTTCCAGATTGACTGCAGTTCCATGCGCTTTCTCAGGCAGGGGGAATGCTGGGATAGGTGCTGTTTCACCCCGCGAGTCCGGCTGTCCTAGCAACCGCTGCGTGCGGCTAGCTTAGCCTGAGAGGCCAGCGCTGGTCCCCCCGTCTCCCCTCTTCAGCGTCTCTGTGCTCCTTTCAGACGGGGGGCCATAACTCTCAGGAGCCCGGTGAACTTTCCCTGCCTCCCTGAGAGAAAAGAGCCCGCACAAAACCAGGGCACAACAGAATAGAAACCCCTAAAAGCTGGAAGGGAGTGAAACCATGGTAACCGCCACGGGAACAGTGAGCTAGCTCAAACGAGCTGGGGTGTGGAAGCAGTGGAGCACGGAGGTGTGCAGAGAGCTGGCTCTGTGCTGGGTACACGCTTATGTGTGGCTGTGCGCACATGCCTGACAGCTTGGGAGCGAAGAATAACTGGTTTTTTTGTTCAGTTTCACAGGTGCACTTTGACCTCTTAGCAGTTTCAGGCTGTCATATGACTCATATGAAAATTGTGAAGTGATTTATGTGCCCATCAGAGCAGGACAGCCTTATTTCAGCTACAGTAACTAGCTGGTGAAGATACGCTTTTGTGTGTCAAGCCCTAATACCTTTATACCATATATATATATATATATACACACACACACACACATAAAGTCTCCAAACACTGTCAGATTTGGTTTAATAAAGTTCCTGCTTCTCTCAGCCAGTTTTGTGGGCACAGCTTTGAAACAGGAATGTAAGGCTGTACTTCTTTCTTTGCCATCACATGCAAATAATCATTTCAAATCTCACTTATGATGCTGTAGGAACTTAAGACAACCTGAGCTTAGAAGTGCAAAGCACAGCTACAAAATATGATCGCTTTGAGGCATGCCAGGCATAAGTTACAGCCACTGAAGTTTCACTACTGAAGCAAACATACAGCAGAATGTATTTAAAAAACTGAATAATCTATTCTGATGTCCAAAAGCAGCCATAGGCCTGCTTATCTTTTGCTGATAGTGATCAAACTAGCAAGGAAAAAATTACTAGCTAAAATAATGTTTTCTTGATCATGTAAAAACTTAATTATATAACAAAACACAAATCATTAGTTAAGTACCAAACAGATCCCCTTTCACGTGATGGCTGAACATCACCCTGGCATGCAGGCAGGCACTGGCTGGAGACATTCCAGCGAGTAGCATATCCCCATATGGTGCTTACAGCAGTTCACATCTCCCCTGCTCAAGCATCCTCGGTTACTGCACGGATGCAGAGCTTCCCGGTAGAATTAGCATCACATGATATAAAGAGCCAGATGATAGCTCAGATTCCCTCGCCAGCTAACTCTGCGTTCACTCCGCTGGTACTGCAGGCAACTTCACCCTGTCATCCTGTGCCACAAACATGTTCTGCTTGGGTTAGCCTGTATGGTCATTACTGTTCCCCCCTTGTGTAATAGGCAAAGGAAGTCTATATGTTTAATGTTTTATAAAGCGACATCTTGTTTGACCTTGTGTAATTAGAACAAGCTTTCCTGATGAGGACGAGAAAACAGGAAATTAGTTCAGCCTTGTTCTTTGTAATAACGGTCATGTGACATGTCCCGTAGTGTTCTTTCATACAGGGGAGCCCTGCAGTTTAAAAAGGGAGAAATGCTGAACGGCTCGCAGCTCTGTGTGAGGAAGCCACACCCTCAGGGTCGTCAGGAAATCTGAGTGGTCCCTCCGCCCTCCTCGCTCACCTGACTCCGCCCCTCCTGCAGTATCCCCTCTCTGACCTCAGAGAGGCGGCCCAGAGCAGCGAAAAGCCAATAGAATTATCACCTCCAGCGTGTGATGAGCCCCCCCCCCCCAGGCAGGCCCGCGCCGCGCGGTGGGAAACCCGCTAGCGCCAGCGAAAGCAGCTAGTGTCAGCACATCAGCGGCGGGCCACCCTACACCCGGCTAAAAATACCCACAGCCTGGCCGGCACAAACTCTGCATCAGAGCTGAGGAGGACCGGGCGGTTACCGTCCTACCACCCCCCCCCCCCCCCATCGAGCTGATGCAAGTAAGGGGTATCATGCTGCCCTTCTCGTCGCAGCCAAAATAGGGCTGAACTCAGTGGCAGGGGTCCTGAGTGCTTTCCCAGATGGAAGCGCTCCGTAATCAGCCGGACTGTATTGCATCCTGGCTCTGGTCAAGCATGTTATGGTTTACCCTCATCTGCTGCCGAGTGCACTACCCAGAACACCCTGGCCCAGATGCGCTCAAACTGGGTCAGTGTTTCAGCACTCGCTCAATATCCACATTGCCGGTTAAGGAATGCAAGTCCCCCGTGCAAGTTCTGTACACGCTCAAATGAGCACGTATAGCAAAGTCATACTGTGCCTCTATTGGGGAAGCTCTGCTGATCTAACTGTCCCAACACCAATCCCCCTCCCCTCCCCTCCCCTCCCCTCCCATCCCCTCCCATCCCATCCCAAAAAAGCAGAACCTTGGCTGTTTTTAATACAGCATTACTGATATGAATTGACATTTTTCAGAAATTTCACTTTTTGTGGGAAACCAACCTGCCTTTGTGCATCCATCCATTATCTATGTCTGCAGGGTTGCAGGAGCCTATCCCAGCGTCTCCAGTTTGCTTGCCTGTGTGTCTTTGGGTTGGGGGGGGGGGAATGCAGGCTAAAACACAGGGAGGCCCAGGGTGGATTTGAACCCAGGACCTTCTCGCTGTGAGACGACAGTGCTACCCACCGCACCACCAAGCCGCGCTGCTTTTATACAGCACGTGGCCTTTTATCCAACCATTTCCTCAGGCATCATGCATCAAGTACAGCAGGGTCCACTTTGGACCGTGGCAGATATGCATTATCACCAGGCCTACAAGTGCACCCAGCAGCCTCCCTCTCCAATTCGCTTACCTGCATGTCTTTGGGCTGTGGGGGGAGGCTGGGGTACCCAAGGGGGGCCCATGTGGACAGGGGGAGAAAATCCAAACTCCACACAAAAGGGCCCAGGCCGGATTTGAACCCAGGACCTTTTTTCTGTGAGACGACGGTGCTACCCTCTGCGCCACAATGCCGCCCTGCTTTAATACAGTGTGGCCTCTTATGCACCCATCTCCTCAGGCACAGCAGGGTCCACTTTGGACCTCGGCAGATGTGCATTATCACCAGGACTACAGATGCACCCAGCAGCTTCCCTTATTTCTGAAAATGCTCAGTAATTCATTTAACCTTGATCAGTGGCAGGTCTGATTGATCGTTTATTTATAAATGGTGTCAAACCGCTGAGCTGTCATTTTCCCTGGGACAACCAACAGACCACGCGGCAATCCTGTGATTGGCAGGTGTGTATACCCAATCACCTCGTGAGAATTTCACATGGCATGAAAACAGAGCCCCTGATCCCCATACAAATAAATCACCTACAGCTCTCCAAATATGCAGTGTGGGAAAGAGATGACAGAAACACCAAAAGGCAAAGAATAAGTAAGATTATGCATTTATTTCCTCACTTTAAGAAAAGTTTGACACATAAGAGATTCAGCACTTTATTTTCAAGCATAAATTATGGCAGATACAGTGACAAACAAATCACCATGGTGATTTTTGCTACTTATTAATTTCATAACACAGAACTAGCAAACATCTACTGCAGTGATTTCAATCAGCTTCTACTAAAGCACAGCTCGCTCACAGAAGTTGTGCACAACCACCATTTTACATTGGATGTATTCTTTTAATATTTCAAACTAAAATCTCAAATAACTTTCCTTGGTATCATTTTATGTAACGAGTAAAAGTGCGAGACAAGTACCGCAGATCTCTGGCTGCTTTCGCCTACAGTCTGAAACTGCAAGGAATAATATTTACAGCACGACAGAGGAGTCCCTCGCAAGACTACTTCATTTAAGTTAAAATATTATGAACAAAAAAAAATGTAAACAAAGGGCATAAAATGCCCAACAGAGTCACAAAATTAGTTCAAAAGATATGTGTGTACAGCGTGTGTGTGTGTGTCTATAAAAATGCGAGTAGCTCTTCTAGCGGTTATACATTCTACTAGGACAGTGTACATTCTAAACCAGTGTGTGCACTGTGGACCGGGGGCCCCAATCTCAGCTTCTCCAGCACGCGTCCTACTTCCTGTCTATCCGCTTGACATACCTGACGCCGTCCCCCGCTCGCCGTGCTCCAGTTCACATGTTGCTTACGGCGCAAACATGAGGAAAACGCGGCGTTCAGCAGTTAACCGTACGAGCCTCGGTCCGGACGAAACCGGAGCCCCTTCTATTTCAGCACTTGTGCTCCGAGTGCACAAACTGAATTTCCGGCTCTCTTGTGCCCAGTCCCTCGCACACTCGACAATCCCCTCACTGGTATATTTTTGTGATGCAGCGTGGCACTTTCCCAGCCGGTGGGATGGGGGGAAAAAGGTTTTTGAAACTATTATAAGTAACGGGTGTGTGGCATTTATTTGCACCTCTGGATAGTGAATGAGAAGAAAAAAAAAGTTGAATAACTATGTATGCACTCTTCCATCTTGGTTTTCTAGCGGTGTGTGATGTACTGATCACTGAAATGGCAAACCCAGACAGGAAAGGTTACGTAGGTCATTTCCTCAGAGACGTGGGAACATTTGCTTATTCGTCTTTCTGACCAATTTGGAGGTTTCAGATTTTGAGGGGGCGGGGGGGGGGCAGTGGGGCATGGGACGTAAATTGCCGCAGTGCCAAGAGAAAAATAGGCCCTGGCAAATTTCCATGTCACTGCAGATTGAAGGGTACCAGTTCCATTCTGAGGATGTTGGGGGGATGGATTCTCGGAAATGTAGTCTAAAACTCTTACCTGAAGCTGCCAACTGCTCAGAGACTGCTGATGAAAACTAGGCTAGCACAAAAACAAGACTGTCTCCAATAAATACACCAATAAATGAAACCATAAATAATAATATATAGCCCCTCTACATATGGCTGCCTCCAACTGTTCCCATACACATATTCATACAATGTGTGTAAGAGGGTATAGGTTTGTTGCACACTGATCTTGAGAGACCGGTGTGCTCAGTGGCCCTGAGTAAAGTATTGCTAATGTGGCTTTTGTGCTTGTGTCTCAAGTCCTGGAAGACTTCTATCAGTTTGAGCTGTCTGGCGGGAGATGCAAGGGGGTTCACTAGGAGAGGGTTTCTGACTAAGAGCCACAATGGATGCTTCCAAAGGCTCTGTTTCAGTGCACAAGCATGTCATTTATGTCAGCGGACACAATGAGAAATTAACAGCAGCTTTTGTGGCAGGGTTGTGGATTTTGTGTTATTTTTAGGTTTCAAGCAAAGGCCTTATCCAACATTGCCGATTTTAGTCCTCGTCTACCAAGCCGCACAACAAGAAAAAAATCAGCATGGCTTGTGTCCCCCTTATTTGAGATAAATTACAATCTGTCCTCAAAAATTACCGTTCTTTAAAGCAGACAAAGTCTTATTCCTCAATCTCCACATATTATGTATGGTCTATAGCATCTGGCACCATCTCCACAGGCGACTGTGCAAACAAGTGCAGTTTTAATAGCAGCGTGCACTGTTCAGGCAGCCGCTGGCTGTATCAAGCCCAGTCCAAGTCTTCTGCATCACCCAATGCAGACTAGGTGAGGTCACCATCTTTATCACTGTACTGAGCACTCTGTGGCTTTCCATGAAGGGAAGAACCCAGTAGAAACAGGTCATTTTGGACACTGACCACCCTTGCAAAGTTCTAAAGCCTTTTTTTCTCCCCACCACAACAAACAGCTTTGGTTGAACAGGCTCAGTGTCCGAGTGCACACTGACTTTGGAATGTGGGGACATCGTTCACGCTGAGGGAATCATTATTCCTGACACTGACGTAAATCCGCTTCAGAACGAAGCGAACCTTCACCCACGAACAGGCTATGAGCAGTGAGAAGTGGCCATGGTTTAAAACCTCTAGGATAAATGGAAGACTTGGAAGATACATTCAGTGACTAAGATTTAATAACTGGCGTTGCATTGTTATATTACAGTGGAAGTAATGCAAAGATCACATCCCTTTTTTCTCATTTCCAGTGAGGAAGTGAGTTTCCTCTGTGGCTTGACAGCTGTCAGTCTGTCATGAAGTATTCATGCATTCAGCGCTAACACTTTCAGTGTGGGTAGGAGGCTTTTATATAACAATAGTGTGTATAATTAGGTCTATATCTAAAAATACAAAAAGCACAGGTATTAATGGTGGAAACTTACAGGATTGGGCTACTTAAAGTATAAGGAGGAATGCATGACTTTCTGAGGTTACTTCCATCACAAAAATTGGTAGAAAAAAATGAAGACTTACCACTGTCAAACTTACCTATGATTCTTTCTTAACGAGTGTCAATCATTCACCTTGCAAGGCTTATAATCTGAGGTTCTTTTTTTGGTAATTTTTCCATGAATGAAAATGAAAAACATTCAGAACACAAAAACATTAAAAATGACTGGCAATCCTCTACATAATGAAGTGCTTGAGTCAGTGTGTGAGGTCTGTAATGTCTCAATGTTGTTTTAAGGCCAAAAAATTACAGCTTAAAATGTAAAATTACTGGATTACTATTTCTGCTTAGAATTCCAGTTAAAATTTTACTTCAAATAGGACTCATTTCCAGAGGTAAGTATCTAAGAGACAGACAGAGCTGGCTTCTGGAATAAAATAATTTAATTAGGCCTACATTTCTTTAAGGTAATGGCCTTTACTTTGGTGAAAATACCCTGTTAAATTTGAAAGGCTGACAAATGCAGGCTAAGAGTCAGGACAGGTTTGTGTAAAATGAATGGATAATAACTCTATCACTTGTATTTTATTGCATCTTTAGAAGGCACCCAAGGGAGGATTAGAGGGAAAAGCCCCAGGGAAAATATTTGCTTGCATGTATGAAATATATCCCCCCACCCTATAAAAGTGACCTCCAGCTCCAATTAGTTATAAAATCCTAATTAATGCACATTTCAAGTGATATGTAAATTTTCTGCTTGTCAAGTAGTAAATTAGTAAATTCATGGGGGAATACTTTAAGAAGCTGTCCAATGACTTCATATAATTATATATACTTTATATATTATATTTGAAAAAGACAAATGTTTCAGTTAAAACATTTTTGGTGACTTAAAGGTGAACAAAATCAAATAAATTTAGTGCGTGTATGTGTAAAAACGATGTCCAATGTTGTCTTGTGGCGAATGTATAAATGTCCATCAATAAACTGGTCCAGTTTGCTCATCAGCCAATCAAGAACAGAGCCAAGTCCTCTGGCATTCACTTAATCATTCTATCAAAGAGTGTTTCCTTATTCACTGTGGATCAACTCCCTATAATATAGGACTTGGATCCCAAAACCAGCTTGTCTTTTTAAAACATTTTTCAAATCCCAAATGGACATGTGAGGGAACTCCAAATGAACACACGTTCATGAGGTCATTCTGATGAACAGAATAGCGCTCTACAAGGCTCTTCTACCCATGCTTGTTTTATTGGTTTTTTTGGCAGTCTGCATGCATATTATTCAATTACGTGCACGTTCTTTATTGGATAGTACACATATTTTGGGAAAATGGTTTATTAAACCAACATCGGTTGGTCATATGACCTCAGCAGGAAGGCTAAACCAGCCTCAGGTCATGTTCTGCGGTTTGGTGTGTAGTGTTTGTATTGAGGTGTTTTTTAAAGTGGCACAGAGCAGACGCACATGTCCCTGTGCAATCTAAAATGTATGCATGCAGTTATATTTCAAGAGTCACCCAACACTAGGATTTTGATAAATGGCTTATTGAACTAAACACCTTCCAGAGGCAAGTCTTGGGAGTTAATGTTACATTGTTCATGACATTTTATTAATTAAAGGGGTAAAATATCTATATTTAACTTTTTCGGAAGTGGTGCTTTTTTTCCTAACATGCTGCATGTTATTTAAAATTTATGCTCTTTATTTTCAAAGCAAACTGGACCACCTTAAAGTATCTTTTCTTATTTAATATAACCAACAAGTCAAGCATATTAAAGCAGGACAGGCCAAGAGAGGAGAGAAACAGAATGG
Organism: Anguilla rostrata; assembly: GCF_018555375.3. Lineage (NCBI taxonomy): Eukaryota > Metazoa > Chordata > Actinopteri > Anguilliformes > Anguillidae > Anguilla > Anguilla rostrata. Next base: position 18,403,023 of record NC_057946.1, read on the forward strand.
AAAACAGAATGGAAATAAGGAGTGACCGCAACCAGGCAGCAGAGGGAACGGATGCTTTCAAAATCAAGACAGGCGGCCATGTTGCCAGACTGTTACGTGTGCGAGTCGATCCGCAGTACCGCATACCGCAGCTGCATTCAACGTCTAAACAATGAGCTAAGATCCCATGATGTAAGCAGAGGGGCGGGAACACAAGCCAATGGAAGAAGATGCCGTGCCAAGTCGGATGGAAATGCGCATGGACACACTTGACATGCGATGACTAGAACACCTCGAGAAAGCCAAAAATGTACTCTACATTGGAAAGGAGCAGAACACTGTAACAGGAGCTTGGCAGCGCCGCACACGTGCGATCTAGCTTAGGGTAGATTGAGGCCAGTCTATTTTAGACTGGCAAAGGCAGAAGTTTTGGGAGCTAATTTAGCACCAAGTCATGTTCCCATGCAGACTTACTATTTGCGAAAGATGGGACACTCCTTCAGAAGACACACTGATCAGAGCGTATCAAATGCTCAAATTTTGGTGGCGTTCCCCTGTGATTTGCCCTTCCAGTGAAACAAGACTGTTTGTCTCTGTTCAGAGTTCGCAAGGCCGTGTATATAGATATTCTGGCGGCATGCTGGGAAATGGAGCAGTGAAGACATGAGAGGTACGCACAGTGGACTCGGGGGGAGGGGGCGGAGCTGCAGTTGTGGGGGCGGGGCTGCAGAGGTGGGGGGCGGAGCGGTCAAGGTGCCAGCTTCAAAGCGGAGACACTGTGCTTTTCGTCACACACCCAGAGGACAGGAAGGACCGAGGTCCGAGGTGATTCAGTACACTAGCTGCCCAGTAAACCTGTTCTTCGAACCAAGCGATAGGGTTTGTTTTTTTGTGTGTAAATAGGTGCTAGGGTGCACCGGGGGGGTGTGCTTTCTGAGAGGAAGTTAAACAGGAAGTGTGTGGTGTCGAACAGAAAGTGACGTTAAAGGGCTTCGGGTCGGAGGGTGGCCTCTGCCCACCCGACACGCCCGGCACAGGGCCAGAGGCGCAGGGGTGGCGAGGCACCTCGACACGCTGCTCAAGGCAAAGAAAAGGAAGCGCCACTACACTACTGTGACCGTCACTACCAGTAGATTCAGAAAAGTGTTTCATATCACACGTACACAGAATATTTAATATTTAAATTGCTTACTGTATATAAAATTGGAAGAAAGCTATAGGATTATGCTTACATTTCACTTTGCAATTCTAAAATAATTTATACCAATTATATATATATACATACGTACATAATATATTTCTATACATATGCATTTATAGTAACATATACCATAAATATATATGTATATATTTATAGTATAACCACACATACACACACACAGAGTGAATATACAATTGAAATGAAATATTGCAGTGCTGTGTTGGGTAAGACTCAAACATTCATATTGTTTCAAGTAAGCTTTAAGCTAAAAGATCAGGTGTATTGCTATATAATAAAGACCAAGTTCAGCCTTTTTGTTCCAGCTGAAGTCAAATAAAGTATTGCTTTTTTTTTTTTTTTTTTTTTCCTTTGAAGGGGTATACGTTATGTGGCAAAGTGAGTCGGGTTCGACTGTTCTGTGCAGTGGAGACAGCCCGGTCAGGCCGGGAGCAGTACGAGCATTTAGAGCCACACAACCTGATGGTTCTAGAAGTCAGAGAAGAGATCTTGAGGACCCAAGTGAATAATAAAAGGTGCGATGGTCCGCGGCTGGTAAAAGGGATTGTCAATGAAAAGACCACCTACAGTGAGGAGAAGAGCAGAGAGACTGCGATTAATGTCCGGACCTGCAGGAGGCGCCGTTCACACTCCAGCTTAGATGTCTCTGCTCTTTCGGCTGTACGTGGGGTTTTCATTGCACTGGGGCGTCTCAGGTTAATAAAGACATCAACAACTGAAGTTGCACGGTTACCACTTCTGACAAAATCAACCCAAACAAAAAAAAACAAAAAGGAAAAAAAAAAAAAAAACTTGGAGCTCATTCATTTGAGAGAAAGCAGAGAAATGTAATAAAATATGCAGCAACTTTGGAGTTCAGACAATGTGGTTAGTAACTCTGAACAGACAAATAAATGAAAAGTGATTTTGGAGAGAATATAGTACAATGACTGCCATCGGGACGGGAGAGGGCATGTCTGTGGTTTTGGTGCCAGGCACACTGCATCCTGTGTAAGATCCCAGTCCAGTCCTCCCCCCTAACCCCTGAATAGACCACAGAGCTGTGCCAGACCAGCAGAGCCGGAACTACAGCAGTGGCTGTGCAGAAAAAGCCACCCAGCCCTCTCCCGTCAGCGATGGCCCTGTCCCAGCCACGGGCCAGCACCAGCTCCTCCTCACCGCTAAACGCAGCCCAGACCCCGAACCCTCCTGAACCAGCCACTCTGACTGCGTTTCGTCAGACTGCCACTGATCCGATGTCGTCCTGCTAGGTTTCGGCTAATCCTGTTATAAGTGTGCTAAATGGGATGCGCAGAGAGGAAAGCTGGCTTGTGTTAGAGGATGGGGGGGGGGGTGGGGGCAGCGGGGGGAAATGCTGAGGTACTTGTGCTGGCCCATGGCAGAGGACAGGCTCACAGCTCACACTGACACTCACAAAACAGAAATAAAAAAACTGGGACGATTAGGTAGCAAGTCTCCATGGGTCCCTTGTTGCTGCTTTCGATTCTCCAGTGCGTAGGAGTGATTCTATCCATCTGTGCATCAGAGTGATTGAATCCTCCAGGGTATAGGAGTGCTCCTGTTTGTTGGTGTACTGGAGTGACTGTATTGTTCAGTTCACAGAAGTGTCAATTCTGCGGTGTTTGTATTCAGTGGTGTTTAGGAGTGCATTCCACGGTGCATTGGGGTTTTACTATTCTACAGTGCACACAGTTGTTTACAGTTTTCAGCGTGTTGGGGTATTGTGATCTTTGTATTTGTAGGAGTTTCAATTGTTGGGCACAACACTGATGTGTGTTTTTTCGCAGTGTGTAGGTGTATTTCGATTCTCTGGTGTTTATTCTCCAGTGTGTAAGTGTGTTTATTCTCCAGTGTGTGTTTATTCTCCAGTGTGTGTTTATTCTCAAGTGTGTAAGTGTGTTTATTCTCCAGTGTAAGTGTTTATTCTCCAGTGTGTATGTGTTTATTCTCCAGTGTGTAAGTGTGTTTATTCTCCAGTGTGTAAGTGTTTATTCTCCAGTGTGTAAGTGTGTTTACTCTCCAGTGCGTATGTGTTTATTCTCCAGTGTGTATGTGTTTATTCTCCAGTGTGTATGTGTTTATTCTCCAGTGTGTATGTGTTTATTCTCCAGTGTGTATGTGTTTATTCTCCAGTGTGTATGTGTTTATTCTCCAGTGTGTATGTGTTTATTCTCCAGTGTGTATGTGTTTATTCTCCAGTGTGTATGTGTTTATTCTCCAGTGTGTATGTGTTTATTCTCCAGTGTAGGTGCATTTCGGGCCACTGTGGGGTAACGTTGAGGGAACCAGCCAACCAACCAGCCACATTTGACTGACGTATGACTACAGGCCACAAGAACCTAGTGTGCCATGATGATCAGTCTGAGAGCCAGTAGTCTGGCCTGGGAAATCACCATTCCAAATCTTTGCCGTCTACAGTACTTATTATTAGAGTAATGTAAAACTGCTGATGCGATTTAAACTAGGATTCAGCCCTGGTTATGATTTTGACATCCCAGTGGTGTTTGTAACACAAATCTTTGTGTCAGCGGTATCTTCTGCAGTAAGCTTTATACACACCTTTTCTGTCCGACAACTAAGCGAGCGGATAACAAGCCCGAGCTACAGTCTCGTTAGCAGGTACTGTAAAACACAAACAAAAACACGTCTCTGCAGAAGCTAACGGAAGGAGCCCAAAGGCAGGTAGTAAATAATGCTAAAGATGAGGAACGCCACCAACGGCACCACTACACTCTACTCCAGCTACACACCATCCAACTGCCTGTTCACTGCGATGCTCACCACGCAATTATACTGCATAAAAGCCACAACATCACCAGCAGGATGCTCACAGCTAAGGTCTCTGTAGTCTAACAAAGAAGCTTGGGAGGTAGTCAGCACACCAGGCAATGCTCAGCTGTTGTAAGAGATTTTTATTTGTTGTCACCAGTGTAATTATCTATACATCCTTCGCATAGCTCTTAAACCCTTTACAGAGTATCTGTCTGTCAAATCCTGTAAATGGCCTGTAAATCTCACCTACAGAAAAACAGCAACAACAAAAAAGGCTGGTATAATTTATATTCAAAGAATGAGGTAACATTTCACAGTAAAAATCCTTCAAGTTTCAAAGAACTTAAACCAGCATTTTTTATCAGTAAAAGATTAAAGTAGTAAGAAAGCAAAAAAAATGCACTTTACAAGTAATTCGCCACTTAAGTCCTTATTCCCCCATGTTGCATTTGGAGAAAAAAATAGTTTTTTCCCTTCTAAAATTCTGTACAGTTTATTAAGTTGGATGAGTGCGTGTTTGGTGGGCCTCAGCTCTAGAAAAAGGAGTAGGGGGGGATGGGGTAGGTGGGCACTTTCATGACAGGGAACAGAAGCATTCTCTTGGGTAAACCTAGAGAGGAGAAACGAAAAGAGGACTCCACATAAGTTCAGTGGCCCAGCAGTCAGGTCAAAAACCCCAACGCTCTACTAGATATCATCTACATCATCTTACCAGCCAAATCACTAGTTATACAGAGACCAGAGACTGAAGGAGAGGGGCAGAGAAAAGGGGTGGAAGAGGGAAAAGACAGGGGAGAGCAAGGTGGATGGACAGAAGATCTAGAGTTGTAGTGAGGTAGAGTTCTAGAAAGAGCAGACTCAGTAAATAGACTTGTGAGCCACCACTACTTAAAAGTGAAACAGAAACACTTGTCTATTGATCTGTTTTTCTTTCCATCTGTTTCAATTTGTGTCCATCACCTGCCATTACCCTCAAATGAATCAAACTCAGATTAGTAAGACATGCAATTGAATACTGAATTAGTTTTCCACCTTACCATTACAACTTGAAGATACTGATCAATACATGAAATATTACTTTCTATACACCTTTCAAAAAATGTTTCTACTCCAAAAGACAGAGAATTCACTACAAAACCCACTCAACAAAAATGGAGCAATACTCTGTATTCTTGAAACTATGAAATAATATTTTAAAACACATTTAGTCTCAGAATAATAATCTTTATCAAGTGTTTTCTAACAAGGCACTTGCTATTTTGAAAAAAAAATTTTTTTTCTAGAAGATATATTCTTCTGACATAAAGACTGAAAGGTGGGAGTCATGTAAGAGAAACGCTTTTGGAAGGAAAACACTGAAAAGTCATTTTAGGCATTCTTATTACTCTAAGTGACATTAGCATCACTTTTACAGTGAAACTCCACAGTGCTATGGTAGCTGTGTCTGAGGCACAGGCACTGGCAGTGGTGGGGCGGGTGTAGGGCTTAGGGCTTAGGGCTTAGGGCTGAGGCCTGGCTGCTGTTGGCTGGTTTATGGTGTGCTGGGCTGGGTCTATGTTCTTGTGGCCTGGGTGTTTGTGTGCATGGTCTGGTTTGCAGTCGGGACTGCGGCTGTTCTTCGGTGGGCTCGCGTATCTCTCCTCTCTCCCGTGAAAGAAATCACAAAGCAGCAACAGGAGGCAAAAACTTCACAGCATCAGATGACTGTAGTGGGATTACTGACATGCAACAGCTTCCAGAAGCAATAAGACACGTTATCTTACAGCCAAATACCAGACTTCCTTCATCGCTGAGCGACGCATGGGGCACTAAAGGAACGGTCTTTATGTGACAGGGCGGGACCAAGGCGGGGGGTGGGAGGGGCTTCCGCAGCCCAAATCTCACGCTCGGTTCTGCGAGCATGAGACGCCCCCCCCCCCCCCCCCAGCTGAGGGCCACGGTCACCGCCTGTACATAAGGCTCATTCAAAGCATCCGGGAGAAGCAGGAAGAAAGGATTTCCAATGCCATTCAGAACACAAGCGTTCTACTGTCGGGTCTGAGTGCTCTCTGTGGGTGAGGGTGAGGGTGCGGGTGAGGGTGCGTGTTCTGCTGTGCGTGTCTCTGCATCGCCCGTCTGTCCTCGCGTGTGGCTTACAGTGCTGGAGACAAGACGTTTGGCACTGCGGTATGTGACTGAACACTATGTGACTGAACGCTATGTGATTGAACACTATGTGACTGAGCGCGTTATCCTGCTGTGAGGCTGTGCGAGGGCGTGTGCGTTCAGATAACGGGGTGAGCGTTTAGGTGACGCGGTGCGGGGGTCAGCCTGTGAGCTCCGCCCTCTGTGTGGGGATGGCATTGGAGGCCCCGCCCCCGGCGACGCTGGGTAGCAGGGCTGCTTTGAATGGGGTATTTATACTGGCTGTACACAGCAGGACTACACCCAGGAGCTGATTCCAGAGTCAAGATGGAGGGAGCAGGCAGACTGACGAGCAGCAGTTGGACACTCAGGCGAAAGCACAGCGAGGCTTGCTCCAACCACAGTAAGAACCAAAAGGTTATGATCGTTTGCGTTTTTTAGCCTGGTCTTTTTCTTTTTTTTTCTTTTCTCGCAAATACCAGATTCTAAATTTGGACTTCTCGGGGGTTTCGAAAGGACTGTCGTTTCCGCTACCACCTCTTACACCTGTCGGGGGATTGTGGGAGTAATTTGGGACGCTACGCTTTGAGAAGGGGGAGGGGGGGGGGTACGTACCGTAGGCTGGAGCTGCAGCAGCGCTGTACCCGTACGGGGTCCCGTACCCTGTGAGCACACGTTCAGAGAGGCGCGTTACCGCCAAAGTGCAGTCACAGACAGAGCCACTGCCTCTGCCACACTCAAACACACGGCCTAGGCTCCAGCACACACACTCACTACGCATCTTTACACTGTCAGACACCATCTTTACACTGTCAGACACCATCTTTACACTGTCAGACACCATCTTTACACTGTCAGACACCATCTTTACACTGTCAGACACCATCTTTACACTGTCAGACACCTGTACAGTAGATACACTCAAGCCCTACGTACCCGTGTATGTACACACACACACACACACACGCACACACACACACACACACACACGCACACACACACACACACACACACACACGTGTACACACACGTGTACACACACATACACACACATACACACACACACACACCACACACACAACACACACACACACACACACACACACACACACACACACACACGCGCGCGCGTACCTGGTGTGACGTATCCAGGGGCCGCGGCGGCGCTAACGAACGCTCCTCTGGCCAGGGCCCCCCGCCCTCGGCCCCGGGCGGCCTGGGCAGCGATGGAGGCGGCCGCAGCGATGGCCCCTTTCGTCTGCGGACACAGAGACCCGGCTGTGTACATGCAGTCCCATAACCACTCACTGCCCACCACCACTCACTCCGCTTTTGTTGGACGCTTGCTGAATAGCTTGCAGTGCCATGAAAAATATTCGCCCCCTTCCTGATTTCCTCTATTACTGCATACATGTCACACTGAATGGCTTCTGATCTTCAGACAAAATGCTATATTAGACAAAGGAAACAGAGTAAACAAAAAAGACATTTGAATTGAATTTATTTAATGAAAAAATTTATCAAACACTCATATCGCCCATGTGGAAAAAGTAACTGTTAGTTACACAATCAATCATTTAACCAAATTTAACTGATAATTAGACTTAGCCGAACAGCCAGGCTTGATTGTAGTCAGACCTATTGAATCTAAACCTCACTCATATTGAACCTTACCATCAGAGTAGTCACCACAAAGTTTCTACAAGCACTGTATGATCGGAGGAAATTCCAGAAGAGATGGAAAGGGTTACAAAGCCTGAGACTGTGGGACTCCACCGAACCACAGTGAGAGCAATTACTGTATCTCCAAATGGAGAACACTTGGAACAGTGGTGAATCTTCCCAGGGGTGGCCAGCCTGCCAAAATTTCTATAAGGGCGCACGACAATTCATCCAGGAAGTCACACAAGATCCCAGAAGAACATCCAAAGAACTGCAGGCCTCTCTAGCCTCAGCTAAAGTCAGTGTTCATGACTCCAGAATAAGAAAGAGACAGGGCAAAAACTGAGATTCATGGTCGGAAGTCAGAAACCACTGCTATCCAAGCGAAACATCAATGCTGGTCTCACGTTTGCAAAAAAGCACCTGGATGATCCCCAAGCCTTTTGGGATAATGTTCTATGGACAGGTGAGTGAAAAGTGGGACTTTTTTGATGACACAGGTCCCATTACGCCTGGCGCAAAGCAAATACAGCATTTCAGAAAAACGTGCTTTGTGTTTATTCAGGTTGCCTTTGTCCAATATTACATTTTGTCTAAAGATCTGAAACCATTCAGAGTGACAAATATGCAACGATAGAGGAAATCAGGAAGGGGAAAATACTTTTTCATGGCATTGTATGCATGCTGAACAGCCAAGAGACCTTGTCCTCCAAACTCTAAGTCTTTAATAATAACACACAAAGGCAAGCGTGATTCGTGTGACCAAGAGAAAGCCGAGGTGACTGGCCAATTGAGTAGAAGGGGAGGAGCTTCGATCATGTCGTCACCAACCTGAGGGATGATCTTCTTCTTCTTGTTGCCAACGGCATTGGGTCCGGAGAAGAGTTTCTCCAGAGCGGCCAGGGCAGCGCTGGCCTTCGCCACCTTCTTATTGGGCCCCGCCCCCCGGAACTTCTGCCCGTCCACTTCCACCTGCACAGGGAGTGGGAGGGGACACTGAGGACGGGGACGCCGGAGGCGAGGCGGCGGGGCGTGGCTCGATGGCGCGGGAGGCGGGACTCACCTCCATGACGAAGCGCTTGTCGTGGCTGCCCCCGCTCTCCGATATGAGCTCGTACTTGAGCCCCCGGCGCTTCTCGTTCAGCTCCATCACGGGGTTTTTGCCGCTGGCGGTGAGTATGGGACCCTGAGTTCGTACCTGTTTCCACGGGAGCGCATGCAAGAGGGTTACCGGCGGAGCGGCGGGGCCGCTGCACACAGATCCGCTATTACCGCGCTGATGGGGGCTGAGCTGGATGAATATATTCCCAGATCACTGAGAATGTTACTTCTGCTCTTAACAAGCCCTGCCGCGATGAACACATTGAGCCGAAGCGCAGCTGTTCCTTGGCACGGTATCGATCCGTACAGCATTAAGATGAAGTCATGCCCTCAGGTGTTCCAAATTCATTTCAATTTCAATGGAGCTAGTAAAGAGTACTAGTACACTGGGAACAATGTGTCTGTTAATGCTCGCTGTAAATTTGCAGCAGATTTATAGGCGCTTCGCCCGCAACGCTACGAGAGCAGCGCGGCGTTTTCGCACGCTGATCGCGCAGGAGCAGCGGCGGCAGACTGGAGCAGTGGCAGCAGACTGGAGCACATTGCATTCTTCAGATTCATTTTAGGATCAAAACATACCAGCAAGTCCACGGCTGTCAGCTCCAGACTGACTTATGAATTCAGCAGTAGCTGAGCATAAAGCCCTAGATCAACACGTTACACGGCACTGGCTGGACTGTAATAGGACAGCCATGATCTGGAAGCACGCAGGAAGTAGAGAATCCTGTATGTGTGTTCCATACTGTGGCATCTGTCCAGGCCCTTGGAGCAGGGCTGAATATTTAATGAGAATCATTAATGCGGGAAGGAAAAGCAACCCAATGGAGCAGAAACAATATGCAGTGTGTTATAACCAGTTAGACGGGACAAATTACCTGGGAAACAAGTAAGAAAATTGTGGGATTCCATTGGGCCCCCTGTAATGAAGGGGAGTCTCCTCCAACCAGCAGAGAGTCAGCAAGTGTGTGTGCATGCACGCGTGTGCCTGTGTGTGTGTGTGTGTGCATCTGTGCACTGAGTTGGGTGTGTGCATGTGATGTGGGGTCCTGTGTGTGTGTGTGGCCTCTGTGTGTGTGTGTGTGCTTGTGTGTGTGTGTTGTGCACTGGTGTGCGTGTGTGTGTGCATGTGTGTGCGCGTGTGTGTGTGCCTCTGTGTGTGCATGTGCGTGTGTGTGTGTGCATGTGTGTGTGCGTGTGCATCTCTGCGTGTGCGTGTGTGGCAGAATAACGCAGGCAGTGTGGCTCCGTACCTCCAGTGTGTTAGAGCTGTCTGTGGTGGAGTTTGTGGTGTTATTGCTGGGGTTTGTGGACGTCTCGCTCTTCCCCTCCCCGTCCGACTTCTCGTCGGCGCTCATGGAGTCCAGGTCGGTGTCGAAGCCGGTGGGATAGCCCATGGCCTGCAGGACCTGGCGGGGGCAAGAGCCTCGGGGTGAGCACAGCCAACAGCACCGCCTTTTCCACAGCCTGCAGGGATGATGCACTCTGAGTGGCAGTGGGTTTAGCCTCTTCCCTCTCTGTGGGGACTGCAGCTCAGTAATGGGAGTGGGAACGTGGGCCCGGGTGCCTGATCTTTCAGGAAAACTGCAGCAGATCAAATGGACAGGAAACGCATCTCTGACCCAAATTGGTGATTGTGCTGCAGCTGGGGAACATGCCTTTTAAGGTAATGGGAGGAGAAGAGGATTATCTCGGCTCTCTCTGTTCAGAACCGCTTTGGGATTACACAGATTTCACCTCCCTGCACCCTGCCCCCCATGAAGTGCACCTTACGCCTACTACCCCAAACATGTCCCCAAACCGACCGCTGTACCACCTCCAGCTCCCGACCCTTGGGCCTCCCCCCAAACCCATCGCCCCCGCCCCGCCCCGCCCCGCCCCGTCCTGATACCTTGACTGCCACGTGCAGCTTGGCGGTCTTCTTGGAGGACCCCGAGGCTTCGTAGACGGTGCCGTCCACGTCCACGGACATGGTGAAGACGGGCGCGTGCACGGGGCCGGACTGCGACAGCAGCTTGTACTGCAGCCCCGGCCGGATCTGGTTCAGCCGCATCAGCGCGTTCATCGGCTGGTTGGTGTCTATTGCTTTGCTGTCGAGAACTGGAGAGATGAAGACGGTCAGGAGCCATTCTGTGGCGAGGTCCCTGCGCGCTGGACTCAGACACTCATAATGAGGACACAGACAGGATGCGGAGGGAAGAGCGGTGGTCTCTGTGGCACACGGCGCTGGCCTTGATTTTGGGGCCTTAAACGCTCCCAGAGCCTGGCAGAGAGCACTATGGGAAATCGACACGCCATCCCTCCCTCTCCCCCTCTCTCCCCCTCTCTCCCGTGGTTATGTGGCTTCTACGATGAGCAATTTAATTCCTCCTAAATATAAACCCTAAATATATACCCTTTCCCTTTTCTGAAAAGCAGGAAGAGCTGGGAGAGGGCCGGCCAGAACGCTGACTACAGAACTGTTCTGCTTTTCTGAGCCGATCGGTTTGCAGAGAAAAATGCTAAATCAATGACATTGATTTCTTCATGGTTATTTGTATCAGCCTGTAGAGGGAATGTGTGACAGAGAGAAAGAGAGAGAAAGAGGGAGAGAGCGACAGAGACGGATGAAAATAGCAAACTCAGCAAAAGTCAATTTTGGGCATATTCCAACAAAATATTTTTTATGCGAATCAAATGTCATTTCCAGACAATACAATAGCAAATTCAGACTGTATTGAATTCTTTTCAATCTTGATTTCAGCTGGCCGCATCTCAAATTCAGGTTTACGTATCTGCAAATGCCAAAAGTATTCACAGCCAGCATCTTTGTAGAAACATTTATAAGTGTTTTTTTCCCCCTTAATCCAGATGGATCCTCTGCAAGGTCAGTCCAGCCCTGTCACTGGCAACCTCTCCTTTACTGTAAACACTGAGAGAGGAGGGGGCGGGAGACACAGTAATGGAGGAGGAGGGTGGGAAAGACTCGGACGTATGACAGCCCTACATGACTCATGAGGAAGCCCATGTGGTGTGTGTCTACAGACAAAAGGAAATGAAAGCCAGTGTGGAACAGTGGGATATTACTCCAGCTGCGGACCCCGTGTAGGAGTGAGTGCTGTGTGTGAGGGGGAGGGGGAGTGGAGGGGGGGGCTCAGGGGGAAGTCACCTTTTCTCAGGTTGCGTTTCATCTTCTTGATGAGGTCTTTGTCGTCCATGTTTCCGTCCTCGTACGGCCTCTTCAGCCCTGTTCCTGAAAGCCACATGACAGAGAGCCCGTGTGAGTCAGCTCGACGTCTCTGACACCACTGCGCTCTCTGTGCGAGAGCTCCCTGTGCTGCTCGACACACTGCACAGGCACACAGGCGCTCCAAAGAGACAGACACACTGCACAGGCGCACAGGCGCTCCAAAGAGACAGACACACTGCACAGGCGCACACACACTCCAAAGCGACAGACACACGGACAGAGGCACACACACTCCAATGAGACAGACACACGACAGAGGCAACAGCACTCCAAAGAGACAGACACAGCACAGGCGCCCCCCAGAGACAGACACGGGCAGGCACACACTCCAAAGAGACAGACACACTGCACAGGCGCTCCAATGAGACAGACACACAGCACAGGCGCACACACACTCCAGAGAGACAGACACACGGACAGAGGCACACACACTCCAAAGAGACAGACACACGGACAGAGGCACACCTTCTTTGTCTGACCACAGGTATTTCTGGGAGGGTTTGGTCGAGGGAAGCGGATCCATCTCCAGGACCTTGTAAATCTGCCCGAAGGCCAGGAGCCGCAGGGCATGCTGGAAAACAGGTGTGAGTGGTGTTAGAGCAGAACAGGAGAGACACGGGGCCACACAGCACACAGACACGTGGGGCCACACACACACACACACACAGGGCCACACGAACGGGGGGCACATGCACACACACACAGGGCCACAAGGGCAGGGCGGCACACACACACACACACACACACACACTGGGCTGGACCCAAAGCCCTCAGTCGGGCTCCAGCGTCAGGCCTGCACCCACATCTGAGGTTCCACAGCCAAACAAATCCATGACTCATGTGTGCGGGGGTGAGGCACCCCACTTTCTATTTCTCTTCTGTTTATGTCATATGAGAGCTGCCCAGAGACCGTCTGCACGGCAACCCTGGCAACCTCAGTCCTGCTTCTCATGTGCTCTTTACCAAAGGGTCACTTTCCCAAACCTGCCTCCAACTCAACCCTCATTTTTACCTTGGACACCCCATTTCATTAAATGTTGTTAAATTTAATGAACAGTGGGGAATGACGGAGGTTGAGTTAGAAGTTCTCACACAATGGGATTAGCTATAATGTTTAAGATCCCATCTCTCAGAGTCCTCTTCATATTTATTTGCCTCCACAATCACCTCACAATTACAGAACTCACCCCTCATGGCCTCCTTTCAGTATTTAATTATGCTCATTTTTTACGGGAAACCTAATAGACAAGACCACTGACGCCGATAATTTTACTGATAAGATTTTAAATGTATAAATCTTTTATGATATATATGATCATATGATGCTTATAGGAGCATATTTTGCAGCCATTACTGGCTGAATGCATTCACTCAGCATTATATAGGCTGTATGGTTAAATGTTCTGTAGTACTCCGCTGCTCTTGTGGAGCTGTTGCTTTCTGTAGAAGTGGACCCATGTGAGAGCAATAAAGTTACAGGATGCGGTGGTAGCTTAGCAACTGTTGCTGCAGCGGTAGAGGAGGTCCCCACGGTTTGGGGGGTGTCCCCAGCAGGCCCTGTGCCCGCGTCACATTACAGCCCATTTGCAGCCGTGGTAACAAGCATTCTCAGAGACAAAAAGGCTGCAATTAGAGTGAGACTGCACAAGATCAATGCCGTTCCCTAATACTGCTGGAGGAATGGAAACACACAGAGGGAGAGCCGCTCCACAAAGGCATCGTGCACACGTATCACACTCAAAGCGCCTAAGGATCGTTACTTAACAGCAAAGTCCCGGCAGTGCAGCCGGGCTCATTGGCATTCTGGGGCATTCTGCGCCAGCCCCCCCCCTCTCCTGACACCGCTCATTTGTACTGCGTGCGCTTCACTCCCAGCGCAAATGCGGCGTCGGTGCGGTCGATGGGTCTCTGCGCGGTCGCTCCCTCCCGTCGCGGTTCACGGTCACCGCGCTCGTTCTCCACGCGCTCCGGTCCCGATCTCTGCGACGTGGCCGTGTCGGTGGCGTCCCCCGCTCGTCAGACAGGACAGCGGCGCGGTGACGCTCCCCGGGCCCCGGGCAGTACTGACGGGCCAGAGCGGCTCTCTGATGCTCTCAGCACTCTCAGATAAGGAGGCGTTTTAAAGAGCTCCCGTGTCACTCTCTCCTTTAATCTGCACAGTCTAGATGAGATAAGCCCGACTGCGCAGCCTGCCTCTGGCTCCAGCGTAGCGCAGTTTTACCTGTGCGCTGTAGGTGATGGCTTCTGCCTGCTCTGCCGTCATGGTCGTCAGCGTGTCCGTGGGCTCCTTCTCACAGGGGTCGTGTAGTCCTGGCCCACCTGGGAGCGGAAAACCAAACGCATCACTTCCTGTCCTTCAGAATGACCGCTAACCAGCACAGTCTGCATCTCTGTCATTCAAAACGCTGTTCATCAGACACATTTCCTGTGCAACATCGAACGCCCGTCCTTTGAAATGATTCTGATCACAGACAACCGTGGCTTCCTGTTCCTGTCTTTGGCACCCGCAGTGGCAAAGTACAGTGCGATTTCCTGTTCTTCAAAGCGGTGCTGGCACAAGTGCACCCTCGTTTCCTGCTCTATGCAAAAACAATCCTGCATTCTTCAAAACAATCATTTAGTGGAGCTGGATGGGGATGGAGCAGCGTGTGCAAAGGATCTGTGCAGATATACAGCAGATATGTACTGGATCTGTGCAGATATACAGCAGATATGTACTGGATCTGTGCAGATATACAGCAGATATGTACTGGATCTGTGCAGATATACAGCTATGTGCAGATATGTGCTGGATATGCATAGTTATGTGGTTACAGTATGTGCAGGTATGTGGTTACGGTATGTGCAGGTCTGTGCTGGGTATGTGTAGATATGTGGTTACAGTATGTGCAGGTCTGTGCTGGGTATGTGTAGATATGAGGTTATGTGTAGATATGCAATTATGTACAGACACAGTATGTGCTGAATATTAGAGGTCGATCGATAAGGATTTTTCAGAGCCAATGCCAAAATTTGGGAGAGAAAAAAGCCAATATGCTGATATTGGCCGATGGGAAATAAATAAATAAATAAATAAATAAATAAATAAATAAAAATTCCAACCATTTTAACAGGTGAAAATGCCATACTGCATTACTATAAAACTGCTTCACAAATACAACCATCATGTGAGAGTTTTAGCCCACAGTACACCCAAAACCGGCAGTGTTTTCAAGCCTCTCTTTAGCTCACCACATTACCACTTCATCACACTTGCAAATAGCCTGAGCTTACAATGCCAGGGAAGCTAGTCTCTTCTAAACTAGGGCTGTCACAATAAGAAATTTGGTTCAGCTGTTCATTATACAAATGACCATGACAAACTGTGCTGCCCCTAGTTATATTGTTGTTAGTTATGCCTGAAATGTGATGAAACCATTATAAGAGGGATGCTTGATCACACAGAGTTTTACGATAATGGTTAAAACAACTGATTTCATCGATTAAATGTACTGTACAGCCAAGTGATTCATAAAATTAGTTCACAAAAACAACAGCAGACGACAGCTATTCGGATTCGTGCTCAGTACCTGTGGATAGTGATTGCTTCATTTGACTTTGCGTGCTTGACCTTACTTAGTTCGACTTTCGATTCTCGTCTAGCCTCTTCTGGTTTGTTTGCCGATTGGATTTCGTGTTTGACCACTGACTCGTTCTATTCAACCTCGATTCGTTTGGCCCTCTGCTCCCCGTATAGTGACTTCGGTCAGTTAGAGGGTACCCTGGCAAATTATAAATCCTTCCCCTGAGACACCGTTTTGTTGTTTTGAACAGCGGGCTGACTGGGCAGAGAGGCAGGGTGCCAGGGTGCCCGCTCCGCGCCACTCACCTGGGAGCAGGATGCCCGAGGCCAGGCACTCCATCACCCGCCGGAGGGCCTCGCCCGCGCCCAGCGGCCGGTTGCACGTGGCGATGGCCTTCTCACAGACGAGCTCCAGGGGCTGCGGGGGAGGGGGGAGGGTCAGGGGGCGTGTCCACAGAGGAGGCGGGCACTCACATCCTGCTCACACTAACCGCTCCAATCAGAAACCCCAATAAGGCCTGGTCTCTGTGAGTCATCATTTGCCCTAGCGTAGCAACCAGGAGAGCAGCAAGGCCATTTCCACCAATGCATAAAAAGACAATCAGTGAGTGGGCACAACCTTAGTTAATGCGTATTTACTGACAGACATGCACCCCCCCCCCCCGCCCTGCCCTCCTGCCCCGCTCACTCACCCAGCCCTTGAGCGGCTCCCAAACGGACATCCGGTTGCACATGTCTCTGAGAATGCGCAGCACAATCACACAGGACTTGAGCCCGTTTACTCTGGCCTGGGGGGGGCACAGAGAGTGAGCTCAGCTTCAGGGACCAGGGAGGGGGGGGGGAAGTTACTCCTGACACAGGGACAGCACAGCATACAGTAACACTTCTACATCTCATATCTAATGGGCTGAATGGCCAAATCATGCAAGAGATACACTTGCAGGAGGAGGGGAAGGGGAAGGGGGGGAGGTCACAGAGAGCATTATCAATCAATTTTAAAAATTATTTTTAGAAAAGCAGGTTTAAGGTAAAAGCCAAAAGAAAAGTGTAACAATTGCTTTTGTAGCCTCATGATAAGGTTCTCTTTCTTAACATGGAGTGAACAGACAGTACTGGACAGAGGCAGGAGAGAGACATTTTTGGGTTGTGGCCGATACAGGGCGAGGGGTGGGGTGGGGCGGGGTGGGGAGGGGGGTGGGGGGTGGGGAGGGAGGTTTGGCAGCTCCATGTCACAAGGCTACAATAACAATGAGGTAAGAACAGAGAGCCAACCTGGAACCATTTGGCATGTCGGAGGGACGCCAGCGCGACCAGGCATCGCTGCCGGTCCAGCACGTCGGACGCGTCTTTCAGCTCAACATTCTCTACTGGTGAAAAGAACGGGATATACGCGTGTAAAATAAAGAAAAAAGGACAGACACAGTTTGACCAAGGGAGTCTTCTGTCACAGCACAGGGGCAGCGGGGCCCGGCGCAGACACGCCCACGCGCCCGTCTGACCAATCACGCGGTCAGAGAGCCATGCAGTCCTCGTGGCCGCTTTGGACGGGCGGTACAGGAGCAGTGCATGGGCGGGGCGCTCAGCCACGAGCGCTCACTCCTCTCATCCTCACCGTCTGATTATCTCATCTTAAAATAGGACTGTACAAGATTAATATTCTGCAGTATTCTACGATGATTCTTTTTCCTTATGAGAAAAGAAATCGCCACAATAAATTATTTTTTTTTCTTCAAAATTTTAATTACGTGATTTTTGAACATAGTAAAATAACGAACAGGAAATGAGGAAATGCTCAGAATATTAATGGTTTGTACTCCCAGTTTAAGATAATCGTGAGGTGTGAATCTTTAAGAAGTGTGGCCACAGCTGCGGCTGTACCAGATTAGTGCATTTACACAGTGCAGGCAGAAACACAAGCAGGACGTCTGTCACTCCAGGGACCAAGAAATAAAGATCCATCCCTTTCAGTACCAGCCAGATTCTAATTAATTTCCACAGAGCACTGAGGCTCACTGCCATAAATACATCGCTGTTAATGGAATGATACCAAATAGTAAGAGAAAACAAGTGATCAATTATTTAAAATAGCCTCAATACATGTTGAGCCATTTCTGTGCTTCAACTGCCACTGCAGAAACTTGGGTACTGTACATGTTTACAGTCAAAAAACTACAGATGTTATAAATTTACAGGCTAAGAAGCCCTTTCAAAATACTTGTTTTAATACATAAATTCAACCTAAAGTAAGCCACTGCTAATCTCAGTGCTTGCCCTGCTTTATTTACCGAGATCTTTTGGAAGGTTTGTTCATTGTCAACATTTGTTCAACTTTACTGTTCTCTTTAGGAACTGATTTGTTCTTCTCAAGTCAAGAGCTGCTTGAAAGAAGTGTGTAATCCCTCATTCTGAAACTGAGAAATTAGACCTCCAGTTCCACTGTTAAACAGCTATGGAGAAAATGTGCACTACATTAGTGCTGTGTTTACTTCATTGTTGCCAAATGACCAAGTTGTAAATAGCTCAGTTACTTTTGTCCATCATCCAATGAAGTTATTTTATGAACTTTCTCCAGTAATTTAACTGATTTTCTAAATCGGTTACTGAATATACATAACAATACTGAATATCTGTAATTTATAATGAGAAACTAAATTAAAAACTAATTTAATATAATACGAACCAAAGATTCTATATTCATAGGGAATGGTGCTTGGGCCACATGCCAAAAGCCACTGTAATGACTGTTCCTAAAGGACTACTGACTTATTAACACCAGAACAGCGTTGAGGTTTAAATGCGGCTCCTGTTTCATAAACAGATCGGCTCGACCATGTACCGACTGAGGCAGTGAATTCCTGCAATAGCACTTTGGGCCGTGCGAGATGGAGCAGTTTCTCACTGGGACAGGGCCCTTGGCCTGCCGCAGAGCACGGGGGGCGTCCCGTGATCTACGGCCCTCCTGAATCACGGCTCGCTCTGCACTCAGACCCCAGCGCCGCGCCCCAGGCGCCAGGAACGCGTCGCTCAATTTGCTCTCCTGTCAATCAAAATCTCACCCTGGATTCTTTGGTCCTTGGCCCTCACAGAGAGAGAGAGAGAGAGAGAGAGAGAGACAGAGCGCCATGCTGGTTTTCTGGAGCCCGCAGATGCAGCAGATGTTTATGCTAATCATGGAGGGAAGGGGGGGGGGGAGGCCTGCCTGTCACTCACTCACCCACCCCCTGGTTCAGCCAGTCAGAGCCCAGCGCTCTGTGAGACCGGGCCACCATTACCATCTGCTGGTGAGACCACCACACAGGACAGGGGCTGGAGAAGAGCAGGTGAGTGGCTGGGGAGGCCTTCACAGTGTTAAGATGATGGACAAAGTGACAGTCTGCAGAGCCATACAGCCGCTCTCTTTTTCTATGACAAACCCCACAGAGCTGTGCATTTAACACTCTTAAGTATATTCAGTGTATACTTGCATTGTGAAAATACTGCAGCCCATTCCGTTTTCCAACTGCCTGGAGGCACATCCCGTGTTGCAGTGGCCAACCAAATGTTTACCCACAGTCCTGCAGGTTTTTATAGCCAATTACAAAGAGATAATCATCCTATTACAATGGATTTTCTCTGCTCATAGACGCCAATGCAGTTACAGCCAATGCCTGTGACTGGTTAGTATAGCAGGCATGTTGTTCTGCATGTTTTTCTGTCACTTTGTGTAGGGAGCAGTGGAGGGTAGAAAGATCAGGCAGTGAGTAAAGAGGTTATTTCACTACAGGATTCTTCAGCACTGGACCAAAGGCCCTCATGTTCTGCCCTAGTAGATTGAGAATGTAGTTTTGAGACTTGAGTGCATCGGGAGAAATTGTAGTTTTAATTGAATATCTTTTCTTCAAGACCAGTGTCTGTCAGCTTCTGATTACAAGGGCTTCTTTGGTGCCAGCACTGACTTAAGAGACTAATCTTATAGGAGGGGATAAGCCTTTTGAACGTGAATAACTGAGGAGAAAATAGAATCTTTAAACTTCAAAGTGTGTTGCCTGCACTTCTCAGAGAGAGGCCAGACTATGTTTCCACAGACCGGTGCTCACAAGCCGAAAATTTCCCTGAGGGAACCTCACCGGGTCTATGGAACATTTGCATAAATGACCAAAGACTCCAAGTTCACATTCCCCAACAGCTGACTACAGGAGCAGAGGGTGAGCATGGGATGAGGTCTTCATAAATCACGTCTTTGCGGAGTGAAGCTGGGAGAATAAGCCACGCCTCCTCTCCCAATACATAACAGTAGGCTCTGCTGAAGGCAGGGCATGAAGGAGCCAGGCCAGTTCTGAGAAACCTACCGTTAAAAACCAAAAAACACTCCATGTCATTTCTGCCTTGATTGTTAAAATGCAGACTGTACCAACTTGGTCAACAATTGGACCTGAAATTATGGGATGCCGTCTTGAGCAGCGAGCCACAAATAAGAGCGGTGTCCACGGGAGCGGGGAGTGTTTTTGGCTTTTCTGCGAGACCAGGGCAGCTCTAGAATGTCACAATCTAGAATTTCAGAGAGTAGCAACTGAGAGAGGAGGCAGCCCAGGGCACTGGAGCGCATCACCGTGGGACGAGGGTCAGGGGGCGGGGCTCCAGTTGCCCTGGCGCTCCGTAAAAAGCCTTGGCCTGTGACAGAGAGGGGGCCAGTTGGTCAAAGGTCTGAGAGAGTCCATGGAGCCCCGGTGGCCGGGGGAACCGAAGCAGCGGGAATGTGAGTCAGTGATATTCTCAGGAAAGGGTTAGTCGTCCTCCACCTCCCCCACCCCCAGCGCTGCCCAAAAGCACTTTTTCAGCAGCACAGCCAGACCCAAAGCCCTGTGAGTTATTTAAAGGTTGACACAGGAGCTTTAACAAGCTTCACCCCGCTTGGAAAGCAGGGGGGTCAGGAGGTCAGCGCCGACCTCTCAGCCTTCTCCCCACCTCCAGAGAGAGAGAGAGAGGGACACACACCGTCTTCCCTTCCCACTTACCTTTCCTCTTTCTCTCCTTTTCTGCCTTTTCCCCTCATCTTTTATGCTCAAATGCTGACTACGTCTGTCTCCACGGCGACTGCATTTTTTTGGGTGGGGGGGTCGTCACCCCATAACTCTTTTTAGAGGGAAGGCATCTTTATAATGCGGCAGTGCAGGCCAATAGGGAGGCTGCTGGAGCGGACTCCCAGCAGGACAGAAACAAACAGGGGCGGGAGAAAGGAGGAGGAAAGGGAGAGGGAGAGAGGTGGAGGGGTGATGGAGCCCGGTGTGACAGTGTGTACAGTTCAGACCTGAGGAGGAGGGTGGAGAGGTGGAGGAAAGATGGAGGCCTGCTGGCGTTTCTTTTCCCCAGGAGTGCGTGTTGAGCTGGGAGGCTCCAGGATCGCAGACGGCTCCAGATCAGAGCCAGCAAAGGGCCACTACTGCGCTACGTCTCCCCCTACCCCTCTGTCCCTCCATCTCAAACAGCCTCCACCTCCCTCCCTCTGCGCATACAGGCGACATGCCACTCCCTCCATCTCCCGCCGGCCGAGCGGCGCGCGTGGCGGCAGGGGGAGGAGCCCCGGGTACCTTCGTCTCCCTTGCTGTACTCGTCCCTCATCTGCGGGGAGGTGAGGGTGACCTTCAGGCTGAGCTTGGGGTCTTTGGTGTTGTGCACCAGAATGGCTGCCTCTGGGATGCAGCGCTGCACCTCGTACTTGTCCTCTGTCAATTTCTGCCAGGGCAAGGATACCAAAGGTCAGAGGCAGAGCCCTCTTGCAGACCCACAGGCCCCCAAACCGCACGCGCTCAGTCTGCGCGGGGACCGGGGACGTCTCAGTTGGGGACGCGTTCAAAACAGAGCATTGCAAAATGTTTCAGAGACCACCATCACCCAGGGAGCTGAAGTCCAGGGCTTGGAATTTTGAAGTGCATAACAAGCTCAGGACTACATTTCCCAGCAGCCCTTTTGCTGTTATGTTCTGTGGAGTTCCACCTTTTTGGCTGTGCAGCGCCAAAAGGCCACACACATGCACACAGACACAGACAGACAGACAGACAGACAGACAGACAGACAGACACACACACACACACACACAGGTTATTTACACAAAAGATTATGTGGGTGGGGGGGGAGCATGGGGCAGGGGAGGTACTAATGTGAAAACAATCATATTTGACGCTTGGGGCCAGATATCAGCTCCCGTAATCCACAGTATTAATTCTTACCCCACCGCTACGGCCTGTGCCAGGGCTGTGTGTGCGGGGGAATCCATCAGCCACGTGCCATATGAAGCAGCCTGCAGAGACGCGACACATTCCGGTGTGTCAGCAGGGATCACATGTGGAGCGGGGCGAACAGCTACGTCTCTGCTCGTTTGGACACCTGACAAACATGTCACTGCTCCACAACTAACCGGCGCTGCAGAGGCGGTCCGATGCAGTCCGTCAGCCGCACGCAGCCAAGCGTGAAAAAGCGCAGCGCAGCTGTTACCGCACGGTGACTGCCAGAGGCTCGCGCCATGAAGAGGCGAGAACCACACACACACACACACAAACATGAAAACAACACACACACACGCACACAAACATGAAAACACACACACACACACACACAGAAACCTGGTTGTGATTACACTGCTTGTAAAAAAGCTGGGTTTCCCTCCTTATGCCCCAGTCCCCCCCCCCCCCATGCTAGCCCCCCCGGCTGTCCTCCCACACTCTTCCCGAACAGCTCCCTCACGGCCCCCCAGCATGTGGGGGGAGCTGCTGGGGGTACAGGGAGACTCCCGGCAGACAGACAGAGTGTGTGTTCTTAGTGCACGGGACACAGCGAGGCCAAACGTAGCCTTTTCAGGCCCAACTGCACCACGCTGTGGGAAGATGTCTTTGGGTGGGGGCCTGTTTCTGGATTTCCCTTTCCTTATCCACACTAGAGAGCTCCTACTGTAACACAAGCCCTGCTCCCTTCACCAGTTGTTTTATGTGTATTATGGCAGTTGATATGAACCCACGGGAGCGGTGTGCTGTCCTTCCTGCAGTGAGCCCTGTGCTCCGCACACAAAGCCAGGCTTCAGGCTTCAGGCTTCCTCCTGCACGTCTGCGTGCCGCACACTGAGTGCAGAGGGGTAAACGGCTGCCGCAGAGGGGAGCTGGGGATGGGGCTCCTGCCTTTAAAGGCTTGATTTCCCCAGAGCGGGGGAAACGGCACATAAACGCTGTGCAGCGCAGCTCCGCGCTCATTCCCGCCGCCTGAGAGCGTGTGCGGCTGCGCCCGCGTCCCCGAGCCGCCGCACGCAGCTCAGAATGAGGCCTCAAATCAGCGCAGCCAATCACCGGCTCCCAAACACAGAGGACAGTGTCGCTCCTGTACACAGTGGCCATTAAACTGAGCGATGAATCCAAAATAACCCTCCGCTTTAACAGGACTCGCCTGCTTTCGGTCTGCTGCTCATGCAGGATTGGCAAGCACAGACCCATTAATAGTATGAGCTGGATAAAGGCAGACCAGCACCAAATACCCATTTCTGGAATTAAACAGGTATTTGCTAATACATTTATGACTGCTGTATAAATGTATTACAGTGCACAGTGTGTAGTGTGCAGTGCACAGTGTATAGTGTGCAGTGTATAGTGTGCAGTGTGCAGTGTGTAGTGTGCAGTGCACAGTGTGTAGTGTGTAGTGTGCAGTGTACAGTGCGCAGTGCGCGCTCACCTGGATCTGCAGGGGCAGGTTGTCGCAGACGGTGCACAGCAGGGTCTCGGTGGGCTTCTCCCTGCACATGAGCACCAGCTCCAGGTCCATGTCGTCTTTGATGAGGAGCCCCTTGGCCACCAGCCCGATGCGCATCACGCCGCACAGCACGCCCCCGTTCGGCTCCCTGATTGGACACGCCCCCCCCGCGGGTCACAGCTCGCTCTCGCGCACAAACCCGCAATCGCCACGCGTGTGATTAATGTCTCTGAGTCGCTGCGGCAACCGGGACAGAGACCTACGCAAACACAGGCGGCAGCGCGGCCCTAAGGCTGCGGGCTCGACTCCCAGCGGGGGCACTGCCGCTGTACCCAGTACCTAACCTGCTTCAGTAAGGACATCCAGCTGCATAAATGTATGTATGATGCAATCTGTCTGAGCTGCTGTGTGTAAGCGCCCTGCTCTCACTCTCACTGGCTGACAGGGACGGGGACTCACTTGGTGCTGCTCTCGGCAGAGTCCTCCGTCTTGGCGTCCTCCTCTTCGGTTTGGGTGTGGTTGAGCTCGTCCATCCAGTCGGAGACGTGTTTGAGAGCGCGCTCCACGGTGGACACCAGCGTCTGCACCGCCTCCAGATCCTCTGACGACGGGTAGATGGTGGAGTGCTTGGCCATGACGTGACGGTCATCGTTGCCAAACGATCGAATGGACCTCTGGGAAGGGGGAGGACAAACCAATAAGTATACGCCCGCTCCACACACACCCACACCCACACACTTCCATACGCACGCACAGACACACACCCAGACCCACACACTTTCATGCGCACGCACACACACACACACACACACACACGCACACACACACACACAGACGTGCATGCAGAACATGCACATACACACACACACACACACAGACGTGCATGCAGAACACACACACACACACACGCACGCAGGTACTGTCTCACAGCCTCTCAGGCACACACTGACACACTGCATGATAAAGAGGACTAATGCAGGGCAGCTCTGCTGCTACGCGGCTAGCTTTCAGCATCACATTAACCTGTAATCCATCAAACTCGCCTCTTGTTTCCATGAAAGAAAACCAATATCTACAAAAGTAACATTTTATAATGGCAGACATGCATTTCACTCCTCCTCTCCTGTTACAGTGTCAGTCTATTTCAGGAGGCAGTGACAGTGCTGAGATTTAGACCGTCTCCATGCTCCTGCAGTCCCAGAGTCCGCACCACATCCCACTGAGGCCAGGACATACTGACCTGGCCCCAGCGTCATCTTCCTGTGTGTGTGTGTATGTGTGTGCGTGCGCGTGTGGGTGTGCGCGTGTGCATGTGGGTATGGGTGCGCGTGTGTGTGTGTGTGATGACAGCGTGTCGCTCAATATGCAGACAGCATTCATATAGGAAATCAATTAAATCTCAACGACAGATTTTATCCTCGTCAGCACATAACCATCTACAATGAGGGCAACCCCACACTTTCAGCTAGCTCGCATGTCCTCGTCTTCGTCCTTCCCCCCCGCTCCGCCTCCTCCCTCCCCCCATCCTCCTCCCCTCTCGCCCCCCCTCCCCCTCCCCCTCCTCCTCCCCCCCATCCCCTCCCCTCTCCCCCCCCTCCCCTCCCCTCCCCCAGAGACTCTGAGGTGCAGAGCCAGCATGTTCCTGCTCTGATCCAGATGAATGGCTGATGGCTGGGGGACAGCAGGACCCAGAGAGAGCAGGCCAGGCCAGAGATCAGCCCCCTGAGCTGCTCAGTGCACAGCGCTGGCCTTTTCAAGCCCTTTCCCACCTCTTCTCTGTCACCCGCACTGTCCCCTCCTCTACAGTCTGCACCTGAGCTGCTCGTGCAGGTAAAATACTCAGATCATCCTCACATTAACAGCACCGCAGACACATTCGTCAGTTCTGCATGCAGGAGTGGTCTGTGCTCATGAGTAGGTCTACGGCTGGTCATTGTCTGTGGTCCCTTAGCATTCACAAAACCCTGTCATATTTCACAGCATTCAGACTAACTGACCAATTACAGTGTTAACAACAAATACATAATTACATAAATAATCTTCATTGTGACAGACAGTACACCATTTCATAGAGCATAAGGTTAATCAGGGCTCAATAGCATGACAAAAGTAATTCATTGAGCACAATGCTAAAATTTAACATAGCATTGCGAAATTAGCATCGGGCTTGACATATTTATATTAAATAAATGTATATTTTCAGTTAGACCAGATGGTACACTAATATTTTCCTATTGCTGGTGAGCAGAGTACACAGATGTACTCTTGGTCACAATGCAAAGGCCGGCTGGCATGCTCACATGCTGCACATGCAGTCAGCAGCCACAGCGCTAGCAGGAGCGCACTGCACCGCCCAAACCAAAGTTTATGAGCTGTTACTAATGCGCGCGAGCCCGTTAGCATAAAACAGGCCGAGATGTGTAAAACATCCGCGGAGGCGGCTTTCTGGCCCAAGCGCGGCCATAAATCAGGCGTCTGTTCCGCGTCGAGGCCGCCGCCGCCGCCGCCGGGGCTCCCTGACCGCCGCACCGCTCTGCGTACGGGGCCGCGCGCGGGGCGAACGCACCGCGCCGGCGCTCTCCTCCCCAGCCGCGGGCCCTAATGGAGGCCGGGGTCCCGCCCTGCCGGTCACATGTCCCCGGGGGCCGGGTGTTGGGCTGCGTGCGACAGGCCAGTCAGCGTGTATACAATTACACAGCGGCCCGACCGCCAGGGACAGCTTCGCACCGCCATTAAAATACCTGTGGTAAGACCTCGGCTACACAAACCGCCTCAGAGACATCAACACGGAGTCCACCTCGCTGCCACAGAGCCTTTCAGACGTGGACAACGGCCAAGAGAGCTCTCCTCAAAGCGCTCGTCCAGCCTCGTCCACACAGACCCGTACGCTGCGTGCTACGATCAGCTGCGATCAGCTGCGATCAGTTGCGATCAGCGCTCGGCTGATTTTCCCGTCTGAGCTGCGTCTCACCTGAACAGACGCGCGAGCACGCTGAGGACCTGTGAAAGACTGCCGGGCTGGGGAAGTGAAGGAGCTGCTTCACTGTGCAGCACAACAGCGCAGTGCCACAGAGCGCAGCGCACACAGGACCGCCTTATCTAGGGCACCACTGTGCACTGCGCTGGCGCTCCAGACTGCCAGCGCATCTATGAAAACGCAAAGCAGGGCAGAAATCATTCCCACAGCTACGGCAGCGGCAGGCTCTGTTTTTGTGGACTCGTTTTTGTGATTGGGATGTAATTTAGGCAGACTGCAGTTTGGGATGTGATTAGGTACTGGAAGCATTGTGTATGTTTGGGATGTGACTGGATACTGGCAGCAGTGTGTATGTTTGTTTGGGATGTGATTAGATACTGGAAGCAGTGTGTGTGTTTGTGTTTTGGGGATGTGATTGGATACTGGCAGCAGTGTGTATGTTTGTTTGGGATGTGATTGAATACTGGCAGCAGTGTGTATGATTGTGTTTGGGATGTGATTATGCACTGGAAGCAGTGTGTATGATTGTGTTTGGGATGTGATTAGATACTGTAAGCAGTGTG
Source organism: Anguilla rostrata (assembly GCF_018555375.3). Classification (NCBI taxonomy): domain Eukaryota; kingdom Metazoa; phylum Chordata; class Actinopteri; order Anguilliformes; family Anguillidae; genus Anguilla; species Anguilla rostrata. The sequence goes on from NC_057946.1 coordinate 18,429,918, forward strand.
TATGATTGTGTTTGGGATGTAATTATGCACTGGAAGCAGTGTGTATGATTGTGTTTGGGATGTGATTAGATACTGGAAGCAGTGTGTATGATTGTGTTTGGGATGTGATTAGATACTGGAAGCAGTGTGTATGATTGTGTTTGGGATGTGATTGGATACTGGCAGCAGTGTGTATGTTTGTTTGGGATGTGATTAGATACTGGAAGCAGTGTGTGTGTTTGTGTTTTGGGATGTGACTGGATACTGGCAGCAGTGTGTATGTTTGTTTGGGATGTGATTGAATACTGGCAGCAGTGTGTATGATTGTGTTTGAGATGTGATTATGCACTGGAAGCAGTGTGTATGATTGTGTTTGGGATGTGATTAGATACTGGAAGCAGTGTGTATGATTGTGTTTGGGATGTGATTATGCACTGGAAGCAGTGTGTATGATTGTGTTTGGGATGTGATTAGATACTGGAAGCAGTGTGTATGATTGTGTTTGGGATGTGATTAGATACTGGAAGCAGTGTGTATGATTGTGTTTGGGATGTGATTGGATACTGGCAGCAGTGTGCATGTTTGTTTGGGATGTGATTAGATACTGGAAGCAGTGTGTGTGTTTGTGTTTTGGGGATGTGATTGGATACTGGCAGCAGTGTGTATGTTTGTGTTTGGGAGGTGACTGGATACTGGCAGCAGTGTGTATGTTTGTTTGGGATGTGATTGGATACTGGAAGCAGTGTGTATGATTGTGTATGATTGTGTCTGGGATGTGATTGGATACTGGCAGCAGTGTGTATGTTTGTTTGGGATGTGATTGGATACTGGAAGCAGTGTGTATGTTTGTTTGGGATGTGATTATATACTGGAAGCAGTGTGTGTGTTTGTGTTTAGGGGATGTGTTTGGATACTGGCAGCAATGTGTATGTTTGTTTGGGATGTGATTGAATACTGGCAGCAGTGTGTATGATTGTGTTTGGGATGTGATTAGATACTGGCAGCAGTGTGTATGATTGTGTTTGGGATGTGATTAGATACTGGCAGCAGTGTGTATGATTGTGTTTGGGATGTGATTAGACACTGGAAGCAGTGTGTATGATTGTGTTTGGGATGTGATTAGATACTGGAAGCAGTGTGTATGATTGTGTTTGGGATGTGATTGGATACTGGCAGCAGTGTGTATGTTTGTTTGGGATGTGATTGGATACTGGCAGCAGTGTGTATGTTTGTTTGGGATGTGATTGGATACTGGCAGCAGTGTGTATGATTGTGTTTGGGATGTGATTGGATCCTGGCAGCAGTGTGTATGATTGTGTTTGGGATGTGATTAGATACTGGCAGCAGTGTGTATGATTGTGTTTGGGATGTGATTGGATACTGGCAGCAGTGTGTATGTTTGTTTGGGATGTGATTGGATACTGGCAGCAGTGTGTATGATTGTGTTTGGGATGTGATTGGATCCTGGCAGCAGTGTGTATGATTGTGTTTGGGATGTGATTAGATACTGGCAGCAGTGTGTATGATTGTGTTTGGGATGTGATTGGATACTGGCAGCAGTGTGTATGATTGTGATTTGGGTCCAGAGACTGCAGGTAATGTGTTTGCATTGTAATGCGTGTCCAGGGCTAAACTCTGCACACAGGGGCTCATGCTGCTGCGTGTCTGTGGATTGCAGGTAAATGCAGCACAAGCACAGCCCCGATCCATAAAACAAGGCCGATCGCCATCATTTACCGCTCCCCAGCCGCCCGCCACCTGCGCCGCATGAGCACGTCTGACTGAGCCGCTCAAACGCCGCGATAAAGCCCACAGTGAAGCCCCGCGCTGCCCACCGCACCTCCTCAATCACACGGGCTCAAACAACCGCGCTAACGCCACGATGAAGCCCACAGTGAAGCCCCGCGCTGCCCACAGCACCTCCTCAATCACACGGGCTCAAACAACCGCGCTAACGCCACGATGAAGCCCACAGTGAAGCCCCGCGCTGCCCACAGCACCTCCTCAATCACACGGGCTCAAACAAGCGCGCTAACGCTAACGCCACGATGAAGCCCACAGTGCAGCCACGCGCTGCCCACCGCACCTCCTCAATCACACGGGCTCAAACAAGCGCGCTAACGCTAACGCTAACGCCACGATGAAGCCCACAGTGAAGCCACGCGCTGCCCACCGCACATCCTCAATCACACGGGCTCTGCAGCGCTATGCGCCGCAGCTCGGGCGAATACAAGCGCGCTAACGCTACGCATGGAGCCCCAGACGCTGGTGTGCCGTGTGCGCTGTCCCTGGGGGGGATTAAGCAGCGTGAAGTTTGTGAGGTGTGCAGTGTGTGTTCTGACTGACATGTGTGTGAGGTATATGGGGTGTGAGGTAATATAATAAATGTGGAGTTCAATATATTGGGTGTCTGTAGGTGGTGGGTGTGTGCGTGTTTGTGTGCGAGTGCATGTGTGTGCGTATGTGTGTGTGTGTGTGTGTAGGTGGTGTATGGGTGTGATTGTGTGTGTGCTTGCGTGCGTGCGCGTAGGTGGTGTGTGTGTGAGTGTGTGTGTGTATGTGTGTGTGTGTGTGTGTGTGTGTGTAGGTGGTGTATGGTGTGATTGTGTGTGTGTGTGTATGTGTGTGTGTAGGTGGTGTATGGGTGTGATTGTGTGTGTGCTTGTGTGCGTGCGCGTAGGTGGTGTGTGTGTGAGTGTGTGTGTGTATCTCTGTGAGAAAGGGCTCAGGTGCTACAGTGCAGCAGAAGAGTATGGCTAGCCTCAAGCGGATTGCATTAAAAATTCATCCTCTGATTAATGCATGATACAGGCAGCCGCACAGGATACTGGTGGTTTCACAATTACACCCCTCCCTCCGCTTTAATACAATTACAGAACTCAACCAATAAAAAAAAAGTGCGTCAGAGCCAAAGTTTTACCCGGAAACTTCCCGCCGACCGCACTCAGCCCAGCCGATCTAGCATTCCCACACCCAGCCCGGCCCGCCCGAGCGCCAGCGTTAATTACATTTGCTTTACTCGGTGTGATCGATATTAACGCTTAGGACGCGCTGTAAAGAGGGGATGGCGCCTGTGTTTGCGGAATGTTCCGGGACGCGTGCGGGGGAGGACGGAAACGCGGGGTGTGCGCGGCGCCGAGGCCGGGCGAGGCATACACAGAGCCGGGCGCGCTCGCTCGCTCGCTCTCGTACACGCCGTGCGTGCGTGTGAGAGAGAGAGAGAGAGAGAGATGAAGTGCGGGAGAACAAGGTGGCTGATGCTTCACAAAGCTATTGTGAGCCCAAGGTCACCCCTCTCTTCCTGCGGAGTGCTCGCTCCACGCTCATTACCCAGGGTTATTTATGAGCACCCCCCCCCGGCCCCCACCGCCCGGCTTTAATAATTCATGCTCTGCAGTCTCTGGAGGCCTGGCTCCCCCAGTCGGAGGTGAGGGTCATTAATCACACCCTGATCTCTCTCTTTCCCGAGTCGCTGACACAGTGCTATATCACCAGGTAGGCTCCGAGTCACTCCCTCCACGAGCAGCCATCCGCACGCCCCCCCCCACGCCCCCCCTCTCCCCGCGCCTCACTCCTCCCCCTCCATCGCCTGGACGCGTGCCGACACAGCGCCGAGAGAGAGGCGAAGCCTGCGTGCGTCCGTGTGTGGGATGCCAGCGCTGCCGCCATCTTGCCGTGATTCTGAACAGGACGAGCACACGCAGGCGCACCCACACACAATGAATGTTCACATGCACTCTGCAAAATATATGATGATTCCCATTTTCACACACCCATACACACACAAACACACACACATACACACATTCCCTCTCTCAAACTGACACACATGCACATATACAAACACACATTCACCAACATGTACACCCACACATTTATGCATACCAAGACAGACACAAAAAATCACACACACTAACAGACAGACAAACAGACAGAAGACAGACAGACAGGCGAGCAGGCACACCAGCAGACAGACACACCAGTAGACAGACAGGCAAACAGACAAACTGGCAGACAGGCAGACAGGCAGGCAGACAGACAGACAGACAGACAGACAGGCAGACAGGCAGACAGGCAGACAGGCAGACAGGCAGACAGGCAGACAGGCAGGCAGGCAGGCAGGCAGGCAGGCAGGCAGGCAGACAGACAGACAGACAGGCAGACAGGCAGACAGACAGACAGACAGGCAGCAGACGGGTTACCATGACTGCAGCAGGAGTGGAGACAGCGCGTGCTCCTGCGTCTCTCTCTCCAGTGAGGGTGCGTGTTTGGGTGGGGCCTGAGCTGGGACGGGTCTCCTCATGCGCTCCCCACAGACGCCCTGCCAGACAGCAACAACTCCTGCACTTCACCTGCACAGGGGAGCAAGAGAGGAGCGTCAGCAGGAAGAGAGGAGGAAGAGAGGAGCGTCAGCAGGAAGAGAGGAGGAAGAGAGGAGCGTCAGCAGGAAGAGAGGAGCTCAGCAGAAGAAGGACGAAGAGACTCAGCAGGAAGAGAGAGTGCTACAGAAGAGAGAGGAAGAGAGGAGCCACAGGAAGAGAGAGGAAGAGAGACGTCAGCAGGAAGAGAGGAGCGTCAGCAGAAGAGCAGGAGAAGAGAGGCAAGCAGCAGGAAGAGAGGAGGAAGAGAGGAGCGCAGCAGGAAGAGAGGAGGCAGCAGGAAGAGAGGCAGCAGCAGAAGGAGAAGAGAGAGAGGAGGCAGGAGGAGGGAGGAGGAGAGAGGAGAGAGGAGGGGGAGAGGAAGAGGAGGAGGTGGAGAGGAGAGTGAGGAGGTAGAGAGGAGTGTGAGGAGGCACTGAGGAGAGTGAGGAGGTGGAGAGGAGTTTGAGGAGGTAGAGAGGAGAGTGAGGAGGTAGAGAGGATCTGAGAGTGAAGGGGAGAGAGAGGAGGTGAGAGGAGAGAGAGGAGTCAGAGAGGAAGAGAGGAGGTCAGAGGAAGAGAGGAGTGAGAGGAGAGTGAGGAGGCACTGAGGAGAGTGAGGAGGTAGAGAGGAGTGTGAGGAGGTAGAGAGGAGAGAGAGGAGGTGGAGAGGAGAGAGAGGAGGTAGAGAGGAGAGTGAGGAGGTAGAGAGGAGAGAGAGGAGGTAGAGAGGAGTGTGAGGAGGCACTGAGGAGAGTGAGGAGGTGGACCTCAGACAGCCCCTGGCTATGTTCCTCAAAGCGCTGTGCTGGGACCTGAAGTCACAACGGCAGCTCTGGTACCAGGAAGACCCCTCCCCCCCACCCCTCACATGACCCACTTCCTCTCCCAACACCCCCACCCTCCCAGCCACACAGAGCACACATGCCTTCTGCGGCCTGGTTTATGGTGTGCCGTTCAGCCCTGCTGATATGCATACTTTATGAGGTGGGCGGGGCTGTGGAGGAGGCGGGGGCCGCTGTCCCGTCTAAACAGTTCATCTACAGCCCGGGCTGCCTCCATCAAATGGGCGCGCGAGCTAGCCGCTAACACCGCTACGCGCTTCACCTGCATCCGCCCAGACATTTCACATAGAACAACGCGTGGATCAAAGGGAACTGGAATCGTTAAAAGTTCAACCAATTATCCACATGAATTCAGTGCATTTCCGAATGTAATTTCCCTGGTGAGGTTAAGCTTCAGATGATCAGGCGCGACACTGAGACGCTTGCAGAAGTCAAAAGGGCAGGGGAAGGGGTCGGGGTCAGGGAGCGTAAACCCCGCCCCCCAATCTGGCAAATGCGTTCCTGACCCCTGGTTCACCCTGAAAGCCCCGCCCCCCGCCTGCTCCGCTTCCACTGCCCCCGTGCCTGAGAGCCCACCATCGATCCTCGCTGGCTCCAATGCAGGCATATTCCAGCCACAGAACTCATTAGAGAAAATATTAACTGCTGAGTGAGGACACATAAAGCCTTCGGTCCGTGCGGGCGTGTGCTCTGGGAGCAGCTGATTGGCCGGGGAATTCTTACTGTGGGCCAATCAATTTATGCTCTTTTAATTCCGCACCTCAGAGACACAAGCTATAGTGTTATGATTCGACGGAGAGTGATTCACGCACAAGACACATCATGTACCACAAAACAAAATGAAGCACCCCTCCTCCGGTCAGCCCGCCTGCCTGTAAGCAAGGAACGACGTTACAGAAGAACGGCAGAAGACCCTCAACCAGAAATAGCCATCAGGATTGTAAGCCAAGCTTTTCTACCTTCTGCCCACTGAAAACGTGTTAAAATGCGCAGGGCAAACTGCGTCCTCTCTGGGCAGGAAGCCCAGTTTGGGTTTTCACTGAAAGGCGACGGAGGCGAGCTGTCCTTCACTCAGAGACACAGCGGATATCAGCAGAGACGTCCTGGCTCCGCAGGCGTCAGCTCAAACCAGCCCACGGCCATTTCAGCTGCCAAACAGAGCGCACTGAAGCAACCGGGCTCTAGGAGGCAGTAGCGAGACCAGTGACTGTACCAGCTCCCCCTGCTCAGTTCAGGCCCCCCCCCCCTTTTCTCTCACCACAGATAAAAATGAAAGTCTGAAAGTGGAGCGAAGACCTTTGGCCTCTAACACCTGGGCTCCACTTTTTCCGTGAGCAGTAACAGGAAGTGGTCCAACACCGGGGTGTGTGCGCACAGATACACCCAGATGCACTCCAGGGCAACGGCATGTAACAATGATATGCTTCAGTCTTCATTTATTATGAGCTTTTGTTTCGTCTTGGTTGATAAGATAAGCGCGGGACCTAGCGCTGCACAGCACTTCCCTTCCACTCGCCTACCTCCACACACACTGGGAACAGTGTCAGCATAATCCCTGCTCATTCTCCTCTTCACAGGGCACGGGTCCTCAAGTGCATTTACCAAAGCTATTACACAGGATGACAAAACGTCTAATAGCACGGAGAGAGAACTTCAGTTCAAGGGTCAGTTTAGTAGTATTAACAGAAACGGTAGCAGTAGCGGCAGCAGGCTTTAATAGTAATCCAAACAACTTTAGTTCGTCGTAACAAATTTTCTTTTCCCCCCTTACAAATGTGGGTTGAGCAAAAAGGGCGTCTTAATTTGGTTCAATCTGGCCCACGCTACGGAGCCAGAAATATGCGCTCTTGACCATTCTCTTACTCTACGCTGCAGAAACTGAAGTGAACCCACTACAGAAAGACAAGTGGCTGCTTCTGATTGGGCCCATATCAGCACCATCAATGAGAGGAGCTGAACAGGAGGAGCTGAACGGGAGGAGCTGTACAGGAGGAGCTGAACAGGAGGAGCTGTACAGGAGGAGCTGTACAGGAGGAGCTGTACAGGAGGAGCTGAACAGGAGGAGCTGTACAGGAGGAGCTGTACAGGAGGAGCTGAACAGGAGGAGCTGTACAGGAGGAGCTGTACAGGAGGAGCTGAACAGGAGGAGCTGTACAGGAGGAGCTGAACAGGAGGAGCTGAACAGGAGGAGCTGAACAGGAGGAGCTGTACAGGAGGAGCTGAACAGGAGGAGCTGTACAGGAGGAGCTGAACAGGAGGAGCTGTACAGGAGGAGCTGAACAGGAGGAGCTGAACAGGAGGAGCTGAACAGCAGGAGAAACCGGAGTGGCAGGAGCCCAGCACGCCAGGCCAGGTCTGCTAACCAGGCAGATCTGCTCTAGTCATCCCGCGCCGAGTCGGCTTGGCGGTCCCAAGCCTGAGACGGACGCAGGCTCCCAGGCACGCCGGCCGGCGAGCCGGCTGCTGCAGGGGGGCTGAAGAGGAGGCGCTGACGGGGACGGCAACGATGCTCCGCTGCGGGGGGAGGTGGGGGAGGGCAAACAGCCACCCTCAGGAGGAATGTGTCACTATGAGGAAGCGGGCTCCCCCCCGAGCTTTCACCTGTTCTGAGTGTGGAGCGGCTGTCCTCCCTCACACGCTACTGCCACACAGCGCAAACACAGCCGCACGCAGTGTACTGAGCTGAGGAACTGCGCACCTGGCTTCTACCCATCACAGCCCTGAGACCACACACCACCTCCGCTCTTCAAAAGGACCACTTCAGTCCATAGCATTAGTTATCTGCTTTTTCATTTATAAACAAATACTACAATACCCTAGTACAATTCACCCCAATATTCTTTATCAAGTTCAACAACACCAGTATTTGAATAATTTAGCCAACCAGATTATAAATATTAATACCAGGGTGTGTGTGGGTGTCTGTGTCTGTGTGTGGTGTGTTCGTGTTTGGTGTGAGTGTGTTCATGTGTGAGAGAGGGGGAGGAAGGGAGGGAGGAGAGATAAAGAGGAAGAGAGAGAGAACCAGTGCCATCTATGCCAAAGAAAGCAGGGTGGAAGTGTGACAGTGTTTTGCATAGATTAGACAGGTTAGCTTTCACAGTTACTCTTAGTGTGTATTAGTTGACTGCAGTGGCTACCTAGCAAGCAACTAAAATATTTTTTAGTACACATTCTTCTTCTTTCTTTGGAGAGTGAAGAAATTCAGTTCATAGGAAACGCAAGGCCACCGTTTGTCTTCTTCCTGAGAAGGGCCACATCGCCACCGCCCATTTCACAGAACTCTCACTGCGTTATGCGGCTGCCATGTCTCAGGGCAGATGACATTTTCTGTTCAATAGAACATTAATATGGCGCATTTTCATAACACGCTCTCATTCGGTTCCAAAATGGTTTCCCTGGATGACGGGACGGACGCGCGCGGGCCAGGCCAGCTGCGCGGCTCAAAGGAGCTGGCAGCCGCGCGGGGAACGAGCGCTTCCGAAAAGCACGCGACGGGGACTGCCTTTCTGCGCAGGCAGCGCGGCGGCCGCACCGCCGAGCGCCTGGGCACCCAGCCGCACGCGCGCGATTAAATAACGCAGCGCCGCGGAAGCCCTTCCCAGCCGCTCTGAGCGGCCAACGTCCACATCCATCTGCAGGAGAAACGAGGACGCGCTTTTCTGCTGATGAACACGGCGCGTGGCGGGGATTTCGACGGGGGGGACGCTGATAGTACTGATCAGCGCCATTCAGGCCGGGTCACCCCCGGCACGGAGCAGACCGGATTCACTTTACTGCCCTGGGCACGGCCGTGGGACCGCCAGGGAGAAATCCATTACCCGCATAATGACTGCGATGACACCTTCCCAGAAAATGTCAGAATAATTCTGCCTCTTTGCCCCCTGCGGTCGTTCTAACGACAGCTCTGTTTTCCCCGCAGAAATAAAACCGCCCCCCTCCGTGCGCCGGGCTCTGATTGGTTCCTCGTTAGGCCCATGTTTTTCAGCAGCACCCCGCACGCGCGACGCTCGACGCCATCGTTGGGCTTTCTCTGTTTTTCAGTACTCTGCACACGTCCGTTGGCGAGGCATGTCCTGCAGAGGGGACACTGCAGCGTTTACGCAGTGGGCGTTCAGCACGGCCGGTCAGCGCAAAGCCTCTGAGGAGCGTGTCGAGGACAGCTGCTGGGCCAGGAAACAGCAGCGCTGGGGGAGACGGCTTGTTCAACATCAGCGCGCCGCCTCAGAACCAGGCGCTCCGGAACCGCGACGGTGGCGTCCTGCCAGGGCAGTCAGGACGAGCTCCTGGCGCTCCCAGGGGCTGCTGAGGACTTTAAAAGCGCCTCGGCCTGCCGCCGGATACATTATTCATAAAGCCGCTGGTTTCTTCTGCGGTCCGTGTTTATCCAGGTCAGACCGGCTGCGCAGAGCTGTCTGGAGGGGGCGGGGACTGAGGCGGGAGACCGCATGAATGATGGATGACGGACGGACGTCATCTCCATGGCAGCAGGGTCCCGGCCTGCTGTCAGGGGATCGGGCAGTACTACATTACCCACAATGCACTGCACTCCAGAGTCTGCACTCCGAGTCCCACCTGCACGGAATCCAGCTTATCAGCGAGGATCGAGGGGAAATGCCGCCACTTAAGAAGGACTCCCATCTTTAGATAAGCCCCACCTGCTGTAGCGTGACGCAGGGCTAATCCACTTCCACACAAGCGGGAGGCGGGCCTGGTTAGGAGCCTGGGCCCGTGACTGGAGGAGGCCGCCGGCTCCCCTCTGGTCCCTCAGAGCCGATCTGATCACATAAATAAGAGCGGCGGCTCACCCACAGCTCAGCGGCCTCTCCTGGGCCGTACGGGGAAATGTAAATACAGACGCCCTCTCCCGTACGGCCCCCCATCTCTCCCGTTTTCCTCTCTCCGCTTTTCATCTTCCTTCAATACCTTTTCTGGCAGCGAAAAAATCCCATCAGCTCACTCTGAGTTATGACTGTGGCTCCACGAGCATCGGTAAAAAAGCTCCATACAAAGAGCTCATATGGAGAGGAACACAGCATGCTTACATACTGCGCCTTACCAACAGACCACTCGAGAAATGTAGATTCTCTCGATGAGAAGAAAAATCACTGATTATATGATTAGAGCCACTCTATGCAGACAGATTCTCTCATCGAAGTGGAGAGAGAGAGTGATGATGACGATGATGATGATGGACAAGCGCGGGCAGAGCCGAACGTTTCATCCTCTTAGTTCAGACACGGGAGAAGGCACGCGGCGGGCTGGTACAGAATAACCCCTCTCCACTCCTGCCATATCCGCAGAAATAGAAACGCACCGCGGCACAGTCAAACCCTTTGAAGAGCCCCAATTACAGAATCGAACTGCCTACAGACTGTTACCGCAAAAGTATTTTTGTGCGCGGCTGCTATTAATCTTTAAATAGCCTCTTGTTGAAATATCTGGTTGATTCCGAAAGTCTCCTGGGACAACACGCTTCCACAATCTGTGAAAATTCCACCTGTCGAAAATGACCCTTCAAATATTTGGCCCACATGGAGAGATACCCAGATATGAATCTGTATGCTTTTGTACATCCTGACTGAGCTCGTGGGGAAGGGATCACATCAAAGGGGGAACTGCTCTGCCAATGTTAGAGACGGAAATGCAGGGGTAGTCAGGTCTCAATGCTGTGCTCTGATTGGCCAGGGGGCAGGTATGGATAACAAGGGGGGGGGGGGCTGCTGACCTGCAGGAAGACGTTGCTCTGCTGTGCAGAGAGACACTCCGCTTCTACTCAAACCTTTAAACGCTTTCCTCCCACTAAACTCCCCCATTCTGTCCCCTCAGACATGAGCAGCCTTCACCAGTACGACTGGCCACACACATACACACGCATGCGCAGGCGCACGCACACTCACACAACTGCACACACACACAACACACACTCAAACTCACACACTCACACAACTGCACACACACACACACAATCACACACTCAAACTCACACACACACACAAATGCACACACACACTCACACAAACGCACACACACACACTCACAGCTCTCCTCTGCAGAAGATGCTGAGGCTCAGCCTGCTTAATGAGAAAGCAGAGAGCAGAGCTAATTAAACAGAGCACGCGGCCGTTAATGCCTGCGCTGTTATTTTCTGCAGCTCCCCGAAGGCTCTCTCACACCAGCCCCAGCACAACAGCGAGGACGCAATTAGCCTGACGGACCCTCGGTCTGAGGACCGCGTCCGCCGCTTTCACTCCTGGAAGCTCGTGCGGCGAGCGAGCGAGCGCCACGACGCGCGCCGTCTGGGAAGCGCTACGTCACCCAGCGCTGCGCTCTCTGTGACCCGACGGGCTCCACTTCCTGTGGCCGCTAGGCTAAAGGGGCCCAACGCTGTTCTCTGTGTGATCCAAGAGGCTCCACTTCCTGTGGCCCCTAGGCTAAAGGGGCCCAGCACTGTGCGGACCTGTCCGGCTTCACTTCCTGTTGCTGTTAGGCTAAAGGGGGCCCAGTGTTGTGCTGTTGGTGACCTGGCAGGTTCCACTTCCTGCGGCCGCTAGGCTAAAGTGGCCCAGCGCTGTCTCACGCCACCCTGGGTATGAACCCCACATCTGCCCAGACACTGTGTCAAGAGAAAATGCTCTCATATTAAGAATGAACATTTTAATTTGATTGAGGTCTGGTCTCGCTGGCCCTGGTAACAGACCCACAAGCCTATTAGAGAAGCGGGCCACAGCTGGGAGGAGGACCCAGGGTTCAGGGAGGGGGCTTTTAGCTGGGAGATTAACGGAGGCTTTTTAGAAGCTGGTCAAAGAGGCTTTTTGTTTCGGCCGGGCTTTCTGACAAACATGCTAATGGGCGCTCAGAATAAAGGTAAAACACCCTTTTGAAAATCCTGGAGAAGCCTCCACCGCCCCAGAGCTCTCTGTACGTTTGCCAAACACTGAAAGAGGAGGGGACGGGGGGGGGCGGGGGGACGGGGGGACGGACAGACAGGGGGACGGACAGTCAGGCCTCCTTCGTATCCCGCGTGCGTGGCTCTGGCAGGCGGGGGGTGTTTGTTCTGCAGCAGGCGCTGCAGTGGGATTTCTCACAGGTTCCCGTTAGCTTTTGGCTTTTCCTCGCCGGCCCGGGGTCAACAGCGGGCAACGAGGCCGCCCCGCCCGCCCGCCACCACGACGGGCGCGCCGCTCCACCCGAGGAAAGAGGACCTGGGCGGCTCCCGCTCCCACAGGGCGCCGCGGCAACGGCGGATCAAACGGCGGCGCTCAGCGCCGTGCGAACAATCCATCAGACGTCCGTTTCCACGGCAGCGTCGGCCGTCTACCGTCTCCATTTCTGCCAAAACGCGTCCTGAATTACCGACGGCCGCTTTTTTTTCTGTTACTTCAAAAAAGGGTGAAGCGGAGTTCAGGACTGTGGTATTCTGCTCCTGCTGTCTGTTTATAGGAGATGAGTGAGAGCGCAGAGTGTAGAATCTGCACCCTAAATGTCACCTGCGCACACACAGACGGGAGGAATTTCAGCATGCTGCCCGCCCCCGGGGAGCGTCTGTAAATACCACTCCTCCACGGGCCCAACACAGCCATTTCAATTACCAAACACCGGCTTAGAGCGCGGCCCTTTCTGCAGAGGATTAGGGCCTCCGCTAACGTGCTAATGGGACAGAGCCCTGGATATCAGCGCGCTGGCGTCTCGCCGGGCTCCTCCCCGGCTCTCCTATTAGCGGGTCCGGCGGCTGGGCGCGCGGCGTTCGCCCCCGCCGCTTCAGCAGCGCGGCGCGGGAGGGCCGACCGCGGGCCGACCGGGGACCGCCTCCACGCCCGCCGACAGCTCTCTCTCACCTCGCCCTCCAGTTCTGCGCGACAGCGGGAAACAGCCGTCCATGAACGCCGTTTTTCAGAAACAACGCCGCTGCTGTACAGGACCATGGCTGCTGCTGATCTGCACAGTAGATACGGGGAGGTATCTGAACGCACAGCCGCACCTCTCCTCACCCAAGCCAACCCTGTGCAGCAGCTTCACAAGACCCCGCACAGCCATCTGCTCCTGTTCAGCGCCGCACCGCACGCAGCACGCACCAACTGCACTTCACTGCGTGCGTGTGTGTGTGTGTGTGTGTGTGTGTGTGTGTGTGTGTGTGTGTGGTGTGTGTGTGTGTGTGTGTGTGTGTGTGGTGTAATTATGAGTGTGTGTGTGTGTGTGTGTGTGTGTGGCTGTAATTATGAGTGAGTGTGTGTGTGTGGGGTGTGTGTGTGTTGTGATTATGTGTGTGTGTGTCTGTGTGTGTGTGTGTGGCTGTAATTATGAGTGTGTGTGTGTATGTGTGTGGCTGTAATTATGAGTGTGAGTGTGTGTGTGTTTGTGTGTGTGTGTGGCTGTAATTATGAGTGAGTGTGTGTGTGTGTGTGTGTGTGTCATGTATAAGTGTGTGTGTGTGTGTGTGTGTGTGGCTGTAATTATGAGTGCGTGTGTGTGTGTGTGTGTGTGTGTGTGTGTGTGGCTGTAATTATGAGTGTGAGTGTGTGTGTGTGTGTGTGTGTGTGTGGCTGTAATTATGAGTGTGAGTGTGTGTGTGTGTGTGTGTGTGTGTGGGGCTGTAATTATGAGTGTGAGTGTGTGTGTGTGTGGCTGTAATTATGAGTGTGTGTGTGTGTGTGTGTGTGCACTCATGTGGATTTAATGCTTGTGTGTGCACTGCATGTCCCAGCTTAGCTGCAGTCAGAGCAGATCAGTGGATCTATTCATTCCAGGTCAATTTGGAAGCCCAGCTCAACAAGAGCAATTTATTAGCGACAGGAAGGCTTGCTGTACGGAGAGAGAAGGGCAGCGCTGGCAGCAGCATCCGAGCAAACGGCGCGCCCCCGTCCAATCACAACGGCCGACCTACACCGTCCCCAACTCCATATCCCATACTCCATCTGGCTCCTGTCCCTGAATCCATCAGACAGATCCATTCTGCTGTTAGACAGGCAGCGATGCAGAAAGCGCAGGGGCACGGGGGCACAGGGACGCAGGGGTCCGGGGGCATGGGGGCGCAGGGGCACGGGGGCGCGGGGGTGCGGGAGCACAGGGGCACAGGGGCGCAGGGCGCGTGCGCTGCTCATTCGACTGGGCGGTTCTAGGGCGCCAGCGCTGGGTCCCTGCTCTCTGGGTCCCTGCACTCTGGGTCCCTGCTCGCTGGGTCCCTGCTCGCTGGGTCCCTGCTCGCTGGGTCCCTGCTCTCTGGGTTCCTGCTCGCTGGGTTCCTGCTCTCTGGGTTCCTGCACTCTGGGTCCCTGCTCGCTGGGTCCCTGCTCGCTGGGTCCCTGCTCGCTGGGTCCCTGCTCTCTGGGTTCCTGCTCGCTGGGTTCCTGCTCTCTGGGTTCCTGCACTCTGGGTCCCTGCTCGCTGGGTCCCCACCCGGCGGTCTCCAGCGTTTCAGTGCCGCGCTGGCAGCCTGGGCAGCCCGGGGAGCCCCGGGCACTCAGGAAGTACCAGGCTGCTGGGTGAAGCAGCCCGCCTGTGCCAGGATACCCGGGAAACACGCTCTCCCACGAGCACAGCCCGGCTCAGCTCCACTCCAATCTGCAGCTTAATCAGCAAGCACAACCACTGGAGAGCACGCATCTGCACATGCCTAATGAGGCCCGGGCCGGGCGGGGCCGCGCGGGGGGGCTGGGACTCAGATGCTATCTCAGAGAAACGGCGAGGGTGACGGGGGGGGGGCTCTGCTGCAGCACCTCTTCCCGCTTATCGCCTCACCAAAAAGAGCCTCACCCATCCCTCAGCCCCCCGGTGCGCTCGGGGAAAAAGCCAAAACGGTGCGAAAAGTAGAATAGCCGCGCGGAGCGGGGGAGGAGCGCAGCCGAACGAGCCTGCCTCAGCAAAGCCTGCGGTCCTGAGGGTCCCCCCCACACCCCCTCCACCGCCGCGCCCCCACGGACGCTCTCTTCCGGCAGGCACGACCGCCACCCTTCCGCACGGAAAAGGAGATGTGACAGCCCGGCCTTGCGACAGCTTTCCCGTGGGAACCGTCGCCATGGCTACTTGGCGCCGCGTGTTCTCCGGTGAGCCGTAGCTGGGCTGCGCCCGTTCCCTCCCCCGGAAAGCGGGGCGGACGGGCACACCCTCGGCGGGGCGCGGGTGGACGTGAGCGAGCTCGCAGGGGGCCGGGGGGAGCGAGGGAAGAAAGGTGTCATGGCCTCTTTAAAAGTCCCCACCATCTTTTCACCACGCAGCTCGTCAAAGCTACTCCCATGATGCCGTGCCTGAGGCCTCCAGGGCCTGTGGGTTCAGCAGGGACACGCGAGCGCAGAGTCCCCGCATGTCGCTGGGCTGACCTGCCACCGACGGACCGGGAACCGTGACAACCAAACGGACAAGTGCAAACGCAGCAGTCCTAGTGCACAGAAATGACCCCGGAGGAGACGCGTGCGCTGGAAAACCTCAACGCACAAATCCCCGTTTCACCATTCCTCTAGAGCTGTCAGGTTGCCAGTGTGGGGAATGTACACAGAACATATCCATGCATTTACACATCAAAACACTGCTACGTACTACAGTGCAAAGCTAAGAATTGCAGAATATTACATTGCAGAGAAAAACAGATTTCTGGTCTTCGGCCTCATACTTTGAAGTTTTAAAGCAGGGAATTCTGGGAACACAGTGCAGCAGTAGAGGCTGCCTGGAGGTGTTCTGGTTGTGCCCCAGGGTACCCTTCTACCCCACTGGCTCCGATGGCACCAGCGCACCCTGTAGCACCGCCTCCTCAAACAGTCACACGCACGCATTACAGCGCAGCCACGGAAACAAGGGGGATTATGTGGCTGGAGTGTCAGCTTACAAAGCGACAGTATACCTCCGCTCTAATGAATATTTCACACAGGCAGAGGTAACTGATAAGAGGCTACCCTGTCATTAAAAGGACAGCTCACTTCCAGGGTTCTTTCATTTGATTTCACTTTAAGTGCATGTGTTCCATTGCCACAAACAGTTTTTGTGTGCTATGACGGATATTTCAGACATAGAGAGAGAAGGTTCTGCTGATCTCCAGCTTTACCATGCCAGGCATAGGGCATTTGGGGGTTCATGGTCTAAAGCAAGATGAATGCAAAGCAGCTTGTACAGCGATTTTAAACCTCCAAAGGTTGTATCTGTGTATGTTACCCAATTATTTCTCAAAAAAATATGTTTATGCCACCCAAGACAGCAGTTCTCAACGTAAACCAGAACAATATAACAACTGATATTTAATGTTTTAATTGTGAAACAATGTTATTAAATAATATACTTGTTCATATGTACTGCCCCTGGAAAAATAACACTGATGTACAAACTGCTTTGGAGTCACTTGAAGTGTATTTTCCTCAGCAAATATCTGTGGCATCCCTCACTGCACACAAAAACTGTTGGTACTGTTAAAACATGTGCCAAAATGGAAGATTTTAAAACCCAGAAAGTCAACCACCTTGTCAACATAGTACTTGATGCTGAAAATGGAAGCCTTGTCAAAAACAATTCCTACTAATTTAAATAATATTTAAAAAACGTATTGCCAAGTCTCACAGAGATTATATTCTGTGCTGTGTTTGGGTCTGTAGCATCATTAAAAAAATGAATAAATAAACAAATTATGACAGGAATTAATTTTGAAAAAAACTTTTTAAAGTCCAATTTGCACAATAGCTTGGATGTTAGCCAAAAATGGCTCATTTGATTCTTAAGGGCCAAGACAAATTGCCTACCAAACTGATTTGTGACGCCCCTTTTCCACAGCTGTGCTGGAAGCAGGCTTGCTGGTCCCGTTAGCTTCTCTGCGCTGCTTCTGGTCAGGTTCGGCAGCAAAAACGTCACACAACGACTCCACGGTCAGATTTTATTTGTGTTGGGAGAACAGCTGGGCTGGGGCTGGACTAGCGATGGGCGTGG